>NC_140951.1:39302097-39844597 GCF_014529385.1 Adiantum capillus-veneris | reverse complement strand
ATTATTTGCTTAACATATTATTATAGCTTGCTCTTTATTTTTCTTGGGTAAAGAGTTTTCTTATCCTTTTTACAATGGTAAATTTATAATATCTGAATCATTTCTTTTAGAATTAAGTTCTCCAATGCAATTTACAACTTTAGATGCTGTTATCGAAGTAGGTGATATTGAAATGAATTTGCCTCTTGAGAGGACTCTCAACAATTTGGGTAAATTCATCTATGTACTGGATGAGCAGCTTTCACGTAAATACAAAGTCAACATATCCCATCAAACACAGTATGCCGGCTCACCTAGCATGATTCCCATTGCCATTGTGGATAGTCCATCAAAGATGCAATTCAGTCAAAAGGAGTTAATAGATATATGTACCCCCCCTCGAGTTTTGCCCTCAAACAGCTTCAAAAGGAGTACAAGACAAAAACTCTTACAGGTCGAAAAGAAGGGCACATTGACAATGCTGTTAATGCAAATAAAAGAAGTGGAACAAGTTACAAAGATTCCAAGGTCTTACAATGGAGATCTCGTTCTAGAATTTCCACCTACCATGGGAAAGTTGCACCATATGGATGCGATGGAGCATAAGTATGATCCTCATTTGTGGTCGAAGCCTACTACATCCAATATTGTTTTTCCGGGTGTAGTGCGTCTTAGTCATTACATA
Organism: Adiantum capillus-veneris; assembly: GCF_014529385.1. Classification (NCBI taxonomy): domain Eukaryota; kingdom Viridiplantae; phylum Streptophyta; class Polypodiopsida; order Polypodiales; family Pteridaceae; genus Adiantum; species Adiantum capillus-veneris. The sequence goes on along the minus strand of NC_140951.1, from coordinate 39,843,933 downwards.
GGATCTCTCAAGTGCATGAATGAACAATGTGTCCACTTGGTTAATTATCATATTCCCAATACAAGTCATTTCAACGGGTACATACAAAAGGCAACTGGACCTGGGGAATATTGTAAGATTGGAGGTAAGAGCCTTACATGCCACTTTTGTAAGGCAATTGCTTTCTGTATTGCAACATGTGATTGTGTAGTATACTATGTCATGCCATCCGATGAGACTGCCACTAGAGTCATGATTCATCATGGCACACATCGACACGATGTGCGCAGCGGCACATCCAAAACACTAACAGATAACACCAAGCTGATGGTGCAAAGGATTATGACTGTTGACCTACACGCAAGAGCCAGGAAGGTTCAAATGTGTTTGGCAAAAGAAATTATAAGTACAACACTTCTTCGCAACAACACCAACGAAGGTATTTTAGGCGAGCAATAGCTCTTTGCAATTGCTGAGGAGTTGGGGCCATTGGTGCAAGATAACTGGTATGAACATTTCCTAGATTCTTATTTTGATGCAAAACTCTATGCTAAATTATTTTTTTATCTAAACACTTTTAACATTGACAGGTTTCGGAGGTCAGTATCTATTTTACGTAGAGAGGTTGACAAAGAATCTTTTGGCATTGATGCACTCCTAAAACTGAAGCGAGACTGCACATATGAGTTTTTCCATGGAAGCCAGTTTCCTGGTCAAGGTATGGAGGGGGAGAAATGTTATGTCTTCAAAATGTCCACAATTGGTCCAGCATCCGGTGTGGACCTAGTGAACCAAATGAGACAAGATCGGGATGGTGATCTTCGACGTGCGTGGATCCAATTTGATCACACCATATGTGTTAATGATTGGGTGACTATGGCCTGTCATGTCTATGATCCAAGGTACATGGCGCACCTTAAGAGCTTTGTGGCTTGCCTTTTACTCTCTCTAAAACAATTTGTTTGCAGCATGCAGGACCTTTTGACTATTGCAACTTGTGAAATGAAACAGGAAGACATGGAAATGCAATGTTTGTTTTGGGAGTGCCTCAATGATGTAATGATATCATGTGGGTGTGACAAAGCTAATTTCTTTGGCTACATGGCTGATGAAGCTCAAGAAAATTGGAATGTAGTTCGAATTGTTTTCAATGGTGGTGACAAGACCAATACAACGAGCGGCCGAGAGCGTTCTTGTCTTTTCCATTGGAAGCAAAGCTTGAATCAACACACAATGAAGTATGTGGTGCAAGCTTCTCAACACACACACAAAGAAATGTGTGAGAAGTGGAGGCAAGCACCAACAAAAGAGGCTGCAGCAGCAGAGGCTCGTCTGATACGCCAATGGTGGCGTAACGGTCATTGCATAGACCGTAACATTCCATACATGGATTCATGGCTTAGCTGATGGGAAATTCGTATTGCACATTGGGGTGGCATTATGACATGCGTAGAAAGTAGCTCTAATGGACCAAACACTCCACGCACTAACCTTGCGGAGAGCAAGCATGGTAGCTGGCTAGCAGGGGAGGGTTTTCATAAATGCATTTCATTATATGATGCATGTACAACCGACCTTGCGAATTCCATCTTACAGAGCACAAAGGCCATTTCATACAGCCATGGAAAACACATTGGGAAGGGTCCATCAATACAAAAGCTTACGGAACGCCATGAAAAACGTCCTAGCCAAGTGATAAGAGTAGTGAATGCGGCTACTGAGGGCACTCCAATGTATAAACAACCAACTCCATTAACAGGAGATAAGGAGACATCAAGGCAAAAACGGAAGCCAAATGAGGTTATCAACGTGGAAGATGATGCATCACATAGGCCTGAGTACAACTCGGTCACCAAAGATCTCAAGAAGTGTGGAAGACCACGTAGGATCAACTTTGCAGAAGAAGGGATATCACAAACCCCAAAACAAAGTATAGGTTCTGGTGGGCAGTATGTAGTTGAGTGCAAGGTCAATGAGGCAATGTGGGCCATATGCCGAACTCCACAAGGTAGTAGGGTCACATGTAGCGGCACGCCAAGAGGAGGATGCAGGTGTGGATGCAGTATAGCAGGTTCTAGCCTTGGTATACCAGCCCCATCGTTTGAAGGATATCGAAAACATCCAAATGGTGTGGTGCATCAATGGTTTTTTTTTTTTCCGGATCATGTCGTGCATTCCCATATAGTAGACCAGAACATTGAGCCGCAGCCTCAACATCCACCACACACTTGGCCCGTGCATGTGGGCACCAACCTATCAGAGGATGAGGTGCAAATATTACATGAAGGGGGGTATCAAGTGGAGCTAAGCAAAGAAGGAGTATCTAATGTAACGCCAGTTGCTCAAGAACAAAATATGACAAACTCTCCTTTCAAGTCAAAAGATACATCCACTCCTGAAGGCAGTGCAAGAGCCACAGTGCGAGATGGTCTGCGTGTATGGTATCGGACTTCCATTTTCGAGGATTCTTCTCGCAAGATCAGTCTAGCACTAGCCCTGAGAGCGAAGGTCGTAGAAGAGATATGTGCAGCAGATGGTGTTAGTGATGTTTTCAAAGTAGAGACAAAAAGTGAAGATGGTCATGTTGGGATGTACAAAGTTTGTATTAGCAACCAGCCATCGTGCACATGTCCAGACTTCATGGAACGGGTGTCAAAGCAAAAACCATATCTTGCATGTAAACATTTGTATTTTATTTATCTGCGTGTAATAGGGCTAAGCCAAAATGAGAACATGTTTATCCATCAACCAATCCTGGCAGATGTTGATATCTTCAGGGCACTGAGTCGAAGCCGGACTTATCTAAGCATGGATGCATAGCATTTGTCAATGCTCACTTTTTCTTAGTATGATTTACCTAGACAATTGTACTACTTTCTAATTTTATCTTAGGATGGCCACATTTGGGTACATTCATTTGCAGCTATTTTTCATATTTGAGTACTGGTTGTTTATGTGTCAAACCATGTAAAAAATAATATAATATTACCACAGTGGCTATAAATTTCCATAGCTTGAGTTATTTTTGTGAAAGCGTCGACTAGCTTCCTAGCACACCTCTCTTTCTTTCACGATGTCCGACGATCTTGAGAGTAAAATCAAGTCTGCGTGGGATGCCATGGAAGCCATTCCAAACGGAGAGGCATTGTATGGAGCCGACTGGTTTAGTCAGGCTCTAAAGGCAACCATCAACGTGTATCGCCTCTATCAATGCCACAAGGAACTCAATATACGGAGCTTAATCAATTTGAACGAGAAGGGACAATTTGCTTTCTCTTGCTGGAAGAAGATTGAGCTCATCACAGAGGAGGATGAGGAGGAAATGAGGCAGCAGCTAAGCAATGTGGTGAATCTTAATATGTCAATCGATGGGAGCACATCAACTCCTAAAACCGGGCCTTCCAGAAGATGAACACTTCTTGCTTATGTAATGCAAGTTTAATAAAATGTAACTTTTTTATTATTAATGGGTGTTCTTGTTTTAAGTACCCTTGTCTCTATTGTTTTTGAAACAATTTGTTTAGCTTCCATATCGTTGACTATGTCTCAACTCTCTCTCTCTCTCTATGTGGCTCTCTCTCTCTCTCTCTCTCTCTCTTATAGAGAGAGAGATAGAGATAGTCCACAAGGAGGAAGAGAGAATCTTTTTAGGAATCTGCTCACCTGATTCCTAAAAAGCACTCGCCAAAAAGTGCTCGCCTGGAAATATCCCCCATAGGAGAGATACGGTCTCTTAGTCCTTATCACTAATCAACAAAGGGCACTAAGTGTTTAGGTAAGGATTTCGTATGCCATCAAAAATTTCTTCATATGTATAGTAGGTAAAGCACTGCAGCTCTATTAGCTAGGTGAGCATAAACAATTGTGTTGATGGATTCTTGATGTTTTGGATTAAAAAAACCCCTTCAAGAAGTTTACCTCTACTGATTATTTATATGCCTAATGTATAATAAATTCTGTAAGGATTTAGCAAATTAAATACCCTTTTGTTGAAGGCATGTGCTATCTTACATAGTCCATAATTGACACCCTAGGGAATACCCTTAATTTTGTGAAAAAACCTATAGGGTGGTGAACCTACAGCCCCTTTCCCCCCATCTCCCCACCCACCCACCCACCCCCCCACCCCCGCACCCTACATACGGTGTGTGCATCCCAAAATTTGGGGGCACCCCTATCGTATACGCTTATGGGAATTTAAGAAAAAATAACCCTATTGTACACTCACATGCCACCAGGGGGTCCCTACGATATGTCAATTGAGTAAACACACTGCTAAACTCGCTCATGTGTGTGAACTAGCACTGCCACCTTCTTTTTTGTTAAGACACATAAGCTTATTCATCAAAAACACAATGTTAAACTCATTCAACTGTGAACTAACGCTGCCACTTTCTTTCTTGTTAAGACACATAAGCTTCTTCATCAGAAACACTTTTTTTGATGCATTCTTACATCCCATGCTAAGCATAAAGACTCCCAAATTTCTTTAGCATTGGTTTTGTTCATAATTGTGAAGAATATAGACTCACCAAGATGCAACCTAATAGTTTCCATGGCAAGAGCATCAAGATCTTCCCATTGATCAACACTATATAAAACTTCTCTATGCTCTTTCAATGAAGTTGCAAGTCCTTTGTTGATTAGGACATAAAGCATTCTTTGCTTCCATATGGTGAATTTTATGCCATCAAATTTCTTTATGTGGTAATCTTTCTTAGGAGATCCAACCATATTGATAAGAGCTAACTATAAGAGAGTAATGCCAGAAACTTATGGCAATGTTTTTGCAAAAATCTCAGCAAAATCTCCTCTATTTATTTAGAGATGAAAATCTCAACTAGAAACTTAGCAAAACCCACTACATTGGGAATGAAAAAGAAGTGTGGTAAGCAAACTAGAGGACTCATGTAAAAAATCCAACAGTGTCTCCTCTATAAAGGGATCAAAATCTCAAGTAAAACTGAGCAAAACAATGCATAAACAAACAAAGAGTTCTAACAAGGCATAAATTGTCATATACTTCTCAAAGAAACTGATGAGAGACTACCAACTTAGCGCCAAAGAACCTATACCCATCTACACATGTCCTATGGCAAGGCCACAATTGGGGATCTCTAGCAAGCTAATCAGCCTCACACTGGGTACCCTGCCCCCCAATGCTCAACTTCAAAAAACTTCATGCAATGACCCTCACAAAAGGTTATGCAGACTTGACTAGCCATAGTCTTAGAAATGATCTTCTAGACCGAGTCTCAAAAATGGCATGGACTATCAAAACAAGCCAAAATTGTGGCCACAATGAGGTACAATGACAATATCCATGTAATGGAAATGGCCTATGAACTTTGAGAGTAGCAAAATTAGGAAATTAGATGAAGCACTTTGGTGACATTACTTTGTGAGCATAGCGGGTGAACTTAATTGATGGTAGCAACATAAACATGGTACTTAGTTAACTTGGCATGAATGTTACTTTTGCAAGAAAGAGAGAGTTTAGAGAACATGACAATAGTTGAGGACCGGATTCATATGGAGCCGGTCCCCCCTCCAATAGGCATTTGTATTATAGTTTCTCCCATCAAGAGAGACTTGGTACAATACAATCTTTCTATTCCTTGTGACCTAGGTGATGCAATGAAGATGGAAACCTTCATCAATCACAAACATAACATAAACTTTGTAGAAAGCATTAACTATCTCAAGCCTCAGTCCCAAGGCCTCAAACACCTTCGAAGGTGGAGAGAGCGAGTGGGGAATGAGGATAGGGAAGAGGACAAAGAAACATTCCATAGGAGAAAGAAATAGTTCCTCACTTATCATCACTCTTCTAGGGCTAGCATACTTAATAGCATAGTAATGAAGATGGAGAATATGGCAAGATTAAGCATTGAAGCATGGCTCTTGGTTGCATTCGCATTCCATAGCCAAGAGTGTTGGTGTAGGCTCTCACTTCTCACAAGCTTGGAGAAGGTGGTGGTGTTCCTCAACTTTCACCAAGTGAGAATGAATCCACAAAATGAGTGTGTGTGTGTGTGTGTGTGTGTGTGTGTGTGTGTGTGTGTGTGTGTGTGTGTGTGTGTGTGTGTGTGTGTGTGTGTGTGTATCCCCCAAGCACCCCCCTTGCTTTCTTGGGGTGACTTGTAGCTTTTACACATGTTTCAAACTCATTGGAACCCTCTCTCCCCTAGACAATCACATGCAGCATGAACAAAAGTACATGGGTAGTCTTTGAACAAGTGTCCTCCTTACCCTTAGAGAGAGAGAGCTTGAAAATATCTAGATATTTGTTGGACGGAACTAGAAGCTCATTGGACCCCTCTTTGGCCCAACCAATAGCATTCAATCACACCATGTGGTTAAGCTTAGGAAGAGTCTGACATGTGTCCCATGTGCCTTTTGAGAAAAGGGGTGCCCTTTGGGTGAGTGGAAGGTTAAGTCAAAGATTCCCCTAACTTTGGGACTTTCATGCATAGGAAGCTTCTCAATCACCTTCCTCATTAAGTTTGTAGGGTCTCTTTTTGACTCAAGCACCTTACCCCCCATGCATGGGAAGCTTCTCAAGCACCTTCCTCAGTAAGTATGACAATTACCTCAAGTACCTTAGTCATCAAGCATGACAAGAACCTCAATCACCTTAGTCATCAAGCACGCATCTTAGTCATCAAGCACGACAAGCACCTCAAGCACCTTAGTCATCAAGCACGACAAGCACCTCAAGCTTAGATCAAGTTCCCACCTCAAGCTCAGTCCTAGCTTGCCGAAGGTCAAAGGCTTTTAACACTAACTATTGGAGGTCTTTAATGAAGCTAACCCTAAGGAATTTTAAGCTCCATTAGATGCACGTTTCTCTTTCATAGAATACCTCCTTTTGGACCCGTATTGATATGTAACCATCTCTCCTCTTGGTCCCCTGCTAAGATAAGTCTAGAAGCACTTAATGCACATTGCTCTTTGGTAGACGGTCTCCTTTTGAATCCCTATTGAGATGCAACCATCTCTCCTTTTGGTCCCCTGTTGAGATAGGTCTAGAAGCACATGTATTTATTCTAAATCTTGTTCCCGTTTATTCTCCCACATTAAATGATCAGTTTAATATGAGAAAATCATTTGGGTTAGCTAGATATTAGATTTTATGACATTACCTCTCTCTTGAAATCATAGTCATCCTCTTCTGTGCTTATTAGCAGTAGCCCTTTTTGCCTTTGCTTTGAGATGGATATAACCTCTTTAATCTTTGAAAAAGATTCTTGTGATTCTCAGCTATATTCATTAGCAGTGAAGATCTTTCCATGTACTTTAAGTAGTAAGGGATTTTTGAATCTTCCCTCTTTAACCTCGAAAGGTGCTTTCCCCATAGAAGTATGTACAATGTCATTGTACGTATACTCCATAAGAGGTAGGTACTTCTCTCATTGAGAACGTTGATCCACTTCCATGACATAGGCTTTTAATAGATCAAGAATTATTAAATTAGTTATTTCACTTTGGTCATCCATCTGTGGATGATAGACCGAAAGAGAAATTTAATCTACTTCCTAGATTCTCAAAGAGACCCTTCTAGAAATTGCTAGGATTTTTGTCCGACACTATGAATGTTGGAAATCCATGATACTTGAAAGTTTGAGATCTAAAGAGGGTTTCCATTTGATGTGCCTTAATAGTCTTTTTGACAGGCATAGAGTGTGTTTTCTTGTTAAGCCTGTCGAGACTGAAACAATCCAAGTTGCTTCCCTCGATCTAATTTCAACTTTTGGTATCCACGCATTTTGAAACATACTCTTGTATGTTTACTTTTCATGGTAGACCAACAGAAATACATTTTTACTCCTTGAAGAGTAGATTATGGATTCCCACTTTTCCCCGCATAAGGAGAAGTATGGGATTCATGCATGATTTTTGTATTATACGGGTGAGTAACACATAGTTTATTGCCATTTGGAAGATAACCATCCTTCAAGGTGAATGGTTCTTTTTCCTTCCCTAATGCAAAGGCTATAATTACATACTTAAGTTCTCGATCATGAGCACACTCATCTATCATAAAAGATAGATCATTGTGAGTTGCTATAGACACCACATTTACCCTTGGTCGTTGTGAAAGTGCATCGACCACTTGATTGTTGCTTGCCAGCAACGTGAGCAATATGAAATTTAAATTGCAAAAGAAAATTTTCCCACCTCGTTTGTTTGTTGGAGAGCTTGGTTTGCATCATGAAGTTCTTGAGGCTTTGTGATCCATTCGTAGGATGAACAGAGTCCCCAAGAGATAGTGTTTCCACGTGTTTCCATATTTGTGAAGCCACCATGGTATGGTGTATGACCGCAAATATGGTGCGTGGACTTTGGGAGTTAACATACTCCGCCATATCCTCAGTTAAACCCGCACAAAATTGTTGTTTTTGCTCTCCAAAATCCATCTTTTTGAAGACAGTGGATTTGAGATGCAAGTCCCAAAACTTGTCTACATATTTGTGAATAGATTCGTAGGGAGGGAGCTTCAAGCTTTGCCATTCGGTGAGTACTTTGTCTTTGGCATCAATAGCCAAAAAACTGCTTCATGATGAAAGCTCTTAAAGCTTTCCACGTTCGTGAAGCTTCACCGTTTGCTCGAAGGCTAGACCACCATTGCCTGGCGGACTTTTGAAAATGCATAGCTACATGATGTAGCTTAGAGGACTCTGTGAAGCCCTCATCCCCAAATGCCGCATCAAATTGTTGGATAAAGGCCAAAACTTTGTCTGTAGCACCAAAAGTGCCATCATAGGTAAAGAAAGAGATGTTCTTTTGTCCCTCTTTGAACTTTTTGAGCTTGGACCACCTCTTCCATGCGGCATAGGATTTCCTATGGCCTCTTCTTGTAGGTGGTTCAAGAGCTGCACCATCACTTTCTTCAGAAGATGAAGAGTATGAGGAGGATGGAGAAGAGGGTGACCTCTTTCTCACCTTTTTCTTCCCTTGTTCCTCCTTGTCCGCACCATCACTTTCTTTAGCAGAGGAAGAGGATGAAGAGGATGGAGAAGAGGGTGACCTTTTTCTCACCTTTTTCTTCTCTTGTTTTCTCTCGTCCCTCTTTGAATTATGGTGTAGAGAAGTATGCAATGGTCTTCTCCGTTTAGGGGATGTTGGAGAGCATTTTGCCCGCCGTCTTTGTGGAGCCATCTCCGCCGAGGTGGCAGGAGACTCACTTCTTTCTTGTTCTTTTGGTGGGGGTTCTACAGTTGAAACTTGAGATCTCCTTTGGGAAGCAGATGCATCATCGAGTAGTAGATTTTTGAGCCCTTCATACGGATCCTCTTCTTCTTCCCTTGTCAGAGAGAGTCCTTGTTAGTGCCTGATATGTCAGGGCATTCAGGGTATTCAGGATATTATATTTTGAACTGTAACTAAGACCTTTAACTTTTGAACCTTAGGGATATGTGGACATTAGTACTTATATTTTTGGGTAGTTGTGAATGTGCCTTATGGTATCTGATGGCGTGAGGTAGTTTTGGGATAACTATCGAGGCAGTTCTCTCTCTCTCCTGATCTCGTACTGTTGTTTATGCTCTGTAATTGGGTGATGATGATGAAGATAATCTGATGGCAGTCTCTTTTCCTCTTCCTTATGGTGTTCTTTGCTTATTTACTTTGCAGTATTGTGTATGAATACTCAGTTTATTGTTCCTGATTTCTATAAACTGCATGTTTCCTGCATTGAATACCTATTAGGGCTGTGTGCCCCTAACATTTGGCGATCCTGCTGTGCGTGTCCTAATCGACATGGGAGCGAATTACAGTAATCTCAAAGCAAAACGATGAGTCGGTTATGATGCCAAGTTTCTTTCTCGTGCTCTAACCGCCACTTTCTCTCTGAAGTGGTTCTTGCAAATGGTTTGAATTCAGCCTGAAGCATATGGCACTCAAGAATTCAAGAGGTTCTTGACATGTTAGTCGACCTCAACCACCTGTAGGAATTCTTGAATTGTGTAACCCCGCAGGAAGTGTCTGAGGAACATACATCAAAGTTATTGGAGGATTTCTTCCCGAATCTGCCAGGGGAAATCAAAATTACAATTTTTGACAAGTTGCAAGTGTTTATAGGGGTTCTTGATAGTTTCTGTGCAGTTTCTGTGCAGGCAGTTTCTGTGCAATCTGCAGTTTGCATTTTGCAGTTTACAGTTCAACTGTTTACATATTGCAGATTATAGCATTCCAGTTTACACAATGCAGTTTCAATTTTTCAGTTTGCAGAATGCAGTTTCAGTCTTTCAGTTTACAGACTACAGTTTCAGGTATTTCAGTTTGCAATGCAGTTTAAGCAGTTTCAGGGTTTAAAGAGGTACAAATGCTCTCTATTCTTTTGATGTGTGATTAATGGCAAAGAAGAAGAAGAAAAAGTGTTCAATATGTCAGAAGTATGAGCACCACACAAAGGAATACCCTTACATGTGTAAGCCTTGTCAAAAGGAAGATGTATGTGTCAAATACTGTATGCATAAACTGTGCAAGAAGTTGTATCGAATTGTCAGATCTTTTCGCGATGCATTAGATCATGAGGAACTATGTGATGCACAAGAGGATTTGGATTATTTTTCTAATCTTCTTAACAAGGCGGAAGATTGGCATGAAGGTCGTGAAGGAAAAAGAAGAAAGTCGTGCTCTAGTATGCGCAGGATACAGGTGTTACAAGAAGCAGTTGAAGGCTTGATAGAGAAGTATGAAGATCAGTTTCAGGAGGAAGACGAAAGTGATGATGAGTGGGGAGTTACAACACCAATGTTCCCCTTGGTTGGGAACAATCAGGTACAATCATGTTTAACTTCTCCAAATGCACTTGTTGCAAGTCCCACATCAATGAAAGAAGTTCAAGCACAAATCCAACCTAAAGAAGTTAAGAAGGTGATGTTGGAAAGGGCAGAAGAAAAGGAGCATCCTGAGAGCCAAAGAAGCCAAAAGGAGCACTTAGTATCCCAGAACCACACTCCAAATAAACTCAAGGGTTTGCACTCTCCTGATCTCGTACAACTGTTTATGCTCTGTAATTGGGTGATGATGATGAAGATAATCTGATGGCAGTCTCTTTTCCTCTTCCTTATGGTGTTCTTTGCTTATTTACTTTGCAGTATTGTGTATGAATACTCAGTTTACTGTTCCTGATTTACCTGTTAGGGCTATGTGCCCCTAACAGTCCTCTTTTGGAAGTATCACTAGGAGGCTTCCTAGGTACTCTCTCTTCTTGATAGGGAGTTTGTAGAAAACCATGGGTGCACAATTTCCGGTGCACTTCACCGGCTTATTGAAGCCTAGAAACAAGAAAGTTTACAAGCATAGGAGCATCACTAGTTTCTCTTTCATTAGCAAAATCAAAGCTATCAACATTTATTTCAATCGTTTTTCCTTTGTCATCAATACTAGCAAATTTTAGGTGTAAACTTTTACTTGTACTTTGGCATTTCAAGCCCTAGTTGCTACTCCTCTTTACCTTCAAAGATAAGCACTCAAGCATTTATACCCATGGCTCGAATATTATTAATTGCAAGGAATAGGAGTATTCAAAAGAGCCAAGATAGCACCGGTTCCTATCAAGCTTCTAATAGCTCAATAATGGTTAAGCCAAAAGCAAGCCACGTAGGACTCCATTATTAAGACCATAGCTCTCGACGGTGTTCCCGTTAGCTGCATAAAGCAGGCATGCTTCAAGGATGAAAAATCCCTATTCTACTAACTCTTTTGCAATTAATAACACCAACCACTTGTAGCAAGCTTGAGGACCTCTCTTCTTGAGCAAGAAAAGAGAAACCAATAGCTCTGATACCAATGTAGCATTTAATGCACTAGTAACTTGTGTGTAGCAAAAATTGATAACATAGTGAGCATTTCATTAAGAACAAGTTCCTAATGAGCATAGAGAGAGTCCTTAATTGAGAAAGCAACATAGCAATTTACACCTAGATAATTTGGCATTGACAATACTTGAAAAGAGAAAGAAGAAGAGCAATTGACAACAGTTGAGGACCAGATTTACATGGAGTCGACAGTCCCCCCTCCAAAAGGCTTTCTATTATAGGTTTCCCCCATCAAGGGAGACATTTGACAATACAATACTTTGTGTTCCTTCAATAACTTGCTGGTGCAATGAAGATGGAAGCTTCAAGCACCAAGCTTACACTTGAAAAACACAACATCAATTCCCTTACGGTCTCAAACCCAAGACCTCACACACCTTTGAAGATGGTGAGAGCTAGTGGGGTATGAGAGTAGATCTAGAGGAAGAAGAAGTATTTTTATGAGAAATAAGTATTTCTCCTCACATAATCACTCTTAATAGCTTAGCATAGCTTAGTAATTAGCATGGTAGAGGAGATGAGCATGCATTGGAGCTTGGCTCTTGGTTGCATTTGCATCACAAAGCCAAGAGTTGTTGGTATAGGCCTCCCTTCTCACAATCTTGGAGTAGGTGATGAGCTTTCCATTAAAGCTTGAGAAGGAGATCATCTTCTTTACTTCACACATGAGTTTGTGTGTGTGTGTGTGTGTGTGTGTGTGTGTGTGTGTGTGTGTGTGTGTGTGTGTCATAATGCCTTTGCAAAATCAGCCCCCTCTCTCTCTTGGTCGACCCCTCTTGCTATTTCCTCTTGCTGGCCCCTCATTGGCTCATGTCAAAGCTTAGCCAATGGAAAATTAGAGGTCAAATGGACAGCCTTGTGACAAGTATCCCTCTTTCCCCTTTAGTGAGAGCTTTAGGTAATTAAATGATTCAATTAAACTCTCATTGGACCTCTTAGTCTTTTGGCCAATAGGATTCAGGCAAGCCATTGGGTTGTCGAATGCTCATTGGACCCCTTAGTAGACTTTCCAATAGTCTTCTAGGGAGTTTAATTTTTATTGGTTCTTTTATCAAGTATTTTTTAATTAATTAGACTAAATTTACTCTAGCCTAATCCTCATTGGTCCACCTCTATGGGTATCCAATAGGATTTGAAGGGAGGTTGGGGGCAACTGGCCTAGGAGCTTGCCATGTGTCCAGTATTCCCTTTGTGTAAAGGGGAAGCCTTGGAGTGTGTGTGTGTGTGTGTGTGTGTGTGTGTGTGTGTGTGTGTGTGTGTGTGTGATTCTCATCATCTCCTACTCTCATGGCTCGCCTCCTCCTTGATAGGGATGTGGAAGACTTTTTAGTCTTCCCATGACCATCCAATTTTCCCCTATATTGGCCTTTGGACAATACAATAATTTATTAGGAACTTTAGCCTATGGAAGTCTTAATGGGGTTTAACCTTAGGCCTTTTAGACCCCATTGAAGTACATTTCTCTTTTGCAGACTGTCCCCCTTTGGATCCCTATTTTCGCTCCTTTGGATCCCTGCACAGACTGGTCTGGCAGCCTTACCAATATTCTAGCTTTTACTCCCCTGGTACTTTCCCATATTAAATGATCAGTTTAACATGAGAACATCATCTGGGAGAATTAGATATTAGTTTTTATGACAGTACTTACTTAACTTGGCATAAACAATACTTTTGCAAGAGAGACAATATTAGAGAACATGACAATAGTTAAGGACTAGATTTACTTGGAGCTGGTCCCCCCTCCAAAAAGCGTTTGTATTATAGATTCTCCCATCAAGAGAGACTTGATACAATATAATCTTTGTGTTCCTTGTGACCTTGGTGATGCTATGAAGACGGAAAGCTTCATGCATCACGAGCATAACATAAACTTTGCAAAAAGCATTAACTATCCCAAGCCTCAGTCCCAAGGCCTCAAACACCCAGGAAGGTGGAGAGAGCTAGCGGGGAATGAGGGTAGGGAAGAGGAAGAAGAATCATTCATAGGAGAAAGAAATAGTTTCTCACTTATCATCACTCTTCTTGCTCATCACTCTTCTTGCTTGCATAGCATAATAGCATAGTAATGAAGATGAAGAAGATGGCAAGCTTAAGCATTGAAGCATAGCTCTTGATTGGATTTGCATTCCATAGCCAAGATTGTTGGTGTAGGCTGATGGAGATCTTGCACTTTGCACTCCACACAATGAGAGAATGTGTGTGTGTGTGTGTAGGAGAGTATACCTCCTCTCAAGCTTGGTCCACTCTCTCTCTCTCTCTCTCTCTCTCTCTCTCTCTCTCTCGTATTATTTAATTATATCATTTGGACATGTGTCCACTTTTTTCTCTTTGAGAGAAAAAAATTAATTATTTATTTTTATGCATCTAAATTCTCATTGGCCCCTTTTAAAGCCTATCCAATAGGATTCAAACACATCATGAGGGCAAGATTTTGACATGTGTCTTTTATGTTTTTTAAGTCATTTGGTTTGAATCGAACACTTCAAGCACTTAGTCAATTAAGCATGGAAACCGTTTATGCCTCTTGAGAGTTTATCTTTGAATTGAACACTTCAAGAACCTTAGTCATTTAAGCATGAGAATCACCTCAAGCTTGGGCAAGGTTCCCATAAACACTTTAAGAATTTTAGTAGCAAGCCGACAAGCGTCTCATGCTTGGGTAAGATTCCCACCTCAAGGTCAGCCCTAACTTGCCTAAGGTCAAAGGATTTTTTAACACTAACTTTTGGAGGTCTTTAATGAAGCTAACCCTAAGGTATTTTAAGCTCCATTAGATGCACGTTGCTCTTTGATAGACTACCTCCTTTTGGACCCCTATTGAGATGTAACCATCTCTCCTCTTGGTCCCTTGCTGAGGTAAACGTAGAAGCACTTATTGCACATTACTCTTTGGTAGACCGTCTCCTTTTGAACCCCTATTGAAATGCAACCATTTCTCTTTTTGGTCCCCTGTTGAGATAGATTTAGAAACACATATCTATATCTTAACTCTTGTTCCCCTTTTATCTTCCCATATTAAATGATCAATTTAATATGAGAAAATCATTTGGTAAAGTTAGATATTATATTTTATGACATGTGTGTAATGAGAATTTTGATCCTCATTGTTGCAGGTCGGACTAAAATTGAAGTTGCAATGTTGCCACGCAAGGTGGTACCTTGGGGGATCCACTATTATGAACCCCTCTATATAGCATGCATTCGTAGGGTACTTAAAAATCCCTCTATTAAAACGAATAGATTGACCCCTTTTTTTAATGAATTAATTGGTTTTTTTCCAAAATGAATTTAGAAGAGCCCTCTTGTTAATATATCTCGATTGAATCGCTTAAATTTTCAAAAATGAAAGACTCCTCTTGTTGATATTACCATGATTATACAATGGACCCCAAGGTGGTACACATCAACGTACAAATTATACACGAGAAGCTTGTGCTCTTGCTTGTGATTCTTTGAAGACAGTGGTGCATTCCCTAGTCAACCAAAAAAAAAAAGGCCAAAGCCAAGCATCTTGGTGCATTGGACGGAGATGCAATATGCTACGACCACATTAGCAGCGGGCAAAGGGAACGTCTAAAATGCATCTACTAGAAGCTTGACAATTGATTATAGACTCACTCCCTTCTTTTATTAGTAAGGCAACAAATTTCTACTTTTCAAGGGTAATTGTACCAATCTAAGTGCACCTCATTAAAAGAAAAGGTAATCTTAGGGGGGATTTTGTTTTTCAATGCAAATTTAATATATAAAGATATGTTTAGATTTGTCTTTTCAAGGGGCTTTTTCCATAACCAATATTGACATTTTGAAGAAAATTGTGCAGGTTGTTTCAAATTTTTGAAAACTAATGCTAAAGGGGCACTTTTGTTCCAAAAGAAGGTAAAAAAAGGTTTGGGCTCTCAACTAATCCCCTCTTAAGGATTTTGCAATTTTATTGGAACAAGGAGTGCATAATGATGGGCCACACACTCCTGGCCGTTGATGCAAGCCACCTTATTGGCCCATCTACCCTATCGGTGACAAATCTCTCTCTCTCTCTCTCTCTCTCTCTCTCTCTCTCTCTCTCTCATAGACAAAGAAGCTGAACCTTTGACAAGCTATAAGCATGACTCCAATCCAAGGCTATATGATTCTACCAATATGGATGAGAGCATCATATTTTTTTTGTTAGAGAACAACGCTGAGAAGAGTATTTTTGTTACTGGTCTGACTCTATCCTAACAACACCATGATCTTGTAATTAGTCTAAGTTCTCAAAGCTTCTTTGAGCTCAAATTTAAGAAGTCTTGCACCTGGAACTTTTGAAAATGTGCACCGCTATATAAGCCATAATTGGAACACAGTGATGATTTATTGAAATTAACCTGCACTTTCATTTTCATGGAAGGTGGTCATGATGACCAGATTTTGTCACTAGTCCAATGAATCAAAGCAATCTTACCGACCTCATCAATACTCTTGAAAAAGTGGCCAACTAGATCCAGACAGCTTTACATTGGTGGACATGAACATCCAAAGCTCTTCATCTCTACACTTCATGACATGGACGTATTGCACCTGACTTAGGCATATTCTTGAGCCAGTACCATTGTGCACAGGCGCAACCTGTTCATCTTTGTCATACTCATTCAAGGGACAAATGCATGTTGGATTTTGACATTGAGAGCCGCACTGAGTAAGATGGCTCAACTCATTCCTGAACTCTTGTAACCTACATCTCTTGATAGCATGCCGACTCAACATGGTTTTCAAAACCACACAAGTGCACGCACTTGTTTGCTACTGGTGGACAAGATTGTCTGTTGCTGGCCCTACGGTTTTCTCTGTAGAGAGGTGGTGGGATGGTGGACAGAACTTGATAGATTCCTCCTTAGCTTATGGAGGCCCCAAATTGCTAGTTTTGTTGTGTACCTTAGCGATCTTGTGTGTACCATGGACTTGAGACGGGGTGCTAGTTTGGAAGTCATCTCCTGGGTTAGATCTAGTAAGAGGGCTTTCTTTTGGTTGTGCCCAGGCTTGTGAGGCTTTACTAGGTCCTAGTCATGATGGGGATCTCCCAGTTTTTGTCTAGCATGAGAACTAGTATCCTTTTCTGAGGGTGTCTTATTTTCTGCCTTTTGACCTTTTAGAGCCCCACGATTCGAGTGGGTCGAGCATTATGGCAGGGCCCCTACTTGCAGGGCCAGAGACATTAAGATGTATGATGATTCTCTTATTTCTCGAACTCAACTCTTATGGTACATCTGACATGGAGTCCAAAAAAGTGAGTACTTGATTGTCCTAAGAGCACTGAAGCACATTCAACATCTGTACCGTTGTGAGCAGGACAATTTGGTAAGTTCCAGCATTTATTACTCCAAATATGAAGTCTGCGCCCCCGCTACACAAAACATGTCACCAGACGGTAGACCACAAAATAATATAATAAACAAGACAAAGTAGAGACCCTTCCAACATGCAGTTGCACAAGTACAGGCTTTCGAAAGTAAGACAATTCCTTTTGATCATGCACTAAATTCACGACCACCAGATTGCAAATAAGTACCGCAGCACAATGTACATGATGAGAGAGAGAGAGAGAGAGAGAGAGAGAGAGGACAAAGAAGAAGAAAAACAGAAGAGAAGTTTTAACTCATAGGGACAATTCCAAGAGACCTCAAACCACAACTGTGAACACTTTTCCCTAAATCAACAGTCACTATCAGAGAAAGCAAGAGCAATAGCCTCCCTACAGGTTCAACACAGAGAAAGTAACAAACAAAATCCAAAAGCTGAGCACGGAAACATTCATAACTTTCGAGCTCGCAGAGTCGTCCCATTTCTGTTGTTTGTCTAATTTAAAGCAGAATTCATCTGGTCCACTCTCGGTATTTGATTCAAAGAGACAAGTTGTTCGACACAATAAGACATCTGTAATAGAGCAGCCGCGCCAACTACCAGTGCCAACTAGATATCAGCGGCGAACTTTTGCTGATAATCCCAGATATATTTATTCCAGAGACCTACAACACCACCATATAATAACAAACAGCCCTCAGTACACAACATATGCAGATAAGCACTTAGGTGCCAACAGATGACATTCAGTGTCAACCCACATTAAGAGGTCCCTGGTACCTGTATGTATGCTTACAATGACATAAGATAATGTATATAAAATCAAACCACGCTTCTCCTAACGCAAAAGAAGAAAACTAAACTGACGCACTGATGAGACAAACATGAAAAATACTTAACGACGAGAAAATGCCTGTAATTCCATATATTTCTATGAACCATCTAGACTCCCATGCCACAACTTTCCATTGGCAAGAGAACAAAACCACAACCTTCTACATGTTTTGAAAGGGTTCGTATGAAGCACATAATGTACAAAAATTTTCAAGGAACCCCTACACTCTAGGGGAGATCCAAGTCCAAAAGCATCCAGAACAGACTAACCAAACAGACATTCCCACCCCTCACAAGCTGTAAGAATACACCATAGATTTGGCCTGTGATTGCTAAGGATGCGGAAAATTTACATGAATTTGCCGTCACTAACAGCAAAAACAGGGTTGCAATAAGTTTAATAAGAAAATCAAACAACAACATGAGCAGGGATGAAACCACATGTGCGGCATCAGCAGAGAATGCAATACATTAGACCAATACAGCCATAAAAGCCTGTGCTTGTTACTTGATGGTGATGTACCTGTTTGTTCCATGCTTTGCCCAGTAGTTTTTCAAATCAATTGGTTGAGATAGGTCCACACCCTCCTGAGTAAGCCTCTTCACCAATTTTTGAAATGCGCCCGCACTCATCTTGCGCCCAGGCAACCTATATCCTCTTTTCAAGGGATTCATAGGCAATGGGTGCACGGATAATGTATTAGTACAACAAGCTGACTGCCAACCCCCGTTTCCCCATCTATAGCAAGGCTGACTGGAGCCAGTGCAAGAGCAATATGGTATGGGTGTTGTCACCGTAAAATTCAAGTCTTTTTGATCTTGCACAAAATGGTGCATATCATCCTTCTGTGGAGGTTGCTGATCCGATTCTTGACCAAGGTAAGGGACCACAGGTAATATGAGAGGAACACTGCCTTCTTGTGTGCGATTACTGTTATCACCACGCTTCTTTTTTGGCTCCGGCTTAAAACCATCAGGGCTGGCTGCTGCAGGTGTCTTTCTCTCCCTTTTTGCCTTTGTGCCATCTCTCTTTCGCGACTTACCAGCAGGTTGCTGTGGTTGCTGTACAGGCTGCATTTTTTCTGAGTTGTTTGTGATAAAACTTAACATTGCAGGATCACCATTGAAAGAATGTGGCTCCTCCACCATGAAGGGACCACTGGGAAGGCTCATTTGGAGTAAGGTTGAATCTCTCCCCTTCAAGTCTGGCTGCCGCTTGAATTGATTCCAACCAAGCGTCCTATGTCCCCTTGCATTTTCAAGAGCTGCCATGGCACTATCCCGTTCCATCATTGCGTTATCTCTCTCAGCAAAAGCAATGTCCCTTTGAAGGAAGGCTGAGTCTCTTTCATTAAAGGCAGCCTTCTTTTCAGCCAGAACATTGTCCCGTTCTACCACAGCAGCATCCCGCTCAGCAATAACCTGCATCAACTTGATTCTTGCATACTCCTTCAGTGCCAAATGTTCTGCCTGATCTGGGGCCATTATACATCGCATTGCCATTCTCCCGTCACTATCCATTGTGTGATAGCATGCACTCCTTGAACCAACTAGTCGATCGCAATGTATCTACAAGCAAAAAGAAGGCTTTACAACAAAATTTTCCAAATCCCAGAATGAACTTTCAAGTAACCTCTGACCATACATTTGATCCTCACATTCTCGCAAGAGAGATACACATAGCACATTTCCCATCATAACCGTAGACACTCGTTCTATGTCTCACAGAAAATTGCAGCTTCATACATAAAAAAAACTTCATGATATTGAGCCTTTCTGCTACCTATAAAGAAAGAGACCTAAAAAGACAAAACCCGGAAGCTCCCATTGTTCCCGCTTTGACAGGAAAGCCGTCAACAACAAACTCTTAAGTAATCAAGGAATTGGGCAGAACGATTCTGAGACAGTACGCTATATGTACAAACGCTCGGAGCGAGCTCGATTGAAGAGCTTACCCGAAGGTGAGGAAGAAGTGAGCTTCTCTGCGTTTGCTTCTTCTTCAAGGAGGTGAGGGCATGGTCTTCTCAGAGGAGAACGCCATTGTTTCTTCGTACGCAGGTTAGAGAGAGGAAGCTTAGGTCAGACTTGAAAGCAAAAACAAGCAAAAGGGAAAAATGTGGGTTGCTAAAGGCCAAAATGTGAAGAAAATTTAAAAGGCACCTATTACTAAAACTCGGTACACGGACAAAAACACACTACCCTTTGTTATCAACTTATCAGCACTGCCACGATTTATAGCTCTTTTTTTTGGCTTCCCAAAGGGCCAAGGGCAGGGTCATTAGAAAAAAGACCTTCGCATACCATAGCTAGCTAGGTAGGGAGGGGTGGATTCGCGGGATTTCTACTTGCAATGAAATTCAAAATGCATACATTTCGAGTTGGATGTCTTTTCTCGACCATATCAATTTGCCATTGGGCATTTTCTTATCAAGTTGAAGTGTGGTGACTCTCTCTCTCTCTCTCTCTCTCTCTCTCTCTCTCTCTCTCTCTCTCTCTCTCTCTCTCTCGTTAAATTTGTGACCTAGAGTGATAGGTTTGCTCTTGCGCCTTTGCGCGAAGCTTTCCTTTTATGTGTGTTGTTCGATAACCCGTGCATAAGTCCTTGCAATATGAGCTATTTGGCTAGTGTGATAAAGCTCTTTTCATGGGGGATAAGCTCAAGCATAAGGCCTAGCTTAGGTCTTGTGTGTAGCACAAGCTCTAGCCTATATCCTTTCCATATGGACCTTACTAAGAAAGAGGAGAGAGAGGGAAATATTGAGCTACCTCTCTATCACATGTCACTGTGCAAATGACAATCCTTTACCCTAGCCATCCATGTTGGCAAAGGTAGTCGTGCGAGAGAGGCTTTAGGTGATAGTTTGAGTGCTCAATGAAGGCATTATATTGTGCCTATTTGCAAGTTCATATGCATCCTCGAGGTTGCTTAAGTTGGATTATGGTTGTGAATAGCTAGCTCTATGTGGATCCCTCAAAATTGATGCCGTATTTGCAGTGATCGATGTATCTATGATCTATGGTTTTGTATTTTTGAAAATTTAAGTAATTTAACATATACACAATAACAAGAGGGATTTTCTAAATCCATTTTGGAAAAAAACATATCAATTCATGAAAAAAGAGGGGTCAACGTATTCATATCCACATTTTAACATAGGGTTTTTTAAAGTATCCTACGAACGCACATTATGTAGGGGCGTTCTTAATAATGGACCCCCCAAGCTCTAGTGTAGAGACAGACTCATGTTTACGGTCTTGTGATGCCAATTTACGACATCTTTGATGCACTTTTGGCATTGTTTAACTCTCTTGATGACTCTCATGTATGATTGAGGCCGAGTTTTGTCCAAAGCGAAAGACTATGTTGCTTGCTTAATTTTGGTACCTGATTAAGTGCAATATTTTCTATTATTTAGCAACATTTTGATCTCTTTATATATCTTTCAGTTATGTATGAATTTGTAGATGCTACCTAGTACGCTAGTGTGGCTCCTACTTTTTGGCATTTTATGACATTCTATCTTTAGTCGAGTTTGCATAGTAGGATCGTGATGAGGTTTTTTAAAGCCAAACATTGGGGGCTAGGTGTGAGGTGGATTAGGTTGATAGAGATCCCTACATCGCAGCCTTGCCATATAATATGTATAAATGTATTTAGGTGCTTGTTAGCATTGTTGGCATGATTAGTTGTTTGAATCAGTTTGATTCAGTCTAGCCCATTTTACACATATTGATATTCTTGTTGGGATAAAGGGTCATGTGCCCATCTGCACCCTTATTGGGTGGTTGCATAATTCTACATTATATCTATCAAAAAAACCTAAAGAGGTACAACTCTTTTGAACCCACAAAACACTGTGTCGAAGCTATCCTCTCCATCTCTAACATCGGCTCATCTTCTGTGCATGCGTCTCCATTGGATTACTGTTGCGTCTGATTCTATAGTACAATCAGTCTGCTCTGTCTAAATTCTGCAGATTGCCGAGTCTGAATTTGCAGATTGAATAGACAATTGAGTCTGAATCCGTGCAGTTCGAACTTCACTCGATCCTTACAAACTGGTATTAGAGCATTGGTTTCACAAGCTGGTGTGGTGAGCCTGGATCAGCATCGGAGCTGTGTATCAATAGTAGAGTTTTGGTTTAGCTTCAGAACTCTGGTTCAGCATCAGAGTGTGCATGCAGTCTTTGTCACTCTAGTAATGCGTGAGATTCAGGTGGAGCAACAGACCTGCGGAGAGTGTACACATGCCTGAGGTGCTTTATGATCTTTGAGCTCTTAGATCTGTAAGCTTGATAGCTTAGTTTTGAGTTAGGCAAGCAGCATGGGTTTCCCAGAGTGTGCCAAAATCTTCTTTCGGTGTTGGCTAGATCTTATTTTTGAAATATTCGTTATTGCTCCAAAGCTTTGATTCCCAGAAGTGTCAAAGATCTGAATTCGAGTTGCTGAAGTTGAATCCGAATCGTTGAAGCTGAATCGATTGCTACAGCTGAATCAGATTGCTGGTTAATCTAAATTCTACAATTTTTTGAGGCTGGATCAGAATAGTCTGTGCAGCTGATGTTGTGCTTCTTTGTCGGTGGCTATCAATGTTGCAAACTGAGTTTGAGATTCCAATCAACAGAGGCTTCAATCTCCTTTTTGGGCTGAAGTCATGGCAAGAAACAATGAGTGCATCAATGTTTTGCACATCAAGAAGCTTGAGGGTGCACACAATTTTTCCATATGGAAGAAACAGTGCTACAATGTCTTGGTGCATAAGAAACAGGTGAAGCCTATTAAGACAAAGGGGGTACAACCAGCAGACATAGAGCAATTGCATTGGGAAGATCTAGATGAGCTTGCACAATCTATGATAGAGCTTTCAGTTTTTTACTCTTTGCTATTCAACATAGAGAAGTTGAATGTTGCCTATGCTATGTAGACTAGACTTGAGGTGTTGTCTTTTTCAGAGAAATGCTCCTAGTAAGGTTTACTGGTTGAAGAAGTTGATGGACCTTTGGATGAAGAAAGGTATAGCCATGACTGTACATTTAATGAGTTCAACTCGGTTTTCAACCAGCTGATTGCTCTGAAATTCAACATTGATGATGAATTCAAAGCTACTTTCCCACTATGCACTTTATGTGAAAGTTGGGATACATTCAGTACAGCCCTGAGAAACTCCAATGCTATGCTAATGTATTCTGATATGGAGATCTCTTTGCTTATGGAAGAGCTAAATAGACAGAATATTGCAGTTAATAAGTCTTCCAGTGCATTGCATACCAAAGGTAGATCTCATCAAAAGGGGAAATTTAAAAACAAAGGCAACAACAAATCTCGTGTGAAAGATGTTGAGTGCCAACATTGTGGAAAGAAAGGACACTTTAAGTGTGATGCTTTAAGTGGAAGAAAGAGAAAGGCAAGGGTAAAAAGTCTGATGATAGCAGGGATGACAAAAAGGATGGTCAACCTAAGGAAATCAATGTAGTCAGTCATGTGGACAATGGCAATGATATTCTCTTTGCTTCTTCTTTTAGTGCACAATCTTTGGTTGCCGATTCTAATGATGACACGCACACTTGGATTTTGGATTCAGGTGCTTCATTCCATGTGACACCACATCAGGAATGGTTCTCTAGCTACATTGCTGGCAGATAGGGTGTTGTTCATTTGGGGGACAACCATGCATGCGATATTGAGGGCATCGGCAATGTGCATATGAAATTTAAGCATGGATCAGATTTCACACTACATCATGTGAGGTATGTACTCGAGCTCAAGAAGATCTTGATAAGCACATGGTAGCTAGATGTTGATGGCTATCACACTACCTTTGGGGATAGCAAGCGGAAAATTAGCAAGGGATCCAAGATCATTGCTAGACGTCCTAAAAGTGACACTCTGTATCCACTTCATGTATCTAGTGTGTGGGACCATGTAGTCGCCATAACCGAGCATCAAGTGTTTTCTTGTGACATGGTAGGTTGGGACACATGAGTCAAACCAGAATGAAGGTGATTTCTCGTTTGTGGTATTTACCGTGTTTTATTTATGTTGCTTTTGACCATTGTGATCATTGTATCTATGGCAAGCATGTTCAAACTCCTCACAAGAAATCTCTTTCATTGAAGGTTTCTCCCTTGGAATTGGTACATTTTGATGTATGCCAGATGCCAGGGCTATCTCTAGGAGGAAAGTAGTATTTTGTTACCTCTGTGGATGATGCTACCCCCCAGGTGTGGGTATATCCAATCCATCATAAGAATGAGGCCTTGGATAAGTTCAAACAATTTGTGGCACTTGCTAAAAATCACGTCAGCAGTAAGGTAAAGTGTATGCACTCTGACAATGGGGGTGAGTATGTGTCAAAGTCTTTTCGGGACATTTTTGATAGTAAAGGGATAAAGAGGGAGCTAAATGCACCTAATAATCCACCCTAGAATGATGTTGCAAAGTGGGTGAATTAGACTATTCAAGAAAAAGTCCGATGTATGTTGTCTCATGCTATGTTACCCCATGGTTTTTGGGCAGAGGCTGATATGACAACCATACATTTGATTAATCGGTCACCATTTCAGGTCTTTGGGTGGGGGAGTTCCCCAGGAAGGGTGGTTGGGTAAGCCACCTTCATACACTCATTTAGGAGTGTTTGATTGCGAAGCTTTTGTGCACATCTAAGGAAGACTGCAACAAGCTGGAGCCAAAGTTCTATAAGTGTGTAGTCCTAGGATATGGTGATGATGGTGAAATGGGGTATAGATTATGGGATCCCAAAAAGAGGAGAATTGTCCGCAGCCATGATGTAATCTTTTGGGAGGATCGCATGCACAAATAACCTCAAAGGATTGAAGAAGTCAGAAGAGTTGTTTTCCAGGAAGATGTACATTTTGGACATCAGTGTATGCCCAATGGTTAGTAGAAAATTCTTGATGTTGTTCCCAAAAGTGCAAGGAAAGGTGCTAAAAATGCTTAGCCAAAAATTGCCCATCGTAGTCCAGAGTCAAATCAACACAAATCAGGACAATCAAAAGTGGCAGACTCGCATGTAGGACAACATGCAGGACAATTAGACTTTGGACAGTTTGAATCAGTTGGTCAGTCTGGATTTGGTCAATCTAAAATGTCAGGACAACAAGCTGCATATTTGCAGGTTGGATAGCAAGCTTGAAATATGGAGCCTTTGGTTCGGAGGTCAACCTGACCATCTAGGCAGCCAGATAGATTATTCCTAGTGCTCATTATGTCATGTTGACAGATTGTGGTGAACCTTCTTGCTTCAAGGAAGCATCAACTAGTCCAGACAGCAAGAAATGGTATAAGGCCATGTATCAAAAATGGAATCTTTGGAGAAGAATGATACTTGGGATTTGGCACAGAAAGTTTTGCCATGCAAATGGGTTTACAAAAAAGAAAGTCACTTTTGCTTCCTTCGTAAATTACAAGGCACGGTTGGTTGTTGAAGGGTATAAGCCGGAACATGGATTTGATTTTGATGAGATATATCTTTTCTCCCCTAGTCAAGATGACTACTTTGCGGATTTTTTTGGGCTTGGTTGCATCAGGGGATTGGGAACTCACGTAGATGATGTAAAAACCGCATTTTTACATGGTGATTTGGAAATCTATATGCATTAGCCTGAAGGTTTTGTCGCAAAATGGAAGGAAAAGATGGTATGTAAACTCAAAACAAGTTTGTATGGGCTGAAACATGCACCTCGGGAACGGTATCAAAAATTTGATACATTCATGCAATCGCAATGGCCAAGCTGAGAGCACCAACAAGACCTTGATCTCTATCTTGACCAAAACGGTGGAAGCTCGTCGCACAGATTGGGATTTAAAGCTTACATCAGCTCTATGGGCTTATCGTACTGCGTACAAAGTTTCCATTAACTGCACACCATTCAAGATGGTGTATGGCCAAGAAGCGATTATGCCATGGGAGTTTGTCATTCCTAGTCTTCGAGTAGCTTCTCAAGATGGTTAGGATGGTAACCCCTTAGTTGAGCGATTATATATCCTTGAAAGTCTAGATGAAGAGAGGCAATTAGCTATGCAAAATGCACTTGTGGAGAAAGATAGGAGGAAGAAATGGTTTGATCGTCATCTAAAGAACAAAGATATCAATGTTGGTGATAAAGTCCTTATGTATGGAGTGCGTAACGAAAAGAAAAAGTTGAAATATGCGGGAAAAGGACCATATAGAGTATGTGAGATCACCCCACAAGGAACCATTCGTGTGGAGTCTCTTGATGGAGTTGAAACCATTGGATTCCTCAATGGGAGAAAATTTAAAAGATACTATGATCCTTTAAGTCAAGAGGAGCTACGTGCCATCCATACAAAAAAGGCAGCTAAGGCACAAATAGAATTGAAGAAGATACAAGCTCAAGCTGAGGCTAAGGAGCGACAACAACGCATAAGACAAAAACGAGAGGCTAACCTTGGAGTCACACATGCATTCCACGTTGAAATCGACGAGGATTGGTTGGACTCGCGCCTAATTGGACACGGGTGCTAAATATAATCTGCTATCATATAGGGTGTGGTGTCAATTAGGGAAGCCACCTCTATCGGAGATTATTATCCAAGTCAAGGTTGTCAACAAGAAAAAAACTTTGGTTTTTGGAATCTGGCACACTTCTGTCAATTATGACAATGGGGTTGTAGCTCAAGACTTTTTGGTAATTCCTGTTGGAACTATGGAGGGTAATATAAACCTAGGACGCACATGGATGATAGCGACCAAATGCACTATTGATTGGGGGACAGGGGGTGTCACAACACAGAGACCAACTGTTGGTGGATACGCCGCGACGGACATCAGCACAACGAGAACTCACCTAACAAGATTTGTCAGCTAAGGACGAAGCTCAACCCGCAGACACGTGGAAGCAAGCATAGGGTGTCAACCTACACTCGACGGACTATTGACTACCTCCTCTACAGAGGTCTCTACCCAATGTCTAAGTTACAGCCTTCAAAAGTACACAGGAGGAGATTTCCTACAACGCTTCCAAGAGCCAAATACCCATAATACATTTTAGAAACGCTATGAAACTTAAGGGATATCCTATTAACACCAATAGGCCACTCTCCCTAAGGTCCGTGACCCAAAACCCTACCCAAAAACACCCAATGCAAAATCACGTAGGATGTCTGATAGGTTTTTTTTGCAGGTCGTCATTTCTAAAAACTAAAGTATCTAATGTGTAGCTCTACTCAATACGAACGCATGGATATGCTGAAATGCAAAAGCAGATATCGTTTGCTTACCAATCAAAACAAACGATACTCTTAATTCCAGTTAATCCACAATAGTCATCATTAATCAACTGTTAATGGAGGCTTAATGCCCCTTACAAGATAAAACCTGGCTTAGTCCACGTGCTAATCAAGAAAAGTGATCATGACCTGCTTAATACTGCCTTCTGCTTCTTCCCGATATGGCTTAGGAACTTCCTCTTCCAATGGCCATCTGATTTGTCTTCTAGAAATGAATGGGTTTAGACTCGGCTAATGGTTTAGGATTAGGCTCAGAGGTTAGGCTTGGCTAATGAATTGATATTAGGCATCGGCTCAGTTCCATTATCGTGCAGCTTCAATTCCTTACTTGCTTTAATCCGTGACAAGATTTTGTTCAAGCTTTGACCTCCATCTTCCTTGCTTGCATGCCTTGCCGAGAACTAGCTCGAGAGATTAGAAATCAAGCTTGATATATAGAGCTTAAGAATGGCTTAAGGCTTTTTAATGAGGCTCAGGAGGTTTGGGTTTTGGGTTATGTTGATTCCGGAGAGAGAGATTAATTATGAGGTTAAGCTTATGATAATGTGAGCTTAGGAGCTTGGCCTGGAAAAGCTTCTTCAAGAATGATGGAGAGCTTAGGAGGATGTGGAGGAGATTAGGAATCATGGGCGCATGAGGAGGAGATTAGGAATAATGGGCTCACCTTTGCTTCTGAGTTTGAGAGCTTTTGTAGCACGATGGCTAATGAGTTCCCGGGGCCTTGGCTTAGAGAGCCTTCCGAATCTAAAGCTTGCTTTGAGTAGGTTGATCCCGGATTATTTTGTTAAGACTCCATCAAGAAACTTACTTAGGCCTTGGCTTCTTCCTCAAGGAGAGAAAGCCTATCCGCCTTGGCTTCTTCCTCAAGAGAGAGGAACTCCACAACAACATGAGGATGAGAGCCGTCCCCCCTTTTGTTTTTTGCATGGGCCCCTATTTTTAGCCATCCCATTAGCGATATCGCTAATGGGACTGGCTGCTTAATGACGTGGCAGGCTGAATTTTGAGCAGCACGGAATCATGCCCCAATGGTGCCGAAACCCATCGCGCTGGTCCTCTGATCCTATCCCGCTTCTTTGGCGTCCTCATCCGAGCACCACACAGCTCGGTGCAAGCTTATCTCTTCTACCTGCGCTGCCTGCGATCTGTGTTGCACGCCATGCCCCTTTTTCTTTGCTTGGATTCACACTCAATTAAAATGATTTTTTTTTTTTGGTAAACGGGTGGCCCTTTGGGTTTATGGCCCTTGGCCTTTGGGCGGCTGGTTTCCTTCATAAGGACACCACATTAGGTATTATCCATTGGGCGGCCACAGCATTGGTAAGGGCACCACATTTGGCATACATATCGCAAAGGCATTGTCAAGCACAACATTTCTCCCCCGGCCAAGCTTCCTTCATTGGCGGCATTTGGACACACTTACCGGCCATGCAGTGTTGTATACATTCGGCCAAGGCAATGCCAAGCATGATAACATTATTAATAATTTTAATTCCCGCATTATTTTTGTACACATACTGACCAAGGCATCGCCTACAATTATTGCATTCCAAAAGATGACATTCCAGACACGAAGCTCTGCAAAATTTGGCATACATAGCTAGCAAAGCACTGCCAAACACGACATTATCTTCTTGAACTTCGATGCCTGTATCAACATTCCGAATGTGATACTCCTCAAACCAATTACTGCTCCATGCATTCCAAAATCCTAGCTGCAGCTCGTTGGCCGAGTGAACCGGAGTGGTACGGAACCGGCCCCCGGTGAATATTTACCGGCCAATATCTTGGTAACCGGAACTCCGATCACTGATCTGAAAAGACCGACGTGCTCCACAAAGTGAGCACTTCAGCCCGATGCATTCATTTCATTTTTTCTCCCTCAGCTGCACTTGCCCAATCCGGTACATATCTGCTAATGATGCAACTTAAACTGTCATAACTTCTTACCCGTAGCTCCGATTGACGAGCTGTAAAGACAGGCATGTAGAGATTTTTGAGTACTTCAGCTTGAATTTATAAAACCCCAGCTATGACCACTTCAAGAATACTCATTGTTTAGCATTACCAAGACATCTTCTGACCCTTAGAGCCGCATCTGGCACACTTTCAGCTTAAAAACTGGCTTGTTAGCAAGCCCTTGTAACTGCTGGTTAATCCTGTAAGCTTCAAATAAACCTGATTGGCTTTCCTTTACTCATTTCTTGTCATAGGAGCGGAGTGGCACGACCCTGAATCACTAGAAATAGCTTGCGGTTCAATCTTGCGAAGCCGAGCCGTACACCCGTAATGTAGGTGTTGGCGCGTAGCTCTCTTTGGGGGCAACATGCTGCACTTCTCCACACTCAATTCTGACCACCAGTGTGCGCGTAGCGTCAAGATAAACTCTCACTCTCTCTCGTACACAGAATACGCTTCTCACAGACACTTCATCCAATCAACAAAAAAGGGTTCTTTCATTAAGGTCAATATTTGGTATCAATACCTTCCAAATACAATATCTCCTGTTCCAAAGTCAAATCCTACTCAGTCTAATGGCAAAAATAATATACAAAATTGGAAACTTTTGTAAGCCCCAAGTATTTACAAATGAAATTACAGGTTTTCTTAATCAGAGAATGACTACATAGGATTTCTTTCTTTTCGTATTCCGCCAGTCTTCAGTTGAGTGTAGCCGCCAGTCTTCTGCTAACACTCCCCCTCTCCTAGTTCATGTCGTCCCCGACATTACAGTAGATCTATTGCTTCAGTGGAGGCTTTCGCGCATCTTCAAAATAGACTCATACCGTGCATGCTGGGCTAGTAATGTAGGGCCAAATATATCTGTATCGATGGTGAAGAAGCCGGTGTAGAAGGCTTCTTCAAAGGCCTGGAGATGGTATGAGGGAAAGAACATTATTCTTTGGTAGAGGGCATGTATCACCTCATGGGAAGGTTGGGCAGGCAATTCATAAGCACATCTATAAGTATCTTGGAAGAAGAATATGCTGTCTGTGGCTTGTCCAGGTTTAAAGACTTCAAAGACTGCCAGAAGGGTTTTACATATCTTTCTGAGCATAATGCAAGAGAGGTCAGGAAAGCCAGTGAACAATTTAATGGCACCTGTTAGGGTTTTCACCATGTATTGCTCACTCATTCTCTCGCCTGCCTTCAAGCCTGGCAGCCTTGGGTAGTTGAGCCACGTGGGGTGGCTTCTCTTCAGCAATTCATGCTCCTTCCTTGTCCGCATCCTTGGTAGAGGGCAAAAGCTGAGGTTGTCTCTGATCATTTTAGGTGCCTCTACCAAATGTACTAAATACTGAGGGTATTTAGTGAGCCACGCCTTTCTCCATCTTGGTTGAGAGTCTACAATGAGTTTAACCCCTTCTGGTTTGGTGACATCTTCATTGTACAGTGGCACTGTGGGCTCCTCTTTGATCCTCTTGTTGATTGTAGCAGCCTCATATTTGAGAAGAGGATAGGGGAGAGAGGGTTGTAGCCATTCACGTCGAACAATATTTGCATCTAATTTTTGAATGGTCATCATCGACTTTAATATCCTCTGCTCCCACTGCATTGCTTCTTTTGCAGTGTCTTTTATGGCCGCTTCTATGGCTTTGTGTAGATTGTCTTCTTCTCTTGTATTGTTGTGTCCACTGGCTTTGACACATTCTCTATATCAATTCTTTCCATAGTAGCCAGCCGATGACTTTGTTGCCATTCTTCACTTGTTTGGCCTTGAAGTTCATCCAACTGCTTCTATAAATTGTCTTTTTCTATCTGAGCTTGCTCTATCATGGATACTAATAGGTCATTGAGTTCTGCGACTCTATCCACGTCTTCTAGCTTCTGTTTTATCTTAGCATTCTCTGTCTGCAGTGTCTGTGAATTATCTTCTAATCTTTTCTGAAGCTTCATCAATTCTGCTTTTAGTGATTTGTTCTCATCTTCCAATCTGCTTTGTATCACCATTGATCCTTCTGCCATCATCACTCTCTGCTTCTTTTCAAGCGTCAGATCTTTTTGAAGTTCTATCATTTGTTCTTCAAATGCATCTCTTTCTTGGCTCGTACTAGTTGCAGCTGCAGCTCTTGCTCTTCCCGGAGACGATCTCAACCTCTGAATTGTTTGCTCTTTTACTTTGATTTGATCCTTGAGTTCAATTACCTCATCTTGGCCTCTTCATATAATATTTCAGCCTTGTCCTTAGCCTCTTTCAAGCTCTCCACATGCTTTGACTCTTTCGCCAACTGTAGGGTTAGCTCATCCCTTTCCTTCTCGGCTTCAGAAAGAGCATTGCTGACTTTCTGGTATTCCTCTTCAGAGTTTAGCAGCTTCTGATTGCTTTCCCAGCTTTGCTTTTCTAGCTCTTGACATTTCTGTAGTGCTGCTTCTAATCTAGCTTGCATCTGTGCGTGGCCATGCATCTGCTCGTGGTTTTACTTCTGAAGTGTTTGCACTTCAAGTTTCACCTTTTATTCATTCGATCTCAGCCCTTCATACTCCATTTTCTTGGCCATTGATCTGGCTCTCAATCCTTGCAGTCTTTGTATAACTTCTTCCCAGTCTTCCGCTTGGGGTTGCAAATCCATGGTATCTGTGGCAGTCTCCTTTAGCTCCACCAAAATAGGGTTCAATGTGGATTTTTCTGGTTTAGGTGTTGATAATTGAAATACTGTCTGAGCTGCCTCCTCTCGGGTATATCTAGCAGCTAGCAGATCCATAAATATTCCATAATTTTTTGCCTCAGGATCTTGCTTCTCAACCTTTGGTTCAATTTCTGACTTCTGCTCTTTCTCTTTGTTATCCTCTTCCTTGGAGTCTTGTTGCCCATCAAATTTGTTCAACTCCTCAGTTTGTTGAGGTTGAGGAGGACTAGGAGGAGGTGATGATGGTGGAGGACTTGACTCGCGGCTTGATGGTGGGGTTGATGGCTTTCTTTTTGAAATCTCGGTCAGCTTTTGTTTTCCTCTCTCTTTCTTCCCCTTCCTGCTCTTCTAGCAGCTGCCACCTCACATCATCAACCTCTTCATCAGTAAAAGGTATGACTAGAATGTTCTCAGCCTCCACATCTAGGATCTCAAAATTCTTTATGTAGTCTTTGAAGCGATCCCTATTTGTCCTTCGAGAAGATCCAGACATTGCCTCAAGTGAGGGCTTCCATAATTCATTTAGATCTCCTTTTAGCTATCATAATAATCAACATCTAATTCTCCTAAATGATTTTCTCATGTTAAACTGATCATTTAATATGGGGAAGTGCCAGGGGAGAAAAAGCTAGAATATTGGTTAAGCTAGCACACCGGCCACAGTAGGGATCCAAAGGAGGGAAAATAGGGATCCAAAGGGGGGGCCATCTGCAAAAGAGCCATGTGCAAAAATGGGCTAAAAAGACCCTAAGGTTCAGCCCATTAACACTTCCAAAATCCTAAGGTTCCAAAATTCAAAGGTTGTGTCCAAAGGTCAACCTTAAGGGAATTGGATGCTTTGTGTGTGTCCAAAAAAGTCTTTGCACATCCCTACATAGGAGGGGGCGAGCCTAGCATGTAGGGGATGAGAGACAAAGCCACACACACACACACACACACACAAGCTCCCTTTACACAAAGGGAATGAGGGACACATGTCAGCTCCCTAGGCCAGATGCCCACAAGGTGTACCCAATTCCTATTGGATGGCCTTGGAGGTGGACCAATGAGAATTAGGCTAGAGTAAATCTAGTTTAATTAATTTAAAAACACTTAATAAAAGAACCAATGAGAATTAAGTCCTCTAGAAGACTATTGGACAGTCTGCCAAGGGGTCCAATGAGCATTCAACAACCCAATGGCTTGCCTGATACCTATTGGGCAGGAGGCAAAGGGGTCTAATGAGAGTTTAGTTGAATTATTAAATTACCTAAAGCTCTCACAAAAGGGGAAAGGGGGACACATGTCAGAAGGCTATCACTTATGCTGCTTAATAGTCATTGGCTACCTCTGGGGAGATCCAATGGGAGGATAGCAAGAGCAATTAGCAAGAGGGCTCGCCCAAGAGAGAGATGGGGCTGATTTTTGCAAGGCATTATCACACACACACTCTCACATATTCTATGTGAGAAGTAAAGAAGACTATCTCTTCCCAAGCTTTAATGGAGAGCTCATCACCTACTCCAAGCTTGTGAGATAGAAGCCTACATCGACACACTCTTGGCATGTGGATGAAAATCCAACCAAGAGCCAAGCTTCAATGCATGCTCATCTCCTCTACCATGCTAATTACTAAGCTAAGCTATGCTAATATGAGTGATATGTGAGGAGATGTACATCTTTCTCGTAAGATACTCCTTCTTCCTCTCAATCTACTCTCATACCCTGCTAGCTCTCACCATCTTCGAAGGTGTGTGAGGTCTTGGGTCTGAGACCGGGGATAATTGATGTTGTGTTTGCTAAGTGTTTTTCTTAGTGCATGAAGCTTTCATCTTAATTGCACTAGCTAGTCTTGAAGGAACACAAAGAATTGTATTGTACAATGTCTCTCTTGATGGGAGAAACCATAATACAAAGCCTTTTGGAGGGGGGACCGGCTCCATGAAAATCCGGTCCTCAACTGTTGTCAATAGCTTAATTTCTCTCTCTTTTGAAAGTATTGTTCATGCTATCAACTAGGTGTTATGCTTTTTGTTGCTCTCTCCACCCAAGCACTCTTGTAATTCTCATTAGGAATCTATTCTAATGAAATGCCCACTATGTTCATGCTAATTTGTGCTACACACAAGTTTTTAGGCCATTAAATGTTACATTAGCATTCATTGGGCTCTGAAACTTTCCATCAACCTTTCTAGCCGAGTAGCCTTCTGGGATTTGGTCTCTTTTGCTGGCATTTGAAGAGTAGCTTTCTTTCCTTTCTTTGGCTGAGTTGACTCTTCTTCTACTGTCTCTAGCCTTCTCTTCAGTCTGGTGGTTACCTTGGGAGCTGTAGGTTGCTCCTCTTCCTTGTCCTCTATCAGCTTCAACCAGTCATTCTGTGATAGAGGAAGAGGCCACTGGCCCTTAGCATGTAAAGCTTCATATATCACCTTTGTCACCTTTGTGAGCATCTCCCATGGTGCAATGTATGTAGGATTCGGGGTTCCCATCCTCACAATGTTGTACTGTAGGTACGCCGCATAATATATCTCTCCTGGCCTGCTTGTCTTCATTGCCCATGTGAATGTTGTTTCAATTGCCACAGGTGGCACAATGTACTTTTGAGGCCTCTTTGTGCAAATATGGAAATATTGGTTGTAAAGTTGGCACATGTTTGCCACCATTGGATCTGCAATATCCTCGAAGGTGTAGTTCTTCTTGATTTCCTTGTATACCTTTACCTCTTCTCGCCTCTTGTTGACACTGTCTCCTGCATTAGAGAGGTTCAAAGCATTTGTGACCACCTCTTGCATGATTATGATCACTTTGTTCTTTCCTTGTAGATCTGTCACCTTGGCTATGCCATTGTCCTTGATTGTGGTGATGAATTCCCAAGCTCTCTGAATGTCAATTCGTGCTGGCAAAGCCTCAAAAAAATTGTGTAAGTCCAGGTTTTCCAAGAGAGACACTAATTCTGGCTTTCTCGTGAACTCATTGAGTTCCTGCGGTATCATTGGAAGCTCTATGGCATTGCCTTCTGGGTCACAGGCCTTGGCATATCCTGAGGTCATTTGCTTCCAGTAAGTTTCTTTGTAACCAAGTGGTAGTGGGCTTTATGGTTCCTGCTGGTATTACAAATGGCTCCACTTCATCTAGGTAATCTTTGTTGGTCATTCCTTTCTTCTTTGCTGGCAACTTAGCGGCTGCCATGGATCCTGTTGCACTCAGTAGTTCAAAGTTAGCGTTCTTTACAGATTAGCTGCTGATAAACTGAGTTTTAACTATCCAATTGACTTGAAAATTGAAACATGAGCTCAAGAGGGACTAAGGATGCCCTGCAAATGAAAACAGTAAGAATTGTGCTTCAAATTAAGCCTGAAGACATCCTACGCGTAGGATGTATTTTTTCCTTAGAATGACTTGAAACTTGTCATGATGATAGCCCATGACTTGTGCATCACAACTATGTGCTTGGATTTTGATTTGGACACCAAAAAGTGAAATATTGGACTATTCTGGTATACAAATGGGTAGGATGTCCTGTAATGATGAGCAAATGTTGTCCAAATGACTTGAAAATTGATATGTAGGCTTCTTGTAGCATGATGGTCCCATTTATGATGTCAAACTTTGCTCAGTAAGTTCATATGACTCTGGAGACATACTATGCGTAGTATGTCTTTTTGCTCAGAATTGCATGAAATTTGTCAGTATGATAGGGCATAGCCTTTAGATCATCACCATGGTCTTAGATTTGAATTTGGATAAGTTTTGAGGGTAGGAAGACCATTTCTGGTGTTTGGGACTCTGAAATGTACATCTATGGAGCTATGAGGCTAAAAACTGATTTGTTTGGCTGGAAACTTGGTGGGTGGGCTTGTATGAATGTGATAAATATGTTTGAAGATCAAAAAGTCCATCTGGAGGTCATTTAAATCTTAGAGACATACTACGCGTAGTATGTCTTTTTTCATGATTTTGTAGATATGACCTCAAAGTTAGCTTTGACATGTTATGAAGAGTGTGTGGTTCAAGTTTCGCTTGATTTGGATCATTTTTTGATAGGTCTGTGACCAATTCTTGCCTCTATGCTCTGACTTTGTGTTATTTGATGCATAAGAGGTCAACTTTTGTCCAAATGGGGTGAAACTTGAGGGATAAGATGTAAATGACATGTAGAGGCTGTGTGTATGGCTGAATGATGAGTTGGGTGCCCAAACATGGCCTTTAGACATCCTACGCGTAGGACGTCTCCTGGGAATTTTTTTTTGTAACCAGTCCTACTAACATGTGCATATGACCTCCCTAAGTCCCTTTGTGGTTTATTTAAATTTAAAAAATCAAATGGTTAGTTAGAAACTCCCTTCTTGGCTTTTGGAGCCTCAGAGGTGATTTCTGACTCTAGGAGCGCTTTTCCGCGACGAACCAGCATAGCTTCATTATCCCTTGGGAAACCTTGCCATGTGATTCTTGTTGGTTTTGGCTTCACTTGAGCTTCGTTTGGTGATTTGTCACTCTGGAAGCGTCCATGATTGCGTTTGCATGTCCCCGATGATTTGTAGTGATCTACCACCATAGAATTTGGTTGTTGAAGGCCTTGGTAAGCCGCTCGCGAAGTTTGGTAGCAAATGGACATCTCGCTTGGCTGTGAGAGCCAAGTGACGCTTTTTGTTTCGGATGCCGCTTCTGAAGCTTAGGCCTACTTTGGATCACCTTTTGGCCATGCGGCCCATGTAGCCTTGTAGAGCTCATCGAGAAGCTCCTACACATGAGTTTTGGTATGATTTGGGTTACTTTTGCCGGATTTCCTCTTTGTGGCTTCTTGCAGGGCCCAAGAAGTTAGGGTTTTTTCCGTTGCTTTCTTGCCCCCTTTGGGCATCCAAGATTGGTCTCATAGGCTAGGGTAAACCCCCTTTGAAGTCTTGTTGGTATTGGATTAGCCGTTAGGTGGTTACCTATGCTCACAGGTCTCTACCCCGCAAACCCTGTTGGAGTTCTATGCTAGTTTTGGCGACAAAACATCACACATACATGAAGAGCATAAGGTGCTGAGTCTACCTCTCATATATGGTAGTCGTTGGATGACTGTGTGCGGCGTATCGGCTGTTGGGAGTCCTGTGCGCTCTAAGTGGCTGGAGCTCTCTCTCACAAGTGAATAGTAGAAATGAGCTCTAAGTGGAGTGAAAAACTCTTATAATGGGGGTCCAAGAACCAGTTTTCATGAAATTTGACACGTGCTCCTAACTTTTTGCGAAACGCGGTTTAGACTCGAAAAGTTTCTGAGAATTTTGACGATTCTATCAAAATCTGGCCACAATACGCTTCCCGCTTCATTCTCATAATTGCACCCCCACTGCACCTTGAGTTGTCTTATAGTCACTGATCATTCCTATTTTTTTTGTTTTTCATTACGATCGCATTTCACCTGCTTTTTATATTTTTGAAGTTTTTCTGCCAATAATTTGTAAATTTAAAAGGAAAATAGCAAAATTAACCCAAAAAACCCAAAAATCAAAATAAATCAAAAAATTCACCCCAACACACTATGTACACTCACATGTAATTTTTATGGCCGGATTTCTCTGTTTTACCAATATTTTGCCCGGAAAATGGCTATTTTTACATATATACACACACTTATAGGCCTCAATTTTGCATTTGGCCTCATCTATCTGTAGATTAATGATGTATAAGGGCATATGTACTTTGGTTAGTCCAGAAAATGTCATAATCAAACGTAAACCCCTCAAAAATAGTCAAAACATGCCCTTTTTGCTGCTTTTTTCAGTCATCGGGTTCGGATTGAGAATGCCTCCCCCCCTCCTAATCAGAGTCTTTTCGGATGACAAGTTATCGCCTTGGGTATGTGCAATGCATGGGTTAAAAATCGTGCTAATGCGTGGCCTTGTAACGTGGCCCTACCTGATGCATACGCGGTCAATGCATGTTAAACTGAATGCGGTGCGAGAGGAGAGAATAAGCAAGATGCTTATTGGCATTCGACGGCGAGGTTTCCTGTTTGTTCTTTGTTTGGTTGGTAGATTTTCTTTGCAATTAAAATTTGTAATTCTGCCGCTCGTTGTTTGATCATCTTCTTTGCGAAGGTGGCCTGGTTTGCCGCTACTGTAGATATGGCCGTTGTGGTCTCCTTGGATAGAAGTGTCGTGTCCAATCTTTTTCTCTTTTGATTGCCATTTGTAGCTTTGTTTTCGAGGAATTTGTAGGTTTATGGCCTCGTTTTTGGTGGTTCGTGCTGTTCTTTTGATCGGTACCCATGAAGATCAGTTTGTTGATGTCGGATTTAGTGGCTGTCTATCTGCTTGTGTTGCTTGTACTGAAGGGAGTTCCTATAGCATCGCTTTGGGGATCCAAATACGCGTCTCATGTAGTTGGCGATTGAGCATTTTTTTCGGTATCCATATTTGTTTGATGACCCTGTTTGGTGTTTGTT
The DNA here is from genome assembly GCF_014529385.1 of Adiantum capillus-veneris. Lineage (NCBI taxonomy): Eukaryota > Viridiplantae > Streptophyta > Polypodiopsida > Polypodiales > Pteridaceae > Adiantum > Adiantum capillus-veneris. The sequence continues at coordinate 39,805,648 of NC_140951.1, read as the reverse complement.
TAACATTGTTATGCTGAGGTTGTCTGCTATACTGCCTTGTGGTTTGTAGGCTCGTTCACTTCCATCCTTCCGTACCCATACCTGTTGTTTGCTTATTTCTGGCCTTGATTTATTCCTTGTCGCCTGTGGTATCTCCTTTTTTGATTGAATGGGGTGGGCGATGTCCTGTTTATCCTTGTTAAGTGTCTTTTGCTGATTACGTGGAAGCCATCATTTTTGCTCTTTATCAAGTGATTGAGGCACTAGTATTGGGTTCTTCATGGTTGTTTGAGTGAAGGCTATCACCTAGTGCTCTTGTGCTTGTTGAATTCTGACCGTATTCGAACTCCAATCTATTTTCACATTATATTCTTTCTGCCATGGTTGTCCCAACAACATTGGATGTGGTGTGCACGCATCCTCAACCACATAAAACTTGTGGGGATAAACATATTGATGTATTTGTACATGCAATAATATCCAGCCCAACGTGTTCAATGAATGTAATGTACTGCTTTTCATTGCTTGTTGAGTAGGATGTAGCTGTGCTTCAAGCTTGAGCTGATTATAAAAATTGCAAGAAATCAGGTTTGCTTGAGCTCCTGAATCAAGCAAGGCCATCAATTCAACTTGATTGCTACCAACTTTGAATGCAATTATTATGTGTAAGGACGTTGTTTGCTTGAATTGGCATTTGATTTTAAAGGAATTGTATGTTGGCATATTGATGGATCCACTCCCTTGAGGTCTTTGTAAGACCATGCAAACACATCTTTATACTTCTTGAGAAGCTGTGTTAGCATTTCTTATTCCTCAGGCTCTAAATCAGTTGCTATATAGACAGGTGTTTGCGGGTCGCCGCAATGGACGTCCATAGCATAGCTCTCAAGCATCAACATAAATTTATCGATACAGGGGAAGCGACTTGGATGAGGCATGGAAACTCACTAGGGTGTCAATCCTAATGAAGTGAACTCAAAGAGATGCAACTACTAACTCTACAAGCAAATCAATCGCACCAAAGCCAAGTAATCTGCCTATGTCCTTCTACACAGCTCTACAGTTATCACGCCCGTTTACCATGCAAATCATATTGGAATCGCACGAAACTTGAAGGGAAGCTACAGGGGACTATCAAGAACATATCCTATCACTGCCATAGCATTCTGGAGAGGTACAAAGATCGCGATCGTTCGTCCCACAGTACGCAAAAACAGTAAACGGATGATCTAAAGGGTCGTTTTTGGGTCCCAAAAGCCTCTCCTAGGGTCAAAACAACATAAAATATGCATATAAACACTCAAAACAGCGATTTAAGGTCTAAACGGATGCGTTTGAAACCTTCACCGAATCTTACATGCTTACACTTGAATGAAAGAGCAGAGTAAGAGGAACACAATGCAAGAGACAAAACTGAATTTGGATTACCGTAGCCACAGAAGCGATGATTACAAGTTGGAGCAAAGAGGTAGCTCTCTATGCGTAACGCAATAGTCACTTATCTTCCAAAAGAATAATCTCCCTTTCCCACTAACCTTAGTGTATTATATACCTAGGGCTTTCTAAAGTGGCCGGCGGCCAACTTCTCATGGACCTTTACATACATCATTGGAAAAATTACATCTTTGACTTAGACTTGACATAGACGATTGACATTAGGCTTTTACAAGGTTTGATGTATTAAACATCGGAAAATAATGTGACCACATCAAAACTTTGGCCGGTTGACCCAACGAGCGCCTTGGCTAGGTGGGCACTTGTATGTTGTTATCACCTCCAAACACTCCCCTCTTCCTAGCTCGTGTCGTCCCTTGACACGACCTTGTGCAGTCTTGTCATAGGGTTGTCTTCAGCTTTGTCTTCAAGGTTGGTCTTCATCTTGGGAAGCCCGTTGTCTTTCATGACGCTCCCCCCTTCCTTGAGTGATTCATAGCTGTCATGTTGTTGATACATGATTTGAGCTTTGAGTATCGAGGCAACGTTTCTTCTTGTTTTGCATTCGCCTCTTGGCTGTCAATCTTAGCTGTCGTAAAGATGGATGTTGAAGTGTTTGATAGTGTAGAACCGATCCTCCTTGTGGCGTGGACTTTATGATGGATATTCTTTCAAGGTCCACTGCAATTTCAGTTGTCTGCAATAGGTCACCAATGTTGAAGCAGTGTGTGAGCTATTTTTGATTGTTGTGGATAGCTCGCTTGCTAAATTTCTCATTGCTTGATGTTGTAGGCCATTCTTCGAGTTGCCATTGTTGGATGGAGCTTTGTTGTCACCCTTGAAGATAAAAGATGCTCTTGATAAGCATATGGAGACCTTCTGTTTTTGCTCCAAGTTGTTGTTGATTGATTTGGGTAGCCCTTTCCTTATTGTTGATGTAGAAGGAATATATACAAGAAGTTGATGATGAGGTCTAGATTAGGGTCTTAAAACTTGGATGACCAAAGGGAAAAACCCAGTGGGAAAAAATGCCTTTGGTATACGCTCTTATTGGGGTTGAACACTTGGAGGTTGAGTGCCCGTTCATGCAAGGTGAGTGCTTGGGAGAAATAAAGTAAGAGTGCGTAATGCAAGCGCCAATTATGGGACACTCTATATGCACACAAGAGTTCTTTCAAGAAAATCATGCGGTGTGAAAAATGAGTTGTTGGGTGCTTCGAGGAACAAATGTAGCACATGTGATATCCAAGGACATCTCAATAGCTTTCACATTTCCAAGAAGGGTTTTTGATGTTGAAGCTTCTCCACTCATTACTCACTATGCATAGTGAGTGAGTGTCTTTTGGACTCTCTTCTTCACTTTACCAAACTTAAAATACATAGACTTGGACTCTAATGCTCACCTATACCAGCATGAGCGACACAACATAAATATGCTCAACTCCTCCACCTTGAGCAGTACCTAAAATAGCTAAGACTCGTAGACCACAGAGAATATTACTTGAAGCTTTGGGACTAATGCCTTGCTCATTTAGTGGCTCAGCTGCCCGACTCTTGACTTTTATGCCATATATTTTTAATGGCGACTTGGACTTACCTGTTCATGGCTTGAAACCCAATGCCATAAGTTCTTGAGATTAAGGCCTCTATCATTGCTTTGGTCTTTGGATGCCACCATCTTTTCAAGTAAATTGGCATACTTTGACTCCTCTAGCTTCTTTTGTTGCATGGGATGTTCCATAAGGAGGCCGCATTGTTGTACCTTTACTTTTTCTTCTTTGTGAGGAGCCTGAGTTTTCAACAGTGGTTTTGGGACCCACTTTGTTCTTGCTTCATGAGTTGCTCCCTTGACTTGATGGAAACTAGGCTTTTGTATCCATACTTGGCTATTACCATTATAAAAGCCTTGCTTTTGTAGTAGAAGACGAGGGATACATTTTGAGGTTGCTTCTCCCTTGGTTGTGCTTAGTCTCCATTGGCTCTTTGTTGTTGTTGATTGTCTTTGTGGGGGGTCCTTTGCTACTTGGTTGGTCTTAGTGGCTCTAGGTTGAACAACTACTTTGGGTAACCATATTTGGGTGTTACCTTCATAGAATCCTTGTGCTTCAAGTAGCTTCACTGGAATCATCCACTGATTCACCTGTTTGTGTTGGGTATCTTCGTTGAAGTCTGATTTCGGTACCCAAACTTTTTGCGTTGCCCGCTTGGAAGGTCTTTTTGTTTGCCTTTTGTTGGTGTTCTTTCGCTTGCCTGAGTATTTTGTATTCCGTTGATAGCACGTCTTGTTCCTTGTAGAACTCGTTGGTTGAGGTGGGTAGGTCCAGGCTGTTACTTTAGGGTTTTTGGCCCAAACATTAATGTTTCCTTGGAAGTAGCCTTGAGTAGTGATTGACTCATTTGATGCTATCCACCCTATCACGTTTTGTTGTTGTGGTTGAACCCGTGTTTCATGTATCGAAACTGGGTCTTTGACTTGGATGTGCTCTTTGGATACCAACACCTGCTTGACATTCTTCGGCTTTTTTTGGATGATTTTTTGTGATGGAAACTTTGGTTGATAGACTTTTTGCTTTGGTTTCCATTGCATTGTTGATGGTGTGGCTCTTGATGTAGAGGCTTCGTGGGAAATTTGATGGAATCTCGTTGAAGGTAAAGTCGTCTGGCGAGGTTGATATACTTCAATGTTTACCTTTGCTTTACCTTTTTCCGCGATGGTTGGCGATTTCTTCTCTGCATGGATTTGAGAAGCTTCATGGAGTCTCACCATTGTTGTTGTTGAAGCTTTTGATTGTTGTCGAAAGAAGATGTTCCTCCAGCTTTCTGTCAGGACCAGACTCTCTTTGATATGATGGGAGTTGATTATATGGAAAGTATCTTTATACTCCCCGGTACTGTATAGCTTTTGCCACTCCAAAGCTAGGAATCGGCATTTTTGAACTTGTGTAAATTGTTTCTTCTAGCTCATTGATTGGTGGCTTTCCCATCATGATCCACGTTCCATAAGTCATTAGATTCTTAGTTGCTTCTGGATCTATTGCGGCCGAACATGTAACCTTGAGCCGTGTTTGTCCGCATAAATTGAATTTGATCATTGTAGGAGATAGTCCATATTCTTCCTTGTCCCTGTTCTTCTTTTGATCTTGCGTTTGTTGAAGATTTGCCGTTGAACTTGGAAGCTTTTCTCCTTCATCTAGTTTCATTTGCACTTTTTTTGGAGCCGGCTTCTTTGAAACAGCTTTTGTTGTTTCTTTAGGTATGTCAATAATGACATATTCTTGTGGTTTCTCTGCTTCCTTCGTTTTCAATTTTGCCTCATGCTCCAGGATGTAGCTATCTGTCTCACTTTTTTTGCTTTCACACTCACAAACTTCATTAGCTTCCTTCAACACCCTCATTGTAAATAAGGGAGTTATATTATAGTCTTCCTCATCACAGAATTTAGTCGGGGTCACCTCATTCACACACACATTAAGAGTCGCCAGTATTTGATCCCATCCAAAGGGTTCAAATAATTGCTCTGGAAAGGGTTCTGGTATGTAAGCTTCATCGTCCATTGATCTTTCTAGGATGCAATCCTCCTTCATTGAGCTTCCACAGTTCAAAGCACCACACATCCAAAGTTCTTGTTTGGGCTGTAGCCACGCAGGTATCTCTTTTCCATTGACTATAGTAGAGTCAATTTCTTCTAAAGGAGTTCTATTCACATCTCTATAGCTAGGGTCTTTTATGCTTAATGTTGTGGTGATGTTTTTATGTCTCAAGTAGATATTGTGGTGTACCGGGACCTGCCGGTGTCTGTAGGTGGCTGAAAACAGACAGGAAAAAGCTTGTGTGGCTGCAAGAGAAGGGCCCCTTGGTTCCTCCTGCTCTGAGCCCTTTTCGTTTTTCCTCACCTGCAAGTAGCCCTCTGATCTCCCTCACGGGCGTCGTCTTTGCCCTTGGTAGATTTTTAGAATCTGCCAAACCACCAGCTTACCTCAAGGGTGACCCGACAACCTGCACCGGCTCAACGTACTGTAGAGGGTTTCCGTGCTGCTCGCATTCTGTACAACCTGCACAATCCTGCCCCTCGTTATTTTCCGACCATCAACTTCACCCGTGCAACGTTTTCTCACTGATTCTACCATCTCTTGTGCTGCCATGTAAGAATCTACCCGGTCCTCCCTCTTCAGCCCATCGATCTCAACTGCGAGCCACTAGCCGACACCATGCCCGCCAAGGAGTCGATAGCAAAGAAGAAAAGCAAGAAGAACGTGGACACAAGCACTGTTGCTCAAGGTAATGCAGAGCAAATCCAACAATGAAATTTTCCAGTAAAAGGAGAGTTGTCCACCACAACTGGTCCAATTATCATCTCAGCAGGGAAACAACAAAAGATGGAGCCTAAACCTCCAAGGCTAGAAGGAGAGTTGTGCCTGGCCCTGTGCAAAGATGTGAATGTGATGCTAATGGATTTTCAAGACTGTTTTTTGCATATCAAGTCTAGATCTCGAGAGTACTGCTAGAGGGCAACAAACCTCGAAGTGAAGAATCGAACAAAGAAGGAGACCCAAAAAGGAGTTGCTGCAACATTGTTGCAGAGGTGCCTTTCTTGCCGATAGAAGCTGCCTCATGTGAATAATAAGTCATAGTGTTTCCACATTCTGTTATTTGCATCAAGATTTTTGTAGTCTTATCCCCAAGAAAAAAGTCTTTCTAGTTCAATAACTCACAATCACACCAAGCCCTTTTGGAATGGATGAATGTCGCAAAAATTTCGCACCCAATCCTCAGTCAGTCCTTCCTTGTTTTTTCCATTTCATTGGGATAGCGACCTAATGTTTGCATAAGCGAGATGTATGAGTTCCATGCCTTGATGATGTTCGGCATGATGACGAGTCCAGCCCCCAAGTTCAGTCCCTTAGCCCCGAAGCCGTTGTATGATCACTCCCCCCAGATGAGGCGTTGGAGTTGATCCCTCTTTTGTCGAGTCCCTTCTCCGACTAAAATTGTAAAAAAGATGTCCATCTTTTTCTCCCTAAGGGGGGAGGTGTGGTGTGTGGATCGTTTAGGTTGTGTGTCCGACCAATGTGGGAGGACACTTGGTAGTTCTTGATGCTAGCCATCTTGGAATGTAACCCCGCCCTTTAGTATAAGAAGAGGTGCTCTCCTTTGAGAGAAGACACGCTCAGTTTGGTGTACTCTCTCTCTCTCTCTCTCTCTCTCTCTCTCTCTCTTTCTCTCTCTCTCTCTCTCTCTCTCTCTCTCTCTCTCTCTCTCTCTCTCTCTCTCTCTCTCTCTCTCTCTCTCTCTCTCTCTCTCTCTCTCTCTCTCTCCCCCCCCGGTACACCACATTTCAGTGTAGGTTGTCGCAGGAAAACACTCACCAAAATCCAAATGCATTAACAAGCTAGCCACTGCTTTGATGGGACTGTCTTGCAGGCGTGATCCCGAAAGCTCCATGAGAGAGGGTTCTTGCAATAAAAGGGGCTGAACATGCCAGGGCTGTAACCGTCCATCTTTCTTGCACCACTAGCCTTGGAGGCATCCTAGTCCCCCACGTGCACCTTGATGGCCCTCGTCTTCAACAGCACCTCGCACACGTCATCTTCTATGCGCTCTCGCCCCAGCTCCTTCATTGTTTGCACTCGGTGTGCCTCCTCCACAGCTCTCTGTAGCTCATGCAACTTCACTCGAGAAGCGAAGGGCGGAAATGTGACGAGAGCTTGAGCTGCAATAGGGCTGCCTTCTCTTGCAATTGGCTGGAAGGAAGTTGAAGGTTCATTCATACAGTGGTCTGGAAACCCTTCGTAAGGGAGGAGGAGCATTGGCGACCTTTGCTACAGAGGTTAGCACAAGACCTTGGCGTGCCGGGTTATTTTTTCTCAGGTAGCGTTAGCTGTAGCAGAGTTGCAAGCAGATAAAGAAGGCGCAACTGCGAGATTCAACTCATTAGGTGCACCATCTTGCATGGAATGGGATGCAAATTGAAGGTAGCAGCTATCCTGGGTCAAACAATAGCGCCATAGCTGTAGCTATTCGACAGACAAGCAAGAAACGATTTCAAGAAAGAAGACTTGTAACAAACCTATGCCCGCCGTCTCCACCAATGTGGTGGAGAGAGAGAGAGAGAGAGAGAGAGAGAGAGAGAGAGAGAGAGAGAGAGAGAGAGAGAGAGAGAGAGAGAGAGAGAGAGAGAGAGAGAGAGAGAGAGAGAGAGAGAGAGAGAGAGAGAGAGAGAGAGAGTACACCAAACTGAGCGTGTCTTCTCTCAAAGGAGAGCACCTCTTCTTATACTAAAGGGCGGGGTTACATTCCAAGATGGCTAGCATCAAGAACTACCAAGTGTCCTCCCACATTGGTCGGACACACAACCTAAAGGATCCACACACCACAATATAGTCATAGCCCCAATCTTGAACCATCTTAAGTTGATGCATGAAAGGTCTTCCTAAAATGATATCAAAATTGTTCCTTTTTCCAAAATCTACTATTGCAAATGTATGTTCATATTCAATTCCACAAGAAGTCACAATAATTTTCTCTAGGATACCCAGAGGTTTTTTCATTTATCCATCTGCAAGTTGCAGCTTCATTCTACTTTTCCTAAGCACTGGTCTACCCCATTTTTCCCAAATGTCTTTTGTGGCTATGGCTACTCCAGCCCCACTATCAAGTATAGCCAATGTTTTAACTCCTTTGTATTCCACAGGTAAGGTGGTGTTTCCTTCTTCTCCTTCGCAATATTCCCCCACCTTGTTTATTGGCACAGGTTTAGCGTTTGCACTTTCTTGTTGAGTTTTGTTTGATTGTTCATTTGAGGGTTGATCTTGAAGAGGTATCTTTAATCCCATCTTCCCCAAATTGTTGCCTACTTCATCCCATACATGTGGTCTAATCTTAAGCAGTTCAGATAGAGTAATGGTGCACTGTATTGGAGCTGACATCAACTCTTGCATACTCTTTGTATCCATCATCTTGGATATGGCTTTCCTATGAGATGGCACCACTCTAGTCTCTGAGTCTGCATCATGTTCTCCTATGTATGAGGGTAAGGTCTTTAAGGACTCTGGTTTGCTTTCAATTGAAACTTCCGTCCTTGCATCTCCATTTAGAGATTGAATGTCTCCCTGATAGACTTCATGCCCTGTATTGACCTCAGTTATGGGTGCAGATTGGAAAGTCACACTTCCATCTTTTGCACTTATAATTGCTTCCCACAATTCATTTGGCCATGGCTCATCTATCTCTGGGATAGGTGCCATAATTTGTGATCTTGACCTTGCATCATTAGTGGTGTTGGCCACTACTTGATCATCTAGTTGAATTTCTAGGTTGTTGGTTTCTTGTGCTGCAGTCTTTGCTTGCACATCCTTTTGTGATTCTAGCTCAATGTTTCTTTGAGTTAATGTTTCAACAACCTTTGCCTTAGGCATTTCAAATCCAACACTTTTTGGTTTTGTTTCTGGAGGTGGAATTGGTGCTTCAGGCTCCATCATTGCCAGTGCAGTTTTTACCAAATCCTTACACATTTTCAACCTCTCAGTCTCTACCTCAGCATGAGGATAGTTCATCCCTCGTTGCTCTATGGTTTGGTTGGGTTTCAATCTAGCCTCATATGATTCCAGTGCAGCATCTAATGGCTCTAGGACTTTGTCTACCAACACAGATCCCTCGAAAGACGCCTTCCTTGGTTTCTTATCGCTCACTACCGTTTTGTTTTCCCGTTCTTGTTTTAACTGCTCCTTTGTCTCTTGTAATTTTGTTTGTAGTGCAGTTTGATTTGTAATTGTTTTTGCTTTAATTTTGTCTCTTTTGGCTTTCCAAGATTATCTTCCGGTCCTCACTGACACACTAGCTGTTTCCCCTTGTTTGGGTTGTTGATCTTTCTCCTCATCATTTTTTGGTTGGGCTCTAGTCACTACCTTCACAGGAATTTTGGATTCTGCCTTTGATCCACTTGGAAAAGGTAACACTCCCACAACATTCATTGTTGTTTTTCCCTGTTTGTTTGGGTGTTTTGGACAATTTGGAACAACGTGTGTAATGGCACACTCCAAACAATATCCAATTATCTCTACACGAGAACAATTCTTGGCCCAATGATTACCTCCACACTTGTAGCATGGTCCATCTTGTTGAGTCACTGGTGGCACAATTGATGGTTGTTCTTGCTTACCCAGAATGGTCTCTGGTCTACGCTCTTGATTGGCTATGAACATCAGAGTGTCCTCATTCAATGAATAGAGTTTTCTCATAGGTTCTTGTCCTAGCCTAGGTTGTGATACCTCAGCTCTTTGTAAAGCCCTTGATACAACCCTATTTTGAAATAATGGATGATTTTGTAATGGCATTTGTTTTTCTATTTGATGTCCAAATAGTATCTCCCTCGTGTTTGTTTGATTATAGTAGCACTCACTCATCTCATGATTGGTCCATTTTTGCTCAATGACACACCATTTTATTCGTTGTGCTACTTGCGCTGCTAGCTCATCTAGGTTGGTCATTAATTGAGACATAACCACTTGCCTTGGCTTCATTAGATGCTAAAGGAGCATTATCCATAGTGATCTTTGTATCACCAATTTCCTCGCCATAGGCTTTACAATTGTCAACTTGGTATAACGCTTCTCTCGTGACTTGTTCAAAGGAAGTACATCCTTTTAAGTGCAAATATTTCTCGAGGGTTTCATTTTTCAAACCCTCTATGAAGAGAATTGATAATCTTTCATCCTGTGGTAACTCGCGTTCTGGACATCTCTCTATATATTGTTTGAAGCGTAGCGATGCTTCCTTCACTCTCTCATCTTCTTTTTGCTTGAATGCATAGATTTGGGACACTGTGTTATGCTTGATTCCCCTTTTAGAGAACTCCACAACAAATTCTTGCAACAGTTGTTCAATGTTTGAGAAGGCATTTTTGTCCAACGGTTGGAACCAATTCAATGCTATCCCTTCCAAGGTTAAGCCAAATCCCTCATACTGTGTATGAAAATAATATACTTGTTCGGCTCTTAACACTTGTTTGAACAAGGATGCATGTATGTATAGATCCCTTAATCCATCATACTTCTTCTTGACACATTTGGCCAATTGATATGGTCTCATTGGTTCTGGTTCAACCATGTATTTTAGCATGTTGGGGTCTCTCACAAAGACATCCCTCGTTCCTTCTTCTCGTCTTGGAGCAAATCCTGGTGGAATCCCCTTTGAGACATGTTTTGGAAATGTTGATGGATTTGTAAGTTTAATTGGTGGTCTCTTGGTTCTACTCAATGAGGTAGGAGCTACACTCCCGTGAATAGCTATTTTGGATGTTTGAGGTCCATTTGATCCCATAGTTTCAATGTTAGCTTCTTGCAAATCAGTCTCAAAAAACCCTGGTACGCTTACACTCGGTTGAAAGTAGTAAGCAGAGATTGGAGTACCCATGTATGTATATCTTTCTAGCTCAATTGGGCTGATAACTTATAAGTTTGTACTCTCGTCCATACTTATCTACCATTAGAACTTGCACTCCCTGGTCATCTGTGTATGTGAAGGCATAGAGGTTCTTGTAGTCTGTCAACTCTTCAATGATGGAATTTAAACATCTATAGAAGTTGTTTTGATCCCCAATAGGTAACCTATAAAGGCCATCATAAGTGTAATCCATTAGAACTCTCGTGGCTTCATTGGTTTTGATGAACCTCACGTTGGGTTTGTTGATTAGAGGATGCTTCTCCTCTAAGTCTCCAGCAATTTCCACTTTTGCTCTTCCAAAATCCCGCATTTTAGTTGATTGGTTTGGCTTCCAGTGAGCTACATGATCACTTGACAAATATCCATGAGCCATGCCTTGAGTTTTGGCTTGATATGATTGATAAGCCTCATGGTCTTGTCTCAACCCTCTTGTTATAGGTATTGCAGTATTTCTGGCTGTTTGTGTAGGTGTCATAGCTCTGAGTTGAGTGGGAAACCCTAATGATTGATGAGTTGTCATGTTTAAGACTCACTCAATACTCTCAAGATTATCCTTGATAAGAACACCTTGGCTTAGTGCACACAATCCCTTTTTGCTCCTGGTCAAGTCTCTAAAATGTAAGGAATTTGTGACTTTTTTGGTCTCTGGAAATTGGTTCTGGGTATCCTAAAAGTTTGGATTTAGGAAACCTAGTAAAATTCAGCTCTAAAACCAAAACCCGCAAGCTTTCTTTCTAGCTATACCTGACTCGATTTGGAGTTGTGTCAAAAGTTAGAGCACTTTTAGTGAACTGCACTTGAAACAACACTCAAAACAGTCTCAGGACCAGAACATAGGAACTTTGGCTTGTATCTTGGCCTCCAGAGGGTATTTTTCACTCAAACTTGAGATTTGGGATGTCCTCAAGTACGTCTACAAACTTATGAAGTCAAATACCCTCACTATGTAGAGGTACACCGATCGCGATCGTTGACCCTATGTCACAAATTGTTGGAATTAGGGTTGCAGAGAAACACACACAGCTTGGAGAAGATGAAGGAAGCTCAAGGCACACAATAGAGAGTGTGTTACTTAGTGTGCAATGGAAAGATAGATAGCCCTAGAGTGATGGGCGTATATACAATGCACGGGGGAAAAAACCTCCTAAAGGGGGAAAAAATGCCCCGGTGGTCCTAGTGTGTTCACACACATCACTACCACATGTATATGGTAACAAATCCCCCCTGGAGTGATGCGGTGAACGAGAGCTGGCACATGAGTAAAGGGAAGTGCCATGCCATGAGGACAGGATCAATCCACAAAGGGGAGTAAGCCCAAAGCTTTGCGGAAAGCTGCAAGCTTCTCACGAGACAATGCCTTTGTGAAAAGATCTGCAAGGTTGTCCTGTGTTGGCACATAAGCCAAGCTGATCTCTCATGCTGAGAGCCTCTCCCTAACATAGTGGTAATGCACCTCAATGTTCTTTGTGCGAGCATGAAAAATTGGGTTCCTCGCAACTACCAATGCACTCTGACTGTCAGTGTAGATAGTGTTGGCAGTGTCCTTTCCAACACCCAAATCAGCCATAAGGCGTCTGAGACATACACACTCAACCATAGCTGTGAAGACTGCCCTGTACTCAGCCTCACAACTCAAATTGGCCACAGTAGGTTGCTTCTTGCTCAACCATGATATACATGAACTGCCAAGCATGAAACAAAAACCACTTGTAAACACTCGCGTGTCAAAAAAACTAGCCCAATCTGAGTCCGAAAAAGCATGTAAGTCTGGCGGCAATGATCCCCCCTTGGGATAAAACAAGCCAAGATGTAAAGTGCCACTAAGGTAGCGGAAAACCCTCTTGAGAGCCTGCCAATGCTTAGACCCTGGGCTATGCATAAATCTGCTGACCTGTGAGACTGCAAACTGAATATCCGGCCTCATGTTGCATACATAAATGAGGCAGCCAACAGCAGTTTGGTAAAGAGTGACATTAGCAGGATCGCCAGCATCATGTAGACTCAATTTCAAACCTGTTTCCATGGGAGTGGCAATAGGTTTGCAATCCTCAAGTCCGAACTTACATAGCAATGTCTCTATGTAACTTTTCTAACATAAGGCAATACCAACATCACACTGCTTAAACTGTATGCCCAAATAATGATGCAATAGCCCCAAATCTTTCATCTTGAAAGTAGCATTCAAATCAGCCTTAAATTCAGCAATGTGTCTCTCATTTGGTCCAGTGATCAGCAAATCATCGACTTAAAGAACCACAATGAGAAGTACATCATCCTCACGATTTACATACAATGTGCTTTCTGTTGGACTGTTACGAAAGCCTCGTTTAACCAAATGAGTGTCAGCTTTCTCAGACCAAGCACGAGGAGATTGCTTCAACCCATACAAAGCCTTCTTACATCTGCACACTTTGTCCTCTTGTCCTTTTATGACAAAACCGCGAGGCTGCGTTACATAAACTTCCTCAAATATGTCACCATTCAAGAAAGCAGTAACAATGTCTGATTGATGTACATCCCGACCAAAATGAGCTTCCAATGCACATAGAAAACGCACAGTAGTCATACGACAAGTGGGAGCAAAAGTCTCTTCATAATCTATGCCTTTTTGCTGTGCATAACCCTTTGCAACAAGTCGAGCCTTATGGCGATCGATCTCACCATCCGGCTTGCGTTTCAACTTGTAAACCCACTTCGTACCAATGGCCTTTTTTCCAGGAGGCAAATCACATAAAGTCCATGTGTCATTTTCTATAAGTGCATCATATTCTGATTGCATGGTAGCCATCCAATTTTTTGAATTCTATGCTTGATCAAAAGATAGAGGCTCCTCAACATCATGTAAGCTAGACACAGCCAAAGCATAACAATCTCATGCATAAGATGCATGGCAAGAGCCTGAACGAGTACGACTAGACAAAGGTGCATCCAATTTACTGTCACGCAAAGTGTGCACCAGCCATTTTGGCATACCTCTAGCCTGCTCATTTTCAGCCCTTTCCTCATCAAGTACATCATGTACATCTGCATCAGTAATAGGCTGATCTAAAACATTTTCAGAAACCCCCATAGGCTGTACATTTGCCTCATTGGAACTTACATTCGTATTTCCACCACTGAAAAGAGGCAACAAAGTGTCATAAATGTCCTGTGAGCTTACATTACTGTCTCTAGTACATGACAGCAAGGGCTGAATAGAATCTTCCACAAACACTACATCTCGTGAAACCAGAATACGTTTTGTTTGCGGATGATACAACCTGTAACCTTTGCTTTCAGCACTATAACCAACAAAAATACATTTGACAGCCTTATCATCCAATTTTTTGCACTACACTTGTGGCACCAAAGCATATGCCAAACATCCAAAAACACGCATGTGCTCAATAGAAGGCTTTCTATCATTCCATGCTTCATATGGAGTAATAGACTGCAAAGATTTCGTAGGACACCCGTTAAGTACATAAGTGGCACACATGATGGCCTCAAGCCAAAAAGAATGTGGCAAAGCTTGACTTTTGACCATACATTGTGCCTTTTCCGTCAGTGACCTGTTTTTGCTCTCAGCAACACCATTTTGCTGAGGTGTATAAGGCACTGTACATTGGTGTTTTATCCCACGACTAGCTAGAAATGCATTAAATTCATGAGACATATACTCCCCCCCTCGATCGGAACGGAGGGTGCCCATAGTACATTTCGAGACATTTTTAGCCATAGCCAAAAATTGTTTGAAGCACATAAAAACTTCGGACTTCGCTTTAAGTAGAAATACCCATGCATTCCCGGAGTAATCATCAATGAAAGTCACGAAGTACAGGTAATTGCCCAATGACGGAGTTTGCATTGGCCCACAAACATCACTATGCACAAGCTGCAATCTACATGTGGCCCGAACTGAACCATCCTTTGGAAATTTAGAACGCTGCATCTTACCCAAAATACAGCCTTCACAAACATGTTTGACAGGTGCTTCAAGAGGTGGCAAAGAAGCAACCATATCAGATTTCTGCAAACGCAGCAAACTGGAAAAATTTAGATGACCAAAATGTGCATGCCAAAGTTTTGCATCTGAAATAGCCCTTGAATCTGCAACAGCATTTGCAAAATTTTGTCCACACTTGTCATACAAAGTGAGATTATACAGCCCACGACACAAAAGCCCAGATGCAACAATTTCATCACCAAAACTGAGATCATGAACTGTACATCTCTCATCCATAAATTTGACTACAAGTCCAAGTCTAGCAAGTGCGGATATAGACAAGAGATTCTTCTTGATCCCAGGTACATAAAGTGCATCAACAAGTGTGAAGGAACTGCCATTAACAGCAGTGAGCACAATCTTTCCAACTCCCTGAACTGGATAAGAGGCGTTGTTGGCACAAGTGACTAAATTCCCATGAGGGACAGACTCGAGAGAGGTAAAAAATTCACAATGTGAGGTAATGTGCTTTGTAGCACCATTGTCGAAATACCACACATGTGAATCTGCAGCAACTGACAAGCATGCATCATGGACAACAGGATTGTAAGTGCACTCTGCGCTAAAAGCCCATTCTGCATCAACATCAGCAACACAGTCTCCTTTCACAGAAGACTCAACAATGGCTGCATTTGTAGTGGAACCAGCATTTGCAGTGGAACCACCCTCTTTCTTCTTAGCCTCTTTGGCCTTCAACTTAGGACACGACTTGATCAAGTGATCATTGGCTTTACAATAATGGCAACGCATATTCTTTTTTCCCTTATCACCAGAATTTCCAGATGAATTGCTGCCAGCAGAAGCATTAGGAACATAATTTTTGGCACTCGCAGCAGAACCATAAGAAGTGGCTGCATTGCTGTTACCACCCTTTCTTTGAGAAGCAGTAAAAGCCTGTTCAACTGCACGCTGCCTAGTCCTGTTTTTTCTAGAAAGTGACTCTTGCAACAGCAATGTGCATAATGCATCAAACTTGACAACTTCAGGATTTCCTTGGGTCATAAGTCTCCAAGTAATAGCAAAAGTCTGGTAAGAATCTGGTAAGGCATCAAGAACAGTCTGCACAAGGGAACTATCCGAAATGACTTCACCTGCAGAAATGAGTTGCTCATTGATATCCTTGACACTAGCAAGGAAAGTGTCCATATCATCTTCCTCATGCATAATCTTCGACTCCAGCTCTTTACGCAGCAAAGCAATTTTAGCCTCATTGCGGCTTGCATAAAGACCTGCTAGAATATCCCAAGCCTGTTTTGCAGATTTTGCTGAACGGATGTGAGGAACAATGGTGCGCTTCACAGACAACGCAATCAATGTATGAGCCTGCACATCCTTAACATCCCAACGAGCTTGTTCTGCCGTAGGCAAAACAACTCTAACAGCTACAATCCTTGCAGCAAGACCTGCAACATCCTCAACATCGCCTACATCCTCAGAACCAGGACGTACATCAATGCCCTGCACAATGTTCCAGACACCCTTTGACACAAGAACATGTTGCATCATATAAGCCCACATAGGGTAGTTGTCCCCATCCAACCTGTCCTCAACAGCAAACATCTTGAACACATCTGTGTTGTTGTTGTCAGCCATGGTAAATGCTGCACCTGATGTGAAAACTGCCCGAAAATAGGAGAAACGGAGCGGGAACAACCTGTGCTATATAGCACAAACCGTAGAAGACTATAAGGCACCTGTTATGCAGAAAACGGCACTGACAAAAATTCTGCACAAAATGACGAAATAGCATGTGCAGTACTGCCTATAGTGCGAACGCTCGCCAAAGCTCACTGAAATCGGAGAAAGTGAGCAAGCGTGTGCTGGAGCAGCTAGCGACTAAGCCCGGGAGGACGTGACCTGCTCTGATACCAATTGTTGGAATTAGGGTTGCAGAGAAACGCACACAGCTTGGAGAAGATGAAGGAAGCTCAAGGCACACAATAGAGAGTGTGTTACTTAGTGTGCAATGGAAAGATAGATAGCCCTAGAGTGATGGGCGTATATACAATGGACGGGGGAAAAAACCTCCTAAAGAGGGAAAAAATGCCCCGGTGGTCCTAGTGTGTTCACACACATCACTACCACATGTATATGGTAACACAAATTTGGAAGATTTCTGCACAGTAGCTAGCCCTTGATGTCTTGATACCAAGTGTCTTTGTATTTTTGAATTTGGAGATGTTTTGACCAATGAAAACCCAAGTCCCAGGTGGTTTTGCGGCTATTGGCCTGATTGTGTAACTGGGACTTTTGACAACTTTCTTTTGCTTTTTTGACCTTGCTCCTTTTAGAAAATATGTTGCACTAGATGTCAGCTACCTACTCATAAATTTTCAATCCAAAATGTCACTGGGGTACACCGATCGCGATCGTAGTTCCAGCTCCTTTTTGCATGAAATTTCAGGAGTTGATAGACATGGGTATGGTTAGTCTATTCCCAAACCCATTTTGCATTTGGATCACAAAAACTTGAATTTTTTCAAAATTTTGGTTTGAAGAATCAGTGATCAGTGTTTGCCCTATTTGACAACTGTCTTTTGGTTTTTTGACCCTGGTTCTTTTGAGAAAGTTGTTTGTCTAGTCATTAGCTACCTACTCACCAAGTCTGAACTCAAAATGTCACTATGGTACATCGATCGCGATCGTGCTTTGGAGCCCAAATTGGATGAAACTTGTGGATGTGGTAGACAATGATGTGTACAGTCTACTCCCCAAATCTTTTTGAATTTGGACAAGAAAAAGTCAAGTTTTTACCAGATCTTGGTCTGTTGCAGTGGTTTTCTGACTGTCTGCTATTTTTGGCTATTTTGGTCACTTTTTTGCATTTTGAAAACTCCTAGTGTCTTATATAACCTAGGTGTATGTGTGGGTAAAGTCTGGTCAAAATCTGGGACTGAGGTACACCGATCACGATCGTAGTTTGGAGCCCAAATTGGATGAAACTTCACCAGCTTGTTCACCAGGCTATTTTAAGACTACCTGCCCACACTTTTGAATTTGGACTAAAAAAAGTCAAGAATTTACAGTTTCTTGGTCTGAAGTGCCTGATTTTCCAATTTTGTCTGGTTTGATTGATTTTGATGTTTGATTTGGGATTTGAGAGATACCTAGGATTGTCCTATGCACATGATATCCCTCTGCATGGTTTCATCCCAGTTTTGATGTGTTTTGGTCTATTGAAAGTCAATTTCTATGCCAGTTTAGCAGTTTTTGACTTGGATCTGTATTCAGTGGTTTTGACTTGTTTTTTGCGGTTTTTGACCCTAGGTCCTTTAGAATTTTATGTTTGTATACACTTGAGGATCCCACAGATGAAATCTGGTCAAAATTTGGCACTTAGGTACACCGATCGCGATCGTAGTTTTGAGCCCAAATTAGACCAAATTTGGCATGCTTGTAGACACTGATGTTTTAAGCCTATCCCCCAAGTCTTTTTGCATTAGGATCATCCAAAGTCAAGATTTTACAGTTTCTGGGTCTGTCAGGCTAGTTTTACCCAAGTGGTCTGATTTCCTTGATTTTTGATGTTTTTGGGTGTGGTTGCTTTATACAAACTTGTTTAGAATCTTATCAGGAAGGCACATGTCAAATCTTGTACAATTCTGACACTGAGGTACACCGATCGCGATCGTAGTACCTGGGCCAAATTTGATAAAATTTTACAGTCTCTCTCTGACAAGTATTTCCCAGTGTTTGGTGCTACCACTTTGTGATTTGAATCAATTTCAGCTCTGTTTGGTCAGATTTTCTAATTTCAGAGTCTTATGGCCCTTTTGCCAAAGTTATGGTTTTTCTGGTTTTTTGGCTCTGACTTTTGCCCCAAATGTGACTGGAATGTGATTTACTTATCCTACTCCTAAGTACAGAAATGAAAGAACATAAGAAAATGAATCAAACAAAACAAACAGGATAAAAAACGGATGATGGATCAGTACTCAATCAATACAAAGAAATTTGAAGAGCAAATATGCTTAAAGCAACCTCACTCACAACTCCCTATATCTCTCAAGAGTAGATCTAGCCAGTCCACCGACCCTAGACTCCACTAAGCACTAAACCCCTGTCTAGATGCTTCACTGAAATGTAAATGGAATGGAAATTATCTTTTGGAACAATAGGAAAACTCTGAATACGCACTCGGTCACTCATCACCTAAGATTCATTCCCCGGAAATGGCGCCAATGTTTGCGGGTCGCCGCGACGGACGTCCATAGCATAGCTCTCAAGCATCAACATAAATTTATCGATACAGGGGAAGCGACTCGGATGAGGCATGGAAACTCACTAGTGTGTCAATCCTAATGAAGTGAACTCGAAGAGATGCAACTACTAACTCTACAAGCAAATCAATCGCACCAAAGCCAAGTAATCTGCCTATGTCCTTCTACACAGCTCTACAGTCATCACGCCCGTTTACCATGCAAATCATATCGGAATTGCACAAAACTTGAAGGGAAGCTACAAGGGACTATCAGGAACATATCCTATCACTGTCACAACATTCTGGAGAGGTACAAAAATCGCAATCGTTCGTCCCACAGTATGCAAAAATAGTAAACGGATGATCCTAAAGGGTCGTTTTTGGGTCCCTAAAGCCTCTCCTAGGGTCAAAACAACATAAAATACACATATAAACACTCAAAATAGCGATTTAAGGCCTAAATGGATGCGTTTGAAACCTTCACCGAATCTTAAATGCTTACACTTGAATAAAAGAGTAGAGTAAGAGGAACACAATGCAAGAGACAAAACTGAATTTGGATTACCGTAGCCACAGAAGCAATGATTACAGGTTGGAGCAAAGAGGTATCTCTCTGTGCGTCACGCAATAGTCACTTATCTTCCAAAAGAATAATATCCCTTTCCCACTAACCTTAGTGTATTATATACCTAGGGCTTTCTAAAGTGGCCGGCCGGCCAACTTCTCATGGACCTTTATATACATCATTGGAAAAATTACATCTTTGACTTAGACTTGACATAGACGATTGACATTAGGCTTTTACAGGGTTTGATGTATTAAACATCGGAAAATAATGTGACCACATCAAAACTTTGGCCAGTTGACCCAACGGGCGCCTTGGCTAGGTGGGCACTTGTATGTTGTTATCACCTCCAAAAAGCACGCTGAGGCTCTTCACCTGGCGTAGCAAGGTCAATTCGTTTTGCACTTTCCGGTCCATCGTAAGATTCTTGATTTATTCTTTTCCCTTACTGATGGTGTTATTATGATTTTTCTGTCTTGGATGGTGAATTTTTTATAGTGGGACGGTACATTCATGTTTCCTTTTTCTGAATCCTCCTTACCTTCACTTTCTCCCTCAGTAGTCCATACCTCTCGTAACGTCCATTTAAGTTCTTGGTATTTCTTTTTACGCTCCATTTTGGTCCACTCTGGATCTTTTGTCTTTTCCTGTTTTGATTGTTGATATTTTCTTGATTTTGTTCCTATTTTAGTTTTTCGTGCTTGTTTTATTTCCTCATGTGTTCTTTCCCTTCGAACTCTTGAGAATCTCCCTAATATTTGGTCTTTTACACAATCCTCTACCTTGACAAGCATTAGATAGTGAGTTTTGTCTTCTATCCTAGGAATCAAGTTTTCTCTAATTTTGTTTTCTGCTCTTTTTTTTCTATAGCATTCCTGGCAAAATCATAAAACTTGATATCTGCGGTTGTCTCCCCACACTCGCTTGAGCTGTCTGAACACTCATTATCTGCATTGTTACTTACTTCCAGATGCTCATAGGAGTTATAAAACTCTTCCTGTTCTGGTGAGTGTACATTCTCATCTCCTACTGGTACAAGGTTTACCATGTAATAGGGTAGCACATCATAGCCATCCTTATCACATAATTTTGTTGTTGGGCTATCTGTAATGGTACAGACATCCAATGTTGCTAGTATGTGTTCCCATTCCAGAGGTTTTAAGGCATCTTCAGGAAAAGGTTCTGGGATATAATCCTTGTCCTCAATAGCTCTTTCTAAGATGCATTCCTCTCTTTTCAAGCTTCCACAATGTGAAGCTCTGCACATCCATAGCTCTTTTATATGCCCTAACCATGCTGGGAGTTCAAACCCTGCCAATGTAGCTGAATCAAACTCTTTCACTGGTGTCTGGTTCACATCCTTGTAACTATGGTCTTCTAGGTATATTTTGGTTGTGGTCTCTCCATGCCTGAGGTATATGTGGTCATAACCCCAATCCTGTACCATCTTTAATTGTCTCATGAATAGTCTTCCCAAGATGATCTCGTAATTGTTCTTTTTGTCGAAATCAACTATTACAAATGTATGCTCATACTCGATTCCGCAAGAGGTGACAATTACTTTTTCTAAAAGTCCTAGAGGCTTTTCCATGAACCCATCTGCCAGTTGCAATTTCATTCTGGTAGATCTCAAAGCCGGTTTTCCCCATTTTTTCCAGATTTCTTTGGTGGCGATAGCGACTCCCGCTCCACTATCAAGAATAGCTTTGGAAACTACTCCCTGGAATTCTACTGGTAGTGTGGTATTTCCATCTTCTCCCTCGCAATATTCTCCAACCTTGTTTAAAGGTACATGCCTAGTGTTTAGTTGAGGCTTGTCCAATTCTTTGATCCCTTCTTGAAGCGTCGAGGTAGGGTCTTTTACTCCAAATTTTTTTCTAAGCATTTGCCTACGGTGATCCACATGTTTGGTCGTAACCTTAGGAGTTTGGCTAACGTGATTGTGCATGCCACAGGTGTGGACAAAAACTCAATCAACCCTTGTGAATCCATTACTCTGTTAGGAGAAAGTCTTTGAGATGGGATTGCTCTCACCTCAAACTTAGCTTCATACTCCCCTAGGTAAGAGGGTAGAGTTTTTAGCGAGTCTGGTTGGCTGTGCCCCAAACTAATTGAACCCTGGTCCTCTCCTTGTGAATGCATATCAAAGTTCATTTGTGATCTTACCTCAAATTCTTCAATGGGAGGTAAGACCTCATTTTTCTCCTTTCTAGTGCTGTTTATTTGGTGGTTCACCCTGTTAGCTTCATTTGCTACCCGGATTTGATTCCACAGGTCATCTAGACTGTCACAATTCTTACCCATCCCTACCAATGTTTTAGGATGACAACCATCAATTGTCTCATCTGTTGTATTTGGCATTATGATAGGTTCTCTCCTAGACTCTGAGGCAGTCGTGAGTCCCTCCTTCGTGTCTGTTTGTTTCTCTAGAGTTGGTGTGATAGGGGTTGGAGCTGGCACCTCGTGCCAACTTGCAGGTTTACCAAGCGGGTTTTCTATCAAGGATTGGGCTGTTTCGATCATCTTTCGACACATTTCCAACCTCTATTTTTCTAGTTCCGCATATGGATAAGTCATCCATCTTTGCTCTTGGTTTTGGTTGTTTTTTAGTCTGGCTTCATATGCTTTTAAAAGTGCGTCAAGCTGCTCATTTACTTTTTCTACCAGTACTAATCCTCCTGATCCTGCGCTTTTGGGTTCCACTATTTCCTTAGGCCCTATGGTTGCAGCAGCGTGTGAACTTAAACTAGTTCGATCCTCTAACCGCTCCAATCTATCCTTTGTGTGTTTTAACTCCTCGGATAGAGCCGTTTGCTCTCGTTCTCTCTTGGCTTTCATACGAGCCTTTCTAGCTTTCCAAGCGCTTCTTTGATTTTTCAATTCTGCACTAGGGGCATCGGTCTTTGGCTCTTCAATTATGGGTTCGTTTGTTCTTCTTTGAGTCTGTGCCCTTGTGACTGCCTGAATAGGTATTACTATCTCGTTTTCTGACCCTCCACTGGAAGACACTGCTTCCAGCATGTTCAAAGTAGTTTTTGCCCCTTTTCGCGGGTTCTTAGGGCAATCAGGAATCAAGTGAGTAATCCCACACTCGGTGCAATACGCATTGACTCTAATGATTTCATCGTGAGGATAGTTCCTTAGCCAATGATCTCCGCCACACTTATAGAAGGGTCCCTTAGGCTGTTGAGGTGCTCCTTGAGCTCCTCTCTGTTGATACGCATGCCTCTGCCCGTCCATATGCCTCCGTTGGCTATGAAAAACAATGTTCGTTCATCCAAGTTGCATCTTCCTTCTCCTGTAGCCTGTGCAGCTGTTGGTGGTCCTGTACTTCCAATCATGCTCCAAGGTTCTTGCATCTTAGGTTCTTCTGGTGGATGACAGATAGGATTTGCTGCATATCCATTGGGATCTTCGTAATATGCATGCATAGGTACCAAAGACTTCTCTTCTGGTTCGTTTACCGTTGGTGCGTATCTTATGCCGATTGGTCGTACTCCTGGTAGGGGTGGTTGTTGCCCCAATATTGGTTGTGGTCTTTCAACTCCTACAGGTCCTGGGAGGTTACCTGCTTAATACCTAGGCATCGGTGGGATTTGAGGAGATGCTACCTGAGCTTGAGGAGCATAAGGTCGCTCTCTCACATATCCCTTGTTATAATAACATTCCTTTGTCACATGGTTTGTCCATTTTTCTTCAATTGCACCACTTCGGCTGCTTAGCCTGAGGCTTGGCATACATATTCATTTTTTTTAGCACTTCTTCCACAAGATGCTCCTGGCTTACAACTACTTCTCCTCTTGGTGTTGTCTTAGCGGACTTGCTTCCACTTTGTTGTGAGGATGAATCATCATCAAGATCCTTGAATTCACCCTCCTTGTAGACCGCACAATTGTCTACAAGGTAAAGAGATTCCTTAGTTAACTCATTTAACGTTGTGCTCCTCTTCATATGTAAGTCTTTCTGGAGATCTGTGTTTCTCAGACCTTGAATAAATATAAGCATAAGTCGGGGCTGGGTTGGTAGTTCCTCCACCGGGCAGAACTTCACATATCTTTTTAGTTGTAGGGCTGCCTTTCGCACAGATTCCCCTTCTTTCTGTTTGAATTTATGGATTTGTGAGACTGTATTATGAGCAATCCCCCTTTGTGATAATTCCTCAATAAACTCGTCAAAAACCTCCTCCATACACTCAAAATCTCTACGCTCCGCAGAGTCAAACCAAGTGGCGGCATCCTCTTCTAGGGTAAGTCCAAACCCTGCAAATTGAGTAGGGAAGTCCAAAACTTCTTCAACTCTAATTACACACACGAAGGCTGCTACATGATCCCTAGGATCTGGGATTCCCGTGTATTTCTTGTTTACCCATTTTTTCACCTGAGTCCTACTCGATATACATCCTTTGGCCTTCGGTAGTGGGAGGGTTCCTCTCCCAGAGGTGCTCCTAAGCCATAATTTCTGACGGTTCTTGCAAGAGGTGGTTCATCTCTTCAAACTGGTTCTATGGGTTCTCTTTTGGACTCTGGCGACTCTTGAGTTTTTGGCTTACTCTCACCTTGATACTGTGAATAGTGTGGTGGTTCTTGTAAACCTCTTAGCCCTTGTACGACTGAATGACCACCTCTGTTTTGGTCTTGTTCTAATGTCGCACTTTGTTGAAGCCATGCCTGCAATGATGGTTGGGTTGCTTGTTGGTTCTAGTAGTTGAACGTCTGCTGGTGGTTAGAATGTGATGTTGCGTCATATTCCTCTGAAAATGGATTTGTGGACTTGCTAGGGGTATAGGTGGACCTTGGTACTTCTTCGGGGGCATATGTTGAGGTTTCTGGAACTGTTGCCTTATCTACCTCCTCGAGCAGAATTCATTTGTATTCTCGCCCGTACCTGTCAACAAAAATGATATCCTTCCCCATAGAAGTTTCATAAGAGAACAAGTAAAGAACCTTGTCATTGCTCAATTCATTTGGGTAGGGTTCTTTGCATCGAAAATAAGATACCACTCCCTCTCTCTTATGCTTGTAAATTCCCACATTCTCATTATAGGTAGAGACTCTGGTTGTTTTTTTAACGTACATAAAAAGAGCTCCAAGTCGATCAATTTTAGGAGGCGGCTCTTGAGTTTTTGAGACCATTTTTCCCTTTGCCACATTATCTCCATACCTGTTGTAATCCTCCGGGTTGCTAACTATCAGATAGTGGTTCCCCTTTTCATCCCGGAGTCTATCTCCATCATCATAGACTTGAATTATCTCTAGTCTCTGAGAAGGCCATTCCTCTATACAAATACACTTGCGTCCCCGATAGTCAGCATAAACTAGGGCTCCCCAAGAGTTTTTTCCTTCTAAGAAGATTATAGTGAACTTGGCATTGTTCAAAGGGTTTTGGGAGGTACTTCCTCCTAGCATTAGTCCTTCACCGGAGAAACCTCCTGGCTGTTGACTACCCATCATGAAGAATGACTTATCTGATGAAGTGTCAATATTACTACCTTCCTCAATGATTGGGGCTAATGGATCTAGCCTTGCCTGAGTTATATATTCCTCATTGGATACTACGCTACCCTGATCACCTGCCTCTTTTTGGTCTCTTGAAATGTGTCTTCCTGATCTTAAATTCATCAAACTTAGCAATGCTACTTATCACAAATCAAACCACTCACCTGGCAAGGGATCAGTTTCTGCACAACTTCTTGCCTTGCTACTGAATATACTTGTACACAAGCGTTTAATTTCGGCAATCGAATCAAAGCATTTAACCGCTAGAGGTAGTCTTAGTAATGGTTGGTACAACTGGAGGGTTAATCTCAACCACTACTGTACTTTATACACTTCTGATGTTCTTGATTAAGTCCACTAGTCTTGAACTGGATACAATCCAAGTGTTTGTCAGTCTAGAGGTAAAGTCTAAATTCCATCTTTGCTCCGTCAAAAGGTCAAACAAAGTCCAATTTCACTTTTGAAAGAAGTTCTGGAACCCTTAAGTCAATTAGAAACCCCAAGTATGTCAACGGTTTAATTTTGTCCAAAAAATGATCCTATAGACATCCTACATGTAGGATGTTTTTTGTGCTATGTTTCAACCAAAATTTGCAATGTAGAATTCCCTTGATGTGCTGAGCTCCCAGCTGTTCTTACTTTTTGGTTTGGACATATAAGGTGGTCAACTGATTAGAAATCTGTTTCAGAGGCCTAATGTCTGTTCTGTTTAATTCACCAGTCAAATCAACTCCAAATTGGACCAAACTTGACTAGGAGGCTTGTCTAAGGCTATATGAGAGCCTGGTATGTCTTAAATATTATTTTTGGGCTTTTAATCATGCATTAGACATACTACGCGTAGGATGTCTTTTGCAACAAAATGTAACCCAACTTGGTCCACAGCCTTTCCTTGATGTGCTGAGCTCACTGGTGTGTTTAGATTTGAGTTTGAATGTAAAAGGACCCCCAACTTAGCTATTCTAGCATTTTTCAGTAAAAAATGCTAAAGTCTGCTTAAACTCCAATTTTCTCACCCAATTGAGATGAAATCTTTCACATGCACTCAATAAATCATGTAGATCATGCACATGAAGACATCCTATGGTTTTGGTCTCAAAATTATGCCTTGGCACAATTTGGGTAGGATGTCTGGCAATTCCTGTCTTTTGGCCGCAATCTATCAAGATATGGTCAATCTTTCACTTTCCAGGTGAAAATAGGGAAAAACCTACCTTCTAAACACTCTAATCAACTCAGTTTCTCAAAATCCCTGCCAGATCACCCTGTAGACATCCTACACATAGGATGTCTACTACCTTTAAATTTAAATTTTCTCTGCCAGTGGCCTTTCCTATGCTCTGGAGATCTCTCAGCAATACTCACAGAAACTTTTGGACTTCAATTCAGCTTCTTAACACAATTTATCGTCTTTTACAGCTCTTTGATGAGCCTAACAGCAAATATAACATGCATGAAGTGCTCCAGATCATAAATCATGATATCCTACTTACCCTACTCCTACTCATCATGTGAGATGGTGATTTTGGTGTCTCGGTTGCTTCCTGGCCTCCCATGGACTCTCAAGCTCTCCTCTCACCTCCTCAACCACTCCAACTCCTACTCTCCTACCTAATACTACCTAAGTCAAAGGATCTAGGCCATACACATGCTCCCTAGACTCCTCCTAAGACCTAGAGAGTCCACCACCCTCTTATCCTATCTAAATGTAAAATAAGACTCTGGCAAGCCAGAGAATCCCTGTTCTCAAGGACTAGTCTCGGTCACCTACCTAGGGTTTTCGTCCCCGACAGTGGCGCCAATGTTGGCGGGTACGCCGGGACGTCAGCACAGCGAGAACTCACCTAACAAGATTTGTTAGCTAAGGACGAAGCTCGACCCGTAGGCACGTGGAAGCAAGCATAGGGTGTCAACCTACACTCGATCGACTATTGACTACTTCCTACAGAGGTCTCTACCCAATGTCTAAGTTACAACCTTCAAAAATACACAGGAGAAGATTTCCTACAACGCTTCCAAGAGCCAAATACCCATCAGACATTCTCGAAACGCTACAAAACTTAAGGGATATCCTATTAACACCAATAGGCCACTCTCCCTAAGGTCCGTGATCCAAAACCCTACCCAAAAACACCGAACACACAATCACATAGGATGTCTGACAGGTTTTTCTGCAGGTCGTCATTTCTGAAAACTAAAGTGTCTAATGTGTAGCTCTACTCAATACGAATGCGTGGATATGTTGAAATGCAAAAATAGATACCGTTTGCTTACCGAATCATTAGAAATAGCTCGCGGTTCAATCTTGCAAAGCCAAGCCGTACACCCGCAATGTAGGTGTTGGCGTGTATCTCTCTTCGGGGGCAACACGCTGCACTTCTCTGCACTCAATTCTGACCACCAGTGTGCCATAGCGTCAAGATAAAGTCTCACTCTCTCTCGTACACAGAATACGCTTCTCATAGACACTTCATCCAATCAACAAAAAAAGGGTTCTTTCATTAAGGTTCCAAAGTCAAATCCTACTCAGTCTAATGGCAAAAATAATATACAAAATTGAAAACTTCTATAAGCCCCAAGTATTTACAAATGAAATTATAGGTTTTCTTAATCAGAGAATAACTACATATGATTTCTTTCTTTGTGTATTCCGCCAGTCTTCAGTTGAGTGTAGCCGCCACTCCACTGCTAACACCAACTCTTAGCCTTGCCACTCAAGCCATAGTCCCTTAGATATTGCCTCTTAAGGAAATAAAACCCAAAACATTGCATGCCAAGAGGTTGAGCCATATGTCCCCATAGCCCAACTCTCTAGAGCTTCAACTGATGTAGCTGAAATAAAGCTTGAGACACACAAGAACCATCACAATATAACAAAGAAAACATACAAGTGAGTCCCTAAAGCTTCTTTAGCAACCATAGCCAGTGCTAAAAGACAGGCGCCTGGTAAGAGACGTCCCATTCGCCCCAAGAAATGTAAAGAAACGTTGCGTTGGATTCCTAAAAAACTATTGGAAGCCCAAGGCTACTATGAAGGAAATGATCAAATCTGGGTGACAAAACATAAATTGTGCTCTTACTTGTCACCGGGCCCATGTGAGCTCAATCCTATGGCTCCAAAACAAATTGAAGATCGCGGAAAGAAAAAAATCACGGAATGCTACACACCTGCTCCCGAGCTAGTTTGGGTATCAAAGAAAGAACGATTTATTCCACCTAGCTCAGGAACATCGAAATCAAATGAAGCTTCTTGCTCTTTGTGTAGTTCCTATACAAAAATAGAAGCTTCACCACAACCTCCACCTACCATTGTACATATCCATACAAGCAAAAAAGAGTTTGCACCTCCCATTGTAAGTTCACCACCTACAACAATTTTGCAAATAAAATCATGGGAGAGTACCTTACCACCCTTGCAAAACTAGATGAAACACATAGGGTGGTCGAAAACTATTGGTTAAATCCTTCACCCATAACAACTTGGAACAATTGGTTTCAAAAGGTGACGACATCATTCCAAAAGGTATGATCTACCCAAGGAAGGGGGGAGTGTTTGCTGACATCCATCATTCACTTGCTTCCCTCTCAACCTTCCTCCGTGACCTCTTAATCTCCAATCTTAGGGAATGTATATATAAAGCCTTATACTCACAAAAACAAGATAAAAAAGTAAAAGAGAAAGAGCCATAATACAAAATCATTATGCACAAGAACAAGACCCTTGTAATATTTACACTCTAACTATCATCTATTTGTGTGTACAGATATGGCTAATACGCTAGAGTCATCTACTCCTACCTTGGGTGAGAGGTACCCTTGTTACTTTTCACAAATGTTTCACATGGTCTTTCCGGTGCTTGCATGTGAATGGGATTTGGTAGGTACGCTAGCATGTGAGGAATTTCAAGGAGTTAGAATGGCTGATACATCTCTTGACCACGACTGACCCATACTTAGTAGAGAGCACTTCTCCCATTGCACAAGCCTACCCTTTTGACCAAGATGACTATAGGCGTTGTTGGGCGCATTTCTGACACCCCATTTTTTGTAAATTTGTACATACGGACATGACGCCCGATGTCAAAAGGGCGTGTGGGCTTTCTTTTTGTGGGTTTTTTTAGCTTGCTTTAGCAAGCACATGTACATGCACTGCAAGTCGCTAGTATAGTGACAGCTGTCGGGCTACTGTAAGTGCCCGTGAGTGAGTTTTTTGAAGTGAGCCTTGTATATAACTTAAACTCATGTACAAACTAAAAAAGTTCAGCCAAAGATCATAAATTTTCAGGTTTTAGCTCGTTCTGTCTCCTTGGTGCTCTTGGATGCAGTTTTCTGCCCCGACTAGCCTTCTCTACGTGTAGTCGTGTTGGGACAACTCTCTGTTCGCGTCAATTTTGCTCATGGGGACGTATGGAATCAATTTTAGTCATCTTCAGATTTCTTTCCAGTCATTTTTCAAGTTTTCTCTGAAGCTTTAAAGTGCCCCAATTGGAGTTGTGCTCATCAGGTTACGACGAGTTCTCTACAGGGTTATGGCTATGGCAGCCTAGTGGCAAATTGTGTGTAGACAGATTCGGAGGGCATGTATTTATGAATTGTGGAATTGATGTTGAAGTTGTGGGTTTGTGATGTTTGATTGTGAAAGGAGAGGCTCTTGTCTTCATATGCATTGGTCGGCGTGTGCTGTAAATCCATGCTTTGGCAGGGTTTTGCTTCTATGTGACATAGTCTCTTGGGTGGGCGACGGCTAGTAAATTCCCAAGGGTCTACTCCTATTGGACTTGTGGTGTTTCAAAAGGATTTTGAGAAGCTTTTGGTGTCTTGTAGTTCTCTTTCAACGCTCTTGGGTGAAATCACTATAGAGGTGTTTCAGTTTGCTTGTTTTCCAACAGTGTTTTGGTGCCCGCCACCGAGGAATCGCTTCAAGTTACCTTCAGTTTACAGGTTTTGAAGACATGGCGTTTAATTTTCCGGAGTTTAGTGGGAAATAAAATGAAAGTTCCAAAGCTTTCATTGAGAGAATGGAGTTTGCTTGCCTTCTTGCTGACAAGCAAGACCCAGCGTTGGTGCTACGAATCTTCTACTTTTGTTTGAAGGGAGATGCTAGGGAATGGTTGGAAGGCTACGAAAAGGAGCTACAATCATCCCAACCTCCTCAAGTTATGACTTATGAAATGGTAAGGCATGCTTTCCTTACACACTTTCAACAGGTGGAAGACCCACAAAAGGTATGGCACTCTATTCAAGGCTTAGTACAAGATGAAGGCCAAACCATAGAAGACTTTGTCAAGGCATTCAATGCGTTATGGGCAAAGTGGTGTACATCTTTGGGGGCTGAAATTCCTCCAGCCATGTTGAAGAAGGACAGGTTTCTTGCAAGCTTGAGGAGTAACCTACGCTTGAAGGTAGAGCTTAAGCAGCCAAGGACCTTTGAGGAGGCAGTTGAAATTGCAAAGAATAAAGAGTGGAAAGCAGAGCGTCTTCATCAACTTGGAATCAATGTCGAGCCAAAGCTTGAAGTGAAAGCGGTAGAGCAACCAAGGGTCCTCATCAGGGAGCCAGGTTATGATCAACAAGCTTCTCATGATGTGAATGCCTTTCGCAAGGAGATGCAAGAGGTTGTAGGTCTTATGAAGAATCTTAGTGTGCATATGATGGGAGGTGGAAGAGGTCAAAGTTATGGATATGGACGTGGTTATGGAAGCAATGAGGGTTATACAGGTGGTAGAGGAAGAGACATGGCTGGAAGAGAGTATATGTTTCAATGCTACAATTGTGGTGAATGGGGTCATAAAAGCCCTCAATGTGACAAGCCAAAGAGAATGGGTAGCGACATGTTTCCTCTTCCTCCACAAATTCCTTCTCAAGCTCAAGATTATGGTATTGAGATTAAAGGGGAAGCAGGACCAAGTGGATTGACAGCAGAAGAGAAGGGCAAAACAAAAGTGGTAAGCATAATTCATTTGGAGAAGAAAGAGGATGATTTGGGAGCTATGGTCATGCTTGTAGGTAAGAGGGTTATAAGAGATCATGACATGAGTGATGCAAGTCCCAGCCATAAAAGAGGGAAACAGGTTGAAATAGGTACAGGTAAAGAGAAGAAGAAGAGAAAGCCCAGGAAACATTACAATGCATCCGACTTTCCTTTGGGAGAAGGGCAACCAAATTATAGTTTAAGGGCTGATTTGGTGGGTAGAAAGGCTGATGTTACCTTTGGGCAACTCATGGAGATGTGTCCCAAGTTAAAGAGGCAATGGAAGCACGTAGTCAATCCCATGAAGAAGGAGCCTGCAAGGGGGTCAGTGAGAGTCTAAGGTCTCCAAACCCGCCGACACCAAAAGCGGGATGGAACCTTTGACAGGTCTCTAGGCCTACTAAGGTCAAAGTCTTTAAAAAAAAAAAGTTCTAGGGAATTCACCCTTACCATTGACAATGGTTTAGGTTTATAGCCCTAGAAGAGACCTAGTCCTGTCTCGCAGTGGAAACGGGACCCTAGAAAAAAATAAATTCCGGCCCTAAATCTTCATCCTTTAGATTAAGGTTTCCTTAGCCAACGCTTTTTTCCCTCTAGCATATGTGAGGGCACAGCCGCTGGTGGATTCCTTGTCCAAGTGAAGAAGTTTCTAATCGTTTTAGTGCGCGGGAATGGATAGTTACCTGACTAATCAGGTCCACCCGTCCATGATTGACAACCTTAGTCAATCCCAACTTACCACCCCGCATTCACACATGATTCTATTGTTGTTTAATTACTACCACATTCATTCCACAATTAAAATAATGATTCTTTTTTAACTTTTCAAACTGCATATCCTTAAGACAACCTTTGAAAACAGCATTGAAAGCATTCTTTCAGAAAACAGACATCTTTAAACTTAAGACAAGGTACTGTCATTTTAAGGTATCACTGACTAGTACTAATGTTGAGATGTCGAGCTCTACACCTTGAGCTGGCATCCACTACGGGTCTTGGCCGCTTACGGAATTTACTCACTGGCACGTTAGGTGACCGACACGGAGGATCTCTGCCAGTGATTCTACAGCTGGACTACACTTATAGTGCCAGCCTAGTACGCTTCTAGCGAGTTCACACTTAGTGACCGCATGTACATATGTGCTACTTTTCAGCTTTAGCACTTAGTCATTTTGTACTCTCTTTTTTGTAAAGAAGAAGAAGAAGCTTTCCATCTCTGTGTGCTTTGTGCTTGTCTTTTGTAGCTCTCTTGCATGCTCATTATTTACAACTAACTTGTCTCAAGACCACCTATACAAGGGTGAAAAACGGCACCCATTCCTTATTTATATAACCGGGGTGGAAAAAGTCTTCACCCAAAGTCCGGGCGCCCATACGCCAAAACCAGTTGCCCATACAACCGGGCGGTTCCTCTAGGATAAACTCAAAAGTACTATCCATAAACATAAACAAGCACGGGGTAAAGACTCCACACGTGCCGAGGTAACCGACTCCTCCATGATGGTATCTCCATCATTACTCATTACCTGGAGTAAAATATTTCCAAGGAATCAGAGGTGTCTTGAGACAAGCTGTCTTAAGGATGGCCAAACATTTCTTTCCTATTTCAACCAATCATAACCCAATCAGTCCTTTCCTAATTACAATCATTGCTCGTGGGTTTCGTGGAAGTTACCTTCCATTTACAGCCAGTTTTTTTCTCCCTAACCTTACGTATGCAATGCTTAACTTGAACTGAAATCTAAAAGTTTATTAATGGCATAATTGAAATCCACCTGGGACTGGTCGTCCATCTGTTGTGGGGCAGGTGCCCGTAAACTCTTCTCTGTTGGCCTATGGCTAGGCCCTGCTTCATGGTCGTTAGTTGCTTTGTTTCGTTTGTTACTAACATCTTCATCTTCCGTCAAAGGGTTCCCCCTGGTTCTCTTGGGAGCCATTTCGGCAGCCTTATAAAAAGACTTAATCCATTAGAGGATTTATTGAATAAAATTTATTTTTCCTTGTTTACCCAAAAATAAGGGTTTTGGACCTCGGTTAATTCTTTGGCACTTAGATAATTTTATTTCTTAATTTTTCTTATCCATTATATACAAAAATTGGTTACTTTTGACCAAAATACGTACCTAAACTATTTTTCTAAGGTTAGGATAATTATAATAGATTTCCCAAAGGTATATTCCTTCTCTGGTATTGATATCAAAGGGTTTCTATTAACTTTACTATATTTCCCTTTTTTATTCTTCCCAAGAATTTGAGTAATTTTACTGGGATATATAATTAAACTAATTTTCTAATGGTAGCATAATTACCACAGGTTCCTTGAGGTCTAATAAACCTTTGATAAAGATCTCAATTCAATTTAAATCTATTTTCTAATTTCCCCTATTTAAATTTCTCATAAAACAGGGTATTTTAGCTAAAGTAATTAGCTAGATTAATTTTTTGAATTTCTCCTAATTATCACGAGTTTCTGAACACCTATTAATCCTTGATAATTATATGACAACATTTGAATTCCATTTACTAATTTCCTCTATTTAAATTGCTCAAAAAACAGGGTATTTTAGCTAAAGTAATTAGCTAATTTAATTTCCTAAACTTCTCCTAATTTTCATGAGTTTTTAAACACCTAATTAACCACTGATAATTATATGGATGTGTTTAAATTTTATTTACTAATTTTTCCTATTAAAATTGCTTAAGAAACAGAGTATTTTAGCTAAAGTAATTAGCTAAATTGACTTTCTGAACTTCTCCTAATTATCACAGGTACTTGAACACTTAATTAACCACTGATAATTATACAAGAGCATTTGAATTCCATTTACTAATTTCCCCTATTAAAATTGCTCAAAAAACAGGGTATTTTAGCTAAAATAATTAGCTAAATTAAATTTATGAACTTCTCCTAATTATCACGGGTTCTTGAACACTTAATTAACCACTGATAATTATCTAGAAGTGTTTACATTCCATTTACTAATTTCACCTATTAAAATTTCTCAAAAAATAGAGTATTTTAGCTAAAGTAATTAGCTAAGTTAACTTTCTGAACATCTCCTAATTATCACAGGTACTTGAACACTTAATAACCACTGATAATTATATGGAAGCATTTTAATTCCATTTACTAATTTTCCCTATTAAAATTGCTAAAAAAAACCTGGGTATTTTAGCTAAAATAATTAGCTAAATTAACTTTCTGAACTTTTCCTAATTATCATGGTTTATTGAACACCTAATTAACGACTGATAATTATATGCAAGCATTTGAATTCCATTTACTAATTTCCCCTATTAAAATTGCTCAAAAAACATGGTATTTTAGCTAAAATAATTAGCTAAATTAACTTTCTGAACTTGTCCTAATTATCACGGGTTATTGAACACCTAATTAACCACTTATAATTATATGGAAGCATTTGAATTCCATTTACTAATTTCCCCTATTAAAATTGTTCAAAAAACAAAGTAATTAGGCCTAGTTAATTAGGAAAACTTCTCAGAAAATTATAGGATAATTTTCCTAGATTAATAACTATCTAATGTATCTCTGATAAATAATTCAACTTAATCTAATCCTAATTAATATTTTTACCATTAATTCATGGTTAAATTGGCTAATTTCAGCCCTAATATGAGAGGATAAATAATTAGCTTAGTATTACGAAGCTTAATTATAATAATCAGTAGAGATTAATTAATTTAAAGAGGTTTAAGAAGCATATATAGGCCTAATCTTTGATTAATTAACCATTTATCTTAATCTAACCTTACTAATTAAGAAGGATTAGGTTAATTACCGTTAGGGTTAATCAATTAGAGATTTAACTCTAATGATTTCTGCGTAGTGTTTCTCGCTAGATGAGAGAGAAATTCTCAAGGCTCCGAGTCTAACAAAATATGAAGAGAATGGTCCTATTTATAGCTTTTTCTGGGCATCTGGCAGCTTTTGGCAGCTTTCCCCTAGCCCCCCAGCTTGAAAATGGCGCATTTGTTTGCCATCACTTCCCCTGGCAAGTTTCCACAGCTTCCACACTCACCCCATACCTTCCAGAATTTGCATGTTTGATTTTTGCAGATTTTCCATGATGAAATTTGGAATTTCCTATTTAACTCTAGAACCTTAGTGTAAAGAAGTCTTTGCTAATGATTAAAATGAAACCATCCAATTTTTGTTATTAATTAAATTTCTATGGTAATTTTCCAGGTCCCGTAACTGTTCCTGTTTTTATCGGAATCAGATTCTGAAAATTTCTAGACATAGTAAAGCTCTGCTTATAATTCCAAAAATACCAAAATTAATAGTGTTTGGAGTCCTGCAATAGTATTTTCCATTAAGTTTTTCAAGCTTAGTACAATTTTGAAGGTTTCGGAAACTGGAAACCTTACAATCACCCCAACTTAAGGATTTGAGATGTCCTCATCTCAACCAAAATTGGTAAAATCCTTGTGAAGGGATACTTCATCCTCCCAGGTGGCATCCTCAGTAGGGTAGTCCTTCCATTTGACCAAATATTCTTTGATAACTCTGTTTCTTAGACTCCTTTCCATGGTGTCGAGAATACAATTTGGTTGAAGTTCAAGAATTCCTTGCTTCTGCATTACAACTTGTTCGTCGTCCAGAGTATGATTTGGATTTGGGATGTAAGGTTTTAGAAGACTGATATGGAAAACATTATGGACCTTGAGATGATCAGGTAATTTTAGTTTATAATCTTGATCACTGATTAATTTAATCACTTCATACGGTCCACAATATCTGGGGCTTAGTTTTTTGTATTTTCCCAAGGATAGAGTGCTTCTTTTTGGCCGAACCCTTAGGAATACTTTATCTCCTTGTTTGAAAACTTGATCAGACCATTTTTGATCAGCATACTGTTTCTGGCGATCCTTGGCTGCCTGAATGTCTTGCCTTATGGCTTTGGTTTGGGCTTCCATTTCCTCCAACATTTGTTTGAAGCTTCTACCCTTGTAGTAGGATCAGAAAAGTTTAGGGGTGATATACACTCATGCCCATAAAGAGCATTGAATGGTGACATCCCAATGCTTTGATGAATCAAGGATTATTCACTTGAAGAGGGGCTTCTCTATTATAAGTATCGGCTTTACATTCCTAAAAATCCAACATTAAAGGAGTTAATCCTTTATGAAGGACATAATGCTCCAGTTGCCGGCCATCCCGGCTATGCAAAGACCCTTAATGCCATAAGGAAAAACTATTTCTGGCCAGGAATGAAAGGAGATATACTTCGCTACATCAGACAATGTCTTTCCTGTCAAAAGATTAAGGCTGAATGGGTAATGATGCCAGGAAAACTTCAACCTCTGGACATTCCTCAGATGAAGTGGGAACTCATTAGCATGGACTTTGTAACACGACTTCCCA
The DNA here is from genome assembly GCF_014529385.1 of Adiantum capillus-veneris. Taxonomy (NCBI): domain Eukaryota; kingdom Viridiplantae; phylum Streptophyta; class Polypodiopsida; order Polypodiales; family Pteridaceae; genus Adiantum; species Adiantum capillus-veneris. The sequence goes on along the minus strand of NC_140951.1, from coordinate 39,769,188 downwards.
CTATTCAAGGGGGTTACGACTCCATTATGGTGGTAGTGGATATGTTGACTAAAGTCTCCCACTTGATGCCTGTAAAAACAACTTATACTGCATCAGACATAAGCCGTCTCTTTATCAAAGAGATCTTCAGATTGCACGGGCTTCCTAAGAGAATAGTCAGTGACAGAGATGCAAAATTCACTTCAAAATTTTGGAAAGCTTTATTTGAATCCTTAGGAACGCAGCTATGTTTCAATACATCCTATCACCCCCAGACAGACGGCCAGACAGAAAGAGTAAACCAAGTCATTGAAGACATCCTTAGAGCCTATTGTGGTAGGGAACCCCGAAAATCGATCAAATTTCTTCCTTTGGTGGAATTCGCCTATAACTCTTCTTTAACCTTGTAGAGGATTGGATTGTCAACTGTGGAAATAGCCCCAAGAAAAACCTTACGGCTAAGAGCGTCAGCAACCACATTCTCTTTCCCCGGTTTATACTTTATCTCAAAGTCATATTCCGGTAATAGTTCAATCCGTCTTCTCTGCCTCATGTTGAGTGTTGCTTGTGAGAAAATCCATTTTAAACTCTGATGATCGGTGATCAATTGAAATTTTCCTCCTAGAAGGTAATGCCTCCAGGGTTTTAGAGCATGGATGATAGCTAGAAGTTCCAAATCATGAGTTGGATAGTTCAGCTCGTGGATTCTTAATTTTCGCGAGGTAAAGGCGACTGGTCTACCTTCTTGGTTCAAGACTCCTCCTATAGCAAGACCGCTGGCATCTGTTACTACTTCAAACTCTTGAGTGAAGTCCGGAAGTTTGAGTACGGGAGCTGATGTGAGATTTTGTTTTAGTTTGAAGAAACAATCTTCCTGTTCTTTCCCCCAGGTAAGTTTGGCTGACTTTTTAAGTAACTGCGTCAAGGGAGCAGCGATAACCATCCTGTAATGTCCAAAAATCCTCTAATCTCACTGACTGTTTTGGGTTGTGGCCAGTCTATTATATCTTTAACCTTTGTGGGGTCTATTGAAATTCCTTCAGGGTTGATTATAAAACCAAGATAACTAACTTTTGGTGTGGAGAACACACATTTACTCATCTTGGCATATAACTGATGTTGGCGTAGAAGATGGAGTACTTTATGTACATGGTCTTCATGATGTTTTTCATCCTTAGAATATACCAGGATATCATCGAAAAACACCAACACAAAATCATCCAGATATTCTCTAAATATATCTTGCATGAGACGGTTAAAAGTGGCTGGAGCATTTGTAAGGCCAAAGGGCATCACTATGAATTCATAATGCCCATACCGGGTGTTGAAAGTAGTTTTGTAAATATCTGCCTCCTTAATCCGGATTTGGTGGTAACCTGATCTGAGATCAATTTTTGTGAATACCTTGGCTCCATGTAACCTGTCAAGCAATTCATCGATGCGTGGAATGGGATACTTATTCTTTACTGATACCTGGTTAAGCCCCCTATAATCAATGCAGAGACGTAAGGATCCGTCCTTCTTCTTTTGGAACAGAACAGGTGCTCCCCAAGGTGAAATGCTTGGTCTTATGAATCCCTGCTCAATAAGCTGACGAAGTTGTTCTTTTAATTCAATAGCTTCAGGGAGGGACATTTTGTAGGGTCTTCTTGAAATTGGTTCACTACTTGGAAAGGTTTCAATTGCGTGGTCTATATCTTTGGGAGTAGGTAAATTCGAAAGATCTTCCGGAAATATATCCGAAAATTCTTTAAGCCATTCTGGAGTTGGGTTGTCCCTTGAATCATCTGCCTTGTTAAGTTTTACTACAAAGATCTGTTGCCCTTTACGTAACCCCTTCAGAAGTCGGCTAGCCTTGACTAAATGAGCCTTAGGTTTCCCATTTAATCCTTGTACTAATGTTTCTTCACCTAAGTGATTTTTGAAGGTTAAGTTCCCTTGAGCACAGTGAATTTGGGCTTGATTTTTGATTAGCCAATCCATTCCTAGGATACCATCATAGATTCCTACTGGAAGAGTTCGAAAGTAGGATGAAGTCAGGGTTCCCCCTAGTTCAAACTCAACTTTCCCAGCTGTAAATTGAGATAGAACCTCTTTCCCATTTGCTAATTCTACTACTAATTTCTTGGTAGGATATCGGTTCAATTTAAGTTTTCTTAAACATTTAGGGGAGAGAAAAGAGTGCGTGTTGCCACAATCTATAAGTAGTTCAAATTGTTCACCTTCTCTGTTTGCAGTGGTTTGGATGACAGTGTACTGTTGTCGAGCTCCAGGATTATCAATGGCGGCAAAAAGAGTAGCTCTTTCATCTTCCTCATCCTGCAATGTAGGTTCTCCTAATGCAGCATAAGTTCTGGATCCTCTACCTCTTCCTCTGCCTCGTCCTCTATTGCCTCTACCTCTTTGATTATTCCCTTGTCCTATTTGAGTCTGAGAAGGGGTTCCGATAGCAGTTTGAGGATTTTGCCCCTCAGGACATTGACTCCTGTAGTGTCCCATTCTATTGCACCCATAGCATCTTATGTTCAGAAAAGTCTGCTCTATGGTGGCTACAGCTGACACTGTCCTTCGTTGACCTCCTTGATTATAATTCCCCCTTGCTCTTCCTCTAGAGTTATTGTAGTTGTAATAGTTCCTGGCAGGAGGGTTCCCTTCCGCTGCAAGTGGTTTAGCTCTTAGAAGAGCATCTTGAATAGAGGTGGGTCTCATAGCTTCCAGCCGGTTGCTCAAGGGTTTATTTAAACCCTGACAAAAGCGAGCAATCTGTTGTTCCATAGTCATTGGTGGTGCGTATCGTCATAAAGACACATATTTGGTGTAATACTCTTCCAAAGTAAGCCCTAACTGTTTGAGGGCGAAGAACTCGTTCATCTTGATAGCTTGGTGAGCTGGAGGAAGATATCTTTCTTTCACTGCCTGCTTCATTCTTTCCCAAGAGGGACTAATGGAAGGATTATCCCTATAGTATTGTTTCCACCAGAGTTTGGCATCTCCGGTGAGCCGGAACATTCCTAACATTGCTTGATTTTCTGAAGCAGTTCCTTCTACCAAGAAATAATCATCCATGGCGTCGAGCCATGCTTCGGCATCACGTTCTAAATTGGTTCCTTCTCCCTTGAAAGTTGGGAGTTGAACTTGTTTTAACAGTAGTTTCTTTTCCTGGGTGGGAGTATAGAGACTTTGGGCAATTCCCTGAGTTTGTAATTAATGAAGATGTTTTAGTGTTTATACTTCTTTTGTTTTGTCATGTAGTTCTCTAATTTATATACTTTTTAACACACTAAAAACAGAATCTGACAATCATTAACAACATTTCAATTTAACTACACAAGCATGTCATAAAACCATGGTATATACAAAGGTTGATACAACACTGACTCATACTATGTACAAGATGGGATCATACTATATACAATGTGTGATTCCCTAAATCAACAACCTCTTTACCACTGGTGGGTCTGACAGGGGATCAAAAAAGATGACGTCTTTTGGTCCCCTAAACCTTGGGCCTACTCTCATGGGCTTGATCCTACCTGAGTATATTACTGTGGATACCTGATCATAGACCCACTGATTCTGTAACACTTCTACCCCATCTACCACAATGGTCTGATCTGGATCTTCAGTCCCACTAAAGAAGAAAACTTCGATGGTCCGAAGTGTTTCTACCCACTTGAGTCTTTTTAGATTGAGTGTCAACCCTTCTAACTGTCCCGCATCAATCAGGAAAATTCCGCCAAACTGTGACCAGCTGATTCCCCATGTAGGAGGAGGGGAAAACATTAAATCTAACAATTGCATCATGCTCTTGCGAAGTACAAAGTTGTTGGAGCTGCAAGCAGCCTCGAACATGATGTTGAAAATCACAAACTTTTGGTAAGCTTGGCGGATATTTTCTTGTATTGATAGGGAAATTCTCATTTCACAATATACTATAATTAAAAATGCAATACAACTTATGCCTATTTTCCAAATTTTACCCTTCTAAGGTCAGGACCTTATTAAACCATGCTCTGATACCACTTGTAAGGTCTCCAAACCCGCCGACACCAAAAGCGGGATGGAACCTTTGACAGGTCTCTAGGCCTACTAAGGTCAAAGTCTTTTAAAAAACAAAGTTCCAGGGAATTCACCCTTACCATTGACAATGGTTTAGGTTTATAGCCCTAGAAGAGACCTAGTCCTGTCTCGCAGTGGAAACGGGACCCTAGAAAAAAATAAATTCCGGCCCTAAATCTTCATCCTTTAGATTAAGGTTTCCTTAGCCAACGCTTTTTTCCCTCTAGCATATGTGAGGGCACAGCCGCTGGTGGATTCCTTGTCCAAGTGAAGAAGTTTCTAATCGTTTTAGTGCGCGGGAATGGATAGTTACCTGACTAATCAGGTCCACCCGTCCATGATTGACAACCTTAGTCAATCCTCACTTACCAGCCCCCACTCACACATGATTCTATTGTTGTTTAATTACTACCACATTCATTCCACAATTAAAATAATGATTCTTTTTTAACTTTTCAAAGTGCATATCCTTAAGACAACCTTTGAAAACAGCATTGAAAGCATTCTTTCAGAAAACAGACATCTTTAAACTTAAGACAAGGTACTGTCATTTTAAGGTATCACTGACTAGTACTAATGTTGAGATGTCGAGCTCTACACCTTGAGCTGGCATCCACTACGGGTCTTGGCCGCTTACGGCATTTACTCACTGGCACGTTAGTCATTGCTCGCGGGTTTCGTGGAAGTTACCTTCCATTTACAGCCAGTTTTTTTCTCCCTAACCTTACGTATGCAATGCTTAACTTGAACTGAAATCTAAAAGTTTATTAATGGCATAATTGAAATCCACCTGGGACTGGTCGTCCATCTGCTGTGGGGCAGGTGCCCGTAAACTCTCCTCTGTTGGCCTATGGCTAGGCCCTGCTTCATGGTCGTTAGTTGCTTTGTTTCGTTTGTTACTAACATCTTCATCTTCCGTCAAAGGGTTCCCCCTGGTTCTCTTGGGAGCCATTTCGGCAGCCTTATAAAAAGACTTAATCCATTAGAGGATTTATTGAATAACATTTATTTTTCCTTGTTTACCCAAAAATAAGGGTTTTGGACCTCGGTTAATTCTTTGGCACTTAGATAATTTTATTTCTTAATTTTTCTTATCCATTATATACAAAAATTGGTTACTTTTCACCAAAATACGTACCTAAACTATTTTTCTAAGGTTAGGATAATTATGATAGATTTCCCAAGGTATATTCCTTCTCTGGTATTGATATCAAAGTGTTTCTATTAACTTTACTATATTTCCCTTTTTTATTCTTCCCAAGAATTTGAGTAATTTTACTGGGATATACAATTAAACTAATTTTCTAATGGTAGCATAATTACCACAGGTTCCTTGAGGTCTAATAAACCTTTGATAAAGATCTCAATTCAATTTAAATCTATTTTCTAATTTCCCTTATTTAAATTTCTCATAAAACAGGGTATTTTAGCTAAAGTAATTAGCTAGATTTATTTTTTGAATTTCTCCTAATTATCACGGGTTTTTGAACACCTATTAATCCCTGATAATTATATGAAAACATTTGAATTCCATTTACTAATTTCCTCTATTTAAATTGCTCAAAAAACAGGGTATTTTAGCTAAAGTAATTAGCTAATTTAATTTCCTGAACTTCTCCTAATTATCACCCGTTTTTGAACACCTAATTAACCACTGATAATTATATGGATGTGTTTAAATTTTATTTACTAATTTTCTCTATTAAAATTGCTTAAGAAACAGAGTATTTTAGCTAAAGTAATTAGCTAAATTGACTTTCTGAACTTCTCCTAATTATCACAGGTACTTGAACACTTATTTAACCACTGATAATTATACAAGAGCATTTGAATTCCATTTACTAATTTCCCCTATTAAAATTGCTCAAAATAGGGTATTTTAGCTAAAATAATTAGCTAAATTAAATTTATGAACTTCTCCTTATTATCACGGGTTCTTGAACACCTAATTAACCACTGATAATTATTTGGAAGTGTTTACATTCCATTTACTAATTTGCCCTATTAAAATTGCTCAAAAAATAGAGTATTTTAGCTAAAGTAATTAGCTAAGTTATCTTTCTGAACTTCTCCTAATTATCGCAAGTACTTGAACACTTAATCAACCACTGATAATTATATGGAAGCATTTTAATTCCATTTACTAATTTTCCCTATTAAAATTGCTAAAAAAAACCTGGGTATTTTAGCTAAAATAATTAGCTAAATTAAATTTCTGAAATTTTCCTAATTATCATGGTTTATTGAACACCTAATTAACGACTGATAATTATATGCAAGCATTTGAATTCCATTTACTAATTTCCCCTATTAAAATTGCTCAAAAAACATGGTATTTTAGCTAAAATAATTAGCTAAATTAATTTTCTGAACTTGTCCTAATTATCACGGGTTATTGAACACCTACTTAACCACTTATAATTATATGGAGGCATTTGAATTCCATTTACTAATTTCCCCTATTAAAATTGTTCAAAAAACAAAGTAATTAGGCCTAATTAATTAGGAAAACTTCTGAGAAAATTATAGGATAATTTTCCTAGATTAATAACTATCTAATGTATCTCTAATAAATAATTCAACTTAATCTAATCCTAATTAATATTTTTACCATTAATTCATGGTTAAATTGGCTAATTTCAGCCCTAATATGAGAGGATAAATAATTAACTTAGTATTACAAAGCTTAATTATAATAATCAGTAGAGATTAATTAATTTAAAGAGGTTTAAGAAGCATATATAGGCCTAATCTTTGATTAATTAACCATTTATCTTAATCTAACCTTACTAATTAAGAAGGATTAGGTTAATTACCGTTAGGGTTAATCAATTAGAGATTTAACTCTAATGATTTCTGCGTAGTGTTTCTCGCTAGATGAGAGAGAAATTCTCAAGGCTCCGAGTCTAACAAAATATGAAGAGAATGGTCCTATTTATAGCTTTTTCTGGGCATCTGGCAGCTTTTGGCAGCTTTCCCCTAGTCCAAGCAGCCCCCCAGCTTGAAAATGGCGCATTTGTTTGCCATCACTGCCCCTGGCAAGTTTCCACAGCTTCCACACTCACCCCATACCTTCCAGAATTTGCATGTTTGATTTTTGCAGATTTTCCATGATGAAATTTGGAATTTCCTATTTAACTCTAGAACCTTAGTGTAAAGAAGTCTTTGCTAATGATTAAAATGAAACCATCCAATTTTTGTTATTAATTAAATTTCTATGGTAATTTTCCAGGTCCCGTAACTGTTCCCGTTTTTATCGGAATCAGATTCTGAAAATTTCTAGACATAGTAAATCTCTGCTTATAATTCCAAAAATACCAAAATTAATAGTGTTTGGAGTCCTGCAATAGTATTTTCCATTAAGTTTTTCAAGCTTAGTACAGTTTTGAAGGTTTCGGAAACTTAAAACCTTACAGAGAGTCTTGTCTTTGAATGAGTTACCTGACATATGTCCTACTATGGATGCATGGCATAAGAGGAAGTTCATTGGAGAGGCTTATATTGATGGAGGTGCACAGATATGTGTTATTACTCAAGCTTGTGTATCAAAGTTGGGACTCAACATGGTGAAGACTTCAGGTTTTCGCATAAAGCTTGCCAACCAATCAAGGGTGAGGTGCTTGGGAGTTGTAAAGGACTTAGAGGTGGATGTATTTGATTTTAAGGTGCTGGTGAATTGCCATGTTATGCCCGCGGGTATTGGTGCTTTCCCTCTCATCCTTGGAAGACCATGGTTACAGGCAACCAAAGCTATACAGGATTGGGGACATGGTACCATCACTCTCTACAATAGAAGGGGTGATAAGAAGAGGTTTGACATGGCTAGCAAGCAATATTTGGATGCTGATTTTGATGAGAAAAGTGATGAAGAAGAGTACTCAAGTGAAGAAGAAGACAATGGGGATGAGGGCAGTGAAGTGGTAGATAGCAGCGATAGTGATCTAGATGTTTCCTCCTTGTTTCTCGAAGAAGAGCATGATGAGAAACAAAGATTTCTTGGCCTTATGGAGAATGAGGATATCTCTGGTCCTTATGAGAAAATTGAAGAGCTGATGCAACCCAAAGTTCAACCTAATGTCAAACAGGAGCTGATACAAGGTATGTTGTTTTCCGACTTGACTAGTCATGAGAAGGGTGAGTACCTGCATATGATACAACAATTTCCCCATTTATTCATCACTTCTTATGAGGAAATTAGAGGCTTTAAGAGAGAGGAAATCCACATTCCAATCAAGGAAGGAGCTCAGCCCGTATGCCAAAAGCTAAGGAGAATGGGACAGGTACAACTTAATGCTTTAAAGGAAGAGGTAGACAAGCTTCTTGAAGCAGGTTTCATATGTCCTGTGAGCACTGCAGAATGGGTGAGTCCTATTGTGGTCACACCTAAGAAGGATGGAAAGTGGAGGATATGTGTTGATTTTAAGCCTGTAAACGCAGCCATGAAGAGGGATCCATACCCTCTTCCTTTCATAGATGACATACTTGATTCTATTGCAGGGCATGAGAGGTATAGCGTATGTGATGGATTCTCTGGATATTTTCAGCTCACCTTGGCTTTGGAAGATCAAAAGAAGACCACATTTATCACGCCATTGGGATGCTTTTGTTATTGTGTACTTCCTTTTGGTCTTATGAATGGCTGTGCATGGTATCAAAAGCGCGTCAACAAGGTGTTCTCTCCCTTTCTTGGCAAGTTTGTGAAGGATCTTATTGATGACTTTTGTGTTTATAGCTCTAGAAAGGATCATTGTGCAAAGCTTGGGATGGCATTGAAGCAATATGATGAAAGTGGGGGTCAACTCAACCCAAAGACGTGTCATCTTGCTCAACCAAGAGTGAAGTTTTTGGGGCATATGATCTCAGAGAATGGGATTGAAGCGGATCATGACAAAGTGAAGGCTTTGGTGCTCCTCCCATCACCTAAAGATACAAAGCAACTTTCTACTTTTATTCAAAAGGTGAAGTATATGGCAAGGTTCATTCCTTTGTCCTCTCAACTTCTTTATCCTCGACAACAAGTAGCAAGGTTGGATCCTCTACAATGGACAAATGAATGTGAAGAGGTTTTCCAAGGTATCAAAGAGGTTCTTGGTTCTCTTCCTGCTATGCAAGATCCTAATTGGGATAAGGAGTTTTATGTGAATCCATCAGTAGGTGAGGATGCTATTGGAGCTATGCTTCTTCAACGAGGTAACAATTCTCACTACATGAAGCCTATCTATTGTGCTAGCAGGGTGAAGCTAGAGGTGGAGAGAGGCTATACTGAGGTGGAGCTCATTATGGTAAGTGTGATTTATGCATGTAGAAGGTTTAGGCACTACCTTCTCCCTAAACCATTCACATTCCTCACTAGCTACACTCTTCTACCTCAATTGGTGAATAGCCCTACTTTGTCAAAGAGGCTCATGAAGTGGATTGTGGAGCTACAAGAATTCCAATTCTGTTTTCTTGTTGAGGAGAGTACAAGGGCTACATTGGATGATTTGCTTACCTATAAGGAAATCACTCTTCTTCTTAAAGAGGATGCAGTGAAGAAGCAACACATGGAAGCTCCTGACATAGACAATGCCTATCTATTGTTTTTTGATGGCTCTTACAGGAAAGCGCATGGTGAAGCTTCAGGAGGTGTGGTAGTTTATGATCCTCAAGGTGCTTTGGTAACTAAAAGGAGTTTGAAGCTTACCGCACAAAGCAACAATGAAGCTGAGTATGCTACTTTGGAGAAAGGTCTCAACCTTTGACTTGAGCTTGGCATCCGTCGTGTGAGGGTAAGAGGTGATGCTCTTTTAGTGGTTAAGCAAGTACTTGGGGTGTGGAAAAGTAAGAATCCAAGGTTGAAAAATATGTGTTTTCAAGTGAAGAATCTGCGTAAGCATTTTGAAGCTTGGAGTTTAAGGCATGTGGACAGGTCTCAAAATGAAGAAGCACATGGTGCAGCACAAGCTTCAATTGGGCTATTGTATGTGATAAGGTCTGATTCTCCTCTTTATTTGGGAAGGGAAGCTTTAGAGAGGGAGGAAGAGTTTCTACAAACAGGTATGCTTCCATCAGAGTTGGAAAAGCCAAAAAAGTACGCCTTCCTACGTCGTGCCAAAAGGTATGTGCTACTTGGTGATGCCTTGTATATGAAGGGGGCTGATCTTGTGATGAGAAAAGTGCCTTGGAAAGAGGAAATTTACAAAATTTTAGAGGAGAATCATGAGGATTCTTGTGGTGGTCACTTTGCTACAAAGATCACTTTGCATAAAGTCTTGCAGGAGGGTTATGTGTGGCCAAGTGTTCAACGTGATGTTCATCATTGGTGCAAGTCTTGTAAAGAGTGTCAAAGCATGGCAAATAGGGTTCTAAAATAAAAAACTAGAGGCACCATTGTGGCTTATGATGTGTTTGAGAAGTGGGGTATTGATGCAATAGGTCCTCTACCTATGACAGCTAGAGGCAAATGTTACATACTTACTGCTATTGACTATCTATCCAGGTGGGCCGAAGCAAAAGTTGTTAAGCACATCATGAGTAAAGATGTTTCCTTATTCATATATGAAGATATTTTCTGCAAATTTGGCATGCCATTGGAGTTGCTTTCTAACAAGGGTCCAGGTTTTAGGGGAGAGTTGGTGGATTATCTATGTGAAAAGCTTCATGTGCATCGCAGGTTTACTACTCCATATTATCCCCAATGCAATGGCATGAATGAAAGGTTTAATGGAGAGATCATAAGGATGCTTACAAAGATGACAAGAAACAATGTGAAGACTTGGGATTTAGAGCTACCTTGTGCTCTATGGGCTTATAGGACTGCCATCAAATCAGGTACTGCTTTTTCTCTCTTCCATCTAGTTTTTGGCAAAGAGGCTTTACTTCCTATTGAGGTGGAGATACCAAGATGATGCTAAAGCTTGAAGAAGAGCCCAAGGATGCATTCAAGGAAAGACTTTTATATTTGCAATGTGTACAATTGGATAGGGTGTTAGCTTTTGAGCATTATGAGCAGGTCTTGAAGAAGAATCAAGCAAAGGAAAATGAGAAGGTAAAGAACAAGGACATCAAGAAGGGTGACATGGTGCTTCGTTACAATAGTAAGCTTGATAGCACTTTTCAAAAGAAATTTCAAATCAAGTGGCAAGGTCCTTTCTTGGTCTTAAACAGGTTTCCGAATGGCACATATCAGCTTGCTGACTTGGATGGTACCCTGCATAAAGCACATGTGAATGGCTACAGGTTGAAGAAGTATATTGCAAGGTTGATGAGTGTGATTGAGGATGAGCCTTCTTTTGAAGAATTTTCTGATGATGTGGTTAATGATGAAGATGAGGTGAAGACTCCCTCATGTGGTTTACAGGATCTCTTTTGTGCTGCTGATCATGAATGATCTAGCAGGCTGGGGTGTGGCAAACTATGTTGGGCGCATTTCTGACACCCCGTTTTTTGTAAATTTGTACATACGGACATGAAGCCCGATGTCAAAAGGGCGTGTGGATTTCTTTTTGTGGGTTTTTTAGCTTGCTTTAGCAAGCACATGTACATGCACTGCAAGTCGCTAGTCTAGTGACAGCTGTCGGGCTACTGTAAGTGCCCGTGAGTGAGTTTTTTGAAGTGAGCCTTGTATATAACTTAAAATCATGTACAAACTAAAAAAATTTCAGCCAAAGATCAGAAATTTTCAGGTTTTAGCTCGTTCTGTCTCCTTGGTGCTCTTGGATGCAATTTTTTGCCCCGACTAGCCTTCTCTACGTGTAGTCGTGTTGGGACAACTCTCTGTTCGCGTCAATTTTGCTCATGGGGGCGTATGGAATCAATTTTAGTAATCTTCAGCTTTCTCGCCAGTCATTTTTCAAGCTTTCTCTCAAGCTTTAAAGTGCCCCAATTGGAGTTGTGCTCATCAGGTTACGACTAGTTCTCTGCAGGGTTATGGCTATGGCAGCTTAGTGGCAAATTGTGTGTAGACAGATTCGGAGGGCATGTATTTATGAATTGTGGAATTTATGTTGAAGTTGTGGGTTTGTGATGTTTGATTGTGAAAGGAGAGGCTCTTGTCTTCATATGCATTGGTCGGCGTGTGCTGTAAATCCATGCTTTGGCAGGGTTTTGCTCCTATGTGACATAGTCTCTTGGGTGGGCGATGGCTAGTAAATTCCCAAGGGTCTACTCCTATTGGACTTGTGGTGTTTCAAAAGGATTTTGCGAAGCTTTTGGTGTCTTGTAGTTATCTTTCAACGCTCTTGGGTGACATCACTATAGAGGTGTTTCAGTTTGCTTGTTTCCCAACAGCGTCTAGTGACCTTTTTAGTAAACATGGGTACCTATGATGAAGAACAAGATTTACATGACTACGCGGATGACACATATGGTTTCATGGATGATGACTTTGTTTATCTCGACGATGAGGATAGGGGTTTAGCCTTAGGGTTTCCCCCCAATCTCTACAATATCCTATTCCCTTGACTCTCTAGGGGGAGTGCAAATAATTAGGTTAGGGTTCCTTATGTTTTTTTGTTGTGTTCAATAAGTGTTTGTACCTTTTCCCACTGATGTGCCTCCTAGACTTAGTGTGTACAAGAACGTGTTGCTGTTATTAGGATTTGGACCTTCATGGGATCTTTCTCTCATCCACTTTTCAAATCAAGCATGATTATCAACGCAAACAAGTGTTTCTTGTCCATTAGCATTGCCCCTTATCTTTTTACATCCATGTTTGTCTACTTTAATTGTGATGGGTAGCATAATATTCAACACATTTGCTTAGTACCAAACATTAAATTCAATGTAATGTTTTTGTCATAATCACTTGTCTAGGTTTAAAAATCAAGTATTCCGACTAAGTTAGTTTGACCAAGCTAGGTGTTAGAGATCTTCTCTTAATACCGTGCGGAATGCCTTCCTAATAATCAATGGTTACTTAGGTTCTTAATTCGATCTAGGCAGCATTGTGTGAAATGTACTAGGGCTTTCTAGTGGGCTTAGTCCCTATTGACCTTTAGCTTAAGTATTATAAAGGGAGTTTACTAGTGTAATGAGCCTGGGGAGGTGTAATAGTGTTATATGACCCCCCAAAGTTAGAAAATTAAAATGTTGAAAACGAAAAAAAAAAAACAAAGTGCCACAATGTAAAATCTTAAGATGGAAGAGAAATCTCAGCTTGATTGGGTACTTCACTCACATGTATCGCCTATGGTACTAGAGCCCTAGAGGTTCCCAGTGTGGGCGCTTTTCCTTGAAAGCAAAAATCCCAAGGCATACAAAATAAGAACACACATCAAAATTGAATCCCTTTGAAAAGACTTTGGGGGGTCAAAGAAAAGGTAATCAGTCAGGCGATGATTTCATAAGAAATTCCTTTTATCGTAGCTTAACTACAAGGTTTTCTAGGTATAGCCTCTAGTCAGCCCTCGGACATGAAATACTTGGCTCTCGCGATTAAACAACTTAATTGACCAGAGAAAATTGAGAAGCTTGCCCATGGCATTAATAGTCGATCTTTAGTGTCTTTCGACCGTTAAATTAGCGACCCTAGACTTGTTTAATTTTTTACCTTTACAACTGTTTATGCGTTTGATTATATTGAAATTTAATGTTTATTGCTGAAAAATAATTTAAAATTCTATTACCAATCAAATTGTCTGCCTACAACTACATATTCTTTTTAATTGTTTATGAGAATGCAATTATTGTGCCAATGTTGTTTGATTTTGCAGTGACTGAAGAAGGCTAAGGACACTCATCTCAAATGCTCTTCCACCTCAACGAATGAGCTTCAACTCACTCAATAGCTTCCGAGGACAGAATCTACATAAGGAAGGGGGGCATGTTAACCCTCACGGCTCACGAACACCCTATAACCTACAACATACATTGTACTATTTACTTGGTAGAGTCAGGTACCGGGCTTGTCGGTCCAATAGGAATGGTTAAGAGTGATCGCTGATGAGAGGTGCACTCTAAAACTGGAACGTATAACGTTTGGGTAAGATTGGCTAAGTGTGGGCGCCCAAATGTGAACGAGCGAACCCATATAAAAGTCAATCTAAACCTTTAAAACCTCATTCTCTCATTTGTGCAATTGAAGAGTGCTCTTGCTCCATCTCCATCTTCTTCTTCTTCATCTCCTTGTGTGTGTGTGTGTGTATGCATGAGAGAGAGAGAGAGAGAGAGAGAGAGAGAGAGAGAGAGAGAGAGAGAGAGAGAGAGAGAGAGAGAGAGAGAGAGAGAGAGAGAGAGAGAGAGCATTGCGGCGGCACGACGGCGGCGAGGCGGTTGAGCGTGGCGTAGCGGCTTCTCCCTCTTCTTTGCGGTGAGGAATCCTCCATGATAGGAAGCGTAGAGCAGTGAGTGACACACCAATTCCATCTTTGAGCTTACTAGTTTAGGCTTGTTGTGTACTTGGAGCCATTTGTGGCTCGCACACAATGTATCAGTAAGTTCCTTGCATTGACACGTGCGACATACGCGCACATCGAGGTGGAAGAGCATCCGAGATTGAATTTTCTTAGCCTTCTTCAATAATTGCAAAATCAACAAAAATTGGCTCACTAACTGCATTTCCATATACAATTAAAAAGCATATGCAGCTGTAGGCACACAAATTGATTGGTAACAGAATATTAAACAAATTTTCAGCAATAAACATTAAACCATAATATAATCAAACGCATAAACATGGCTAATTTAACGGTCAAAAGGCACTAGAGGTCAACTATTTATACCATGGGCAACTTCTCAATTTTCTCTAGTCAATTAAGCTGTTTAGTCGGTAGAGCCAAGTATTTCATATCCAAGGGCTGACTAGAGGCTATGACTAGAGGCTATACCTAGAAGACCTTGTAGTTAAGGCTACGATAAAAGAAATTCCTCATGAAATCATTTCCGGACTTATTTTCTTTTCTTTGACCCCCCAAAGTCTTTTCTCATTGATTCAATTTTGATGTGTGTGCTTATTTTGTATGCCTTGGATTTTTTTCTTTTCAAGGAAAAGCACCGACACTGGGAACCTCTAGGGCTCTAGTAACATAGGCTATACATGTGAATGAAGTACCAAATCAAGGTAGGAATTCTCTTCCAGCTTAAGATTTTACATTGTGGCACTTTTGATTTTTTTGTTTGTTCCTTTTCAACATTTTAATTTTGTAACTTTGGGGGGTTATATAACACTGTTATCCTCCCCAGACTCATCACACTAGTAAACTCCCTTTATAATACTTAAGCTAAAGGTCAATAGGGACTAAGCCCACTAGAAAGCCCTAGTACATTGCACACAATGCTGCCAAAATAGGATTAAGAACCTAAAGTAACCATTGATTATTAGGAAGGCATTCCCCATGGTATTAAGAGAAGATCTCTAACTCTAACTTGGTCAAACTAGCTTAGTCAGACTGCTTGATTCTGAAACCTAGACAAGGGATCATGACAAAAAAATATATAGAATCTAATGTTTAATCTAAGCAAATGTGCAGAATATTGTGTGATCAATTACATTTAAAGCAGACAAACATGGATGCAAAGACAAAGACAAGGGGCAATGCTAATGGTCAAGAAACACCTGTTTGTGTTGATGATCGCGCTTCATTTGAAGAGTGAACAAGAGAAAGATTCCATGAAGTTTCAAATCTTAACAACAACAACACATTTCTGTACACACTAGGAAACACAAAGAATACCTCTAGGAGGCACATCAGTGGGAAGAGGCACCAACCCTTATTGAGCACAATCAAACAACATAAGGAACCCTAACCTAATTATTTGCACTCCCCCTAGAGAGTCAAGGGAACATGATATTGTAGAGATGGGGAGGTAACCCTAAGGCTAAACCCCTATCCTCATCATCATCGAGAAAAACAAAGTCATCATCTGTGAGACCATACATGCCATCCGTGCAATCATGTAAATCTTCTTCATCATTAGAGGCACCAATGTTTACTAAGAAGGTCACTAGACGTCTATAGTCATCTTGGACAAAAGGGTAGGCTTGTGCAATGGGAGAGACACTCTCTACTAAGTATGGATTAGTCGTGGTCAAAAGATGTATCAACCATTATAATTCCTCAAAATTCCTCTCACACATGCTAGCGTACCTACCAAATCCCATTCACAGGCAAGCACCGGAAAGACTATGTGAAACACTTGTGAAAAATCAAGAGGGTACCTCTCACCCAAGGTAGGAGTGGATGACTCTAGCGTACTAGCCATATCCATACACATAGATAGATGATGATTAGAGTGCAAATATTATAAGGGTTGTGTCAAAAGGTCGTGTCCTTGTACATAATATATTTTTATGATTTTGTGTCATATATAGAACTTGTAGGTTTCCAAATTTTTGTTCGGTGGCTCTTGCTCTTTTAATTTTTAATTTTGGTTTTATGAATATAAGGCTTTATATATACATTCCGTAAGATTGGAGATTGACAGGTCAGGGAGGAAGGTTAAGAGGGGAGTGAGTGAATGATGAATGCCAACAACCACTCCCCCCTTCCTTGGGTAGATCATACCTTTTGGAATGATGTCGTCACCTTTTGAAACCAATTGGTCCAAGTTGTCATGGGTGAAGATTTTGACCAATAGTTTTTGACCGCCCTAGACATTTTATCTAGTTGCAAGGGTGGCAAGGTAATCTCCCATGATTTTATTTGCAATGTTGTTGTAGGTGTGAAATTACAACAGGAGGTGAAAACTCTTTCTTGTTTGTATGGATATGTATAATGGTAGGTGGAGGTTGTGTTGAAGCTTCTATTTCCGTATATGAACCTCATGAAGAGAAAGAATCTTCATGAAACTCATGAAGAGAAAGAATCTTCATTCATTTTTTCTATGGTTGAGCTGACCGAAACAAGCCTTTCTCACTTGGCAACCCATACTAGCTTCGGATCTGTGTATAGTGTTCAGTGATTTTTCCTTTCCCACGATCTTCCATCGGCTTTGTCGTCATAGGATTTGACTCACATGGGCTAAGTGACTGGTAAGGACACCATTTACATTTTGGCACCCAGATTTGATCATTTCTTTGACAGTAGCCTTGGTCTTCTAATAGTCGTTTAGGAATCCAACACAACATTTTCTTACATGTCTAGGTGCGAGTGGGGCGTTTTTTACAAGAAGGTTCCTATTTTTTAGCATCAACCATGGTCACCAAAGAAGCTTTAGAGACCCATTTGTATGTTTTATTCGTTATATTATGGCGCCTTGTGTGTCTCAAGCTTTGTTTCAACTACATAAGTTGAAGCTCTAGAGAGTTGGGCTATAGGTACATATGGTTCAACCTCCTGGACATGCAATGTTTTGGGTTTTATTTCCTCAGGAGGCAATATCTCAGGGACTATGGCTTGGGTGGTAGGGCTAAGAGTTGGTTTCTGCGTTGTAACACTCCCAGTACCCCAATCAATAGTGCATTGTGGTGGCTATCATCCACGCATGTCCTAGCTTTATACTGCCTTCCATAGTTCCAGTAGGCATGAAAAAAAATTCTTGAGTCACAACCCCATTGTCATAATTGACAGAAGTGTGCTAGTTTCCAAAAACCGTAATTTTTTTCTTGTTGACACCCTTGACTTGGATAGTACTCTTAGATAGAGAGATGGCTTTCCCAACTAACACCACACTCCATACGACAAAGATTATATTTAGCACCCGTGTCTAACAAGGCATTATATAGCACTTTCCCATAGGTGCTATTTAGTTCAATAGGGTATCGTATAGGTGTGTCAGAGTCCAACCAATCATCCTCTATTTCAACGTGGAATGCATGTGTAACTCCAAGGTTGGCCTCTCGTTGGCGTCTTATGCGTTGTTGTCGCTCCTTCCCCTCAGCTTGAGCTTGTATCTTCTTCAACTCTGTCTGTGCCTTGGTTGCCTTTTTTTGATGGATGGCATGTAGATCCTCTTGGCTTAAAGGATCATAATATTTTTAAAATTTTCTCCCATTGAGGAATCCAATGGTTTCATCTCTATCAAGTGTCTCCAAATGAATGGTACCTTGTGGGGTGATTTCACATACTCTATATGGTCCTTTTCCCGCATATTTCAATTTTTTCTTCTCATTTTGCACTCCATACATAAGGACTTTATCACTAGCATTGATATCTTTGTTCTTTAGATGATGGGAAAACCATTTCTTCCTCCTATCTTTCTCCACAAGTGCATTTTGCACAGCCAATTGCCTTTCTTTGTCTAACCTTTCAAGGATATATAAACGCTCAACTAAAGGGTTACCATCCCAAACTACTTGTGAAGCTACATGCAGACTAGGAATTACAAACTCCCATGGCATAACTGCTTCTTGGCCATATGCCATTTTGAATGGTGTATAATTACGATAAGCCCATAGAGCTGATGTCACCTTCAAATCCCAATCTGTGCGATGAGCTTTGATTGTTTTGGTCAAGATAGAAATTAAGGTCTTGTTAGTGCTCTTAGCTTGGCCATTTTCTTCTTGTGGATAATAAGGCGTGGACTTATAGCGGGCTATCATGAAGTTTGTTGTGAGCTCCTTTATCACTCCATTTATAAAATGAGTACCATTGTCACTCACAATCTCAAAGGGACAACCAAATCTTGTAATAATATTCTCAAAGAGAAACTTCGAAGCTGATCTTGCATTAGCCTTACGTGTCACCCTGGCTAACTCCGAATTTGGTTAAAAAGTTGTTTTAGCTTGGTTAGTGCAATTGTAATTTGATTGTATCTAGAGTACCCATCTAAAAAGCTATAAGCTTCCTTTCCTACAACTCTTCCAAGCACATGTTCTGAATATGGCAAGGGGTAATGGTCCCTCCTAGTGGCGGCATTGACTTTCTTGAGATCCACGCATACTTTGAGTTTCCTATTCTTTTTCGGCACAATCACTATTGGAGACACCCATTCTGAGTGCTCAATAGGGTATATGAATCCGCATTTGATAAGCCTTTCAATATCTTCTTGAAAAATCTTTGCATACTTAGGATTCATTGGGTAGGGTCGTTGCTGGACTAGTTTAGCCATGCTATTCATGGGGATTGTGTATTGCACCATGGAAGGTGGAACATCTTTCATATCATGATATGTCCAAGAAAATATATCCTTAAATTCCTTGAGAGGTTCTTTAAGTACATAGTCCTCAATCTCTATCAAATCTTGGGCAAAGAAAACAGGTTTGGACTCTTCTCCTGGGTCTTCTAACTCTATTTTCTTCACTATCGTTGGACCGTCATAGACTCCATTATTTCCATAGATAGGTATCCTCTGTGACTTTGTATACACAACCTTACGTTCCTCTATGGTGTAGGATTTGAAATGTTCAGGTGTAGGGTGTAAGTCTGTGGGGTCTTGTTGTTCTATGGACTGTGATTTCTCTTTTGTTGTTGAGCTAACTCTCAATTTTGTTGTCTCTTTATGGTATGACTCAACTTTGGCTTCTCTGTAGCAAATAGCTATGCGATGCCAATGGGTTGTGGACTACACTACATAACGCTTTGAAGGTATTCACCCCACTTATCTACCAACTTCCAATGAGAATCACATGCCCCTATATATTTAATCCATTTTGTGGTTGATTTCTTTTCATTTATTCTAGCACGCATATTTGCTTGATATCATTGCCTCTTATATCTCTTACTCTTCTTGTCTAATTTTCTATTACGGCCGATCTCTAGTGAAGACTCACTAGATGAATCGCTACTTGTGTCTTGTGCTCCCTTGGATAGATTTGTCATCTAGGGTACCACTGGGTTTGTCCCCACATTTGCATTAAGATTTAACTCAGATTCTTTGTCCTCAGAGTCAATTTCAAATGATGATTTTGATGCTAAATTGTGTGGGCTATAGTCTTGTGAGACATTACTGGTTCCAATGTCAGTCAAGCCTTCATCCTATCGGTCATCAAAAGCTATATGCATTGCTTCTAGCATATTTAAGGGTACGGGTTGTGGCATTTCATCCCCCTCAGGTGCTACCTAGGTCATCCCCCTATTTCCCCAAGTGTCTATGGTTGCTGCTAGGTGGAGCCAATCCACATTGTCAGACTCAGTCATCCGAGGTAGAACATCCATATAAGAAGAATCTTCTTAACATCAATGTCCATTTTACATGTGTAACAATACTGCAATGGGGCTGAGTGAATTGTGGTGCCATATCTATGATCAATTATAAACCTATTTCCTAAAGGATGTGCTCAACTAATTACAAGATCCACTCAAATGATAGAATCTTAGAACTACAAGTAGACATGGTTTTTAAACCAGTCATGCACCATTTTTGCTTCCCTCATGAAAGGATGTCCTAAGATCATCTCAGATGACATAGTGTGCTTGGAGAAATCCATAACAATGAAGGTATTCCTTATTTTGTGTCCAAAGACCTTGATCTTGAGATCTTCTAGCATCCCAACAGGTTTAACAATAGTCCCATTGGCCATCTTTACTACTATGTTTGTGGTCCCAAGTTGAGGTCTTCCCATAGTTTCCTCACAATTTTTAGTCACAATGCTAACCCCAGTGCCACCATCAAGGATTGCCTTCACGGTTAATCCCTTGGTAGTGATTGGTATGGTTGCATTGGATTCATCACCCTCAAAGTATTGTCCCAACTTGTTAACAGGTATTTCTACAACAGAGTTCTCATCTATGTTGGGTTGTGGATCTAAGCGTTCCTCCTATATTGGCATCTTTGTAGCTCCATCCATCTGTGAAAATTGTGGTAGCTTGAGGAAAGCTCGAAGAGCTAAGAATAGCTTGGGGTCTCCATATAGTTTGGACATGATGGTGGTTCTAACTTCTGAAGCCATGAAATCCATTGATTTGGAAATATTTAACCGGCACCTTTTGGGCTTCAGTCCCTTGACGTGGGGAAGATGGGATCTCCATTTCTTTGATATGGTCAGGTAGTCCCTTCTTTAAAAATTATTTCCAACAAGAAGTGAGTACGACCACTTTCCCATGACTTTAAGTCACTTTCTTAATGGATGACACTAGGGATGGCTAGGGGTCTATAGAATTTGTGAGGTTGTTGTTGCATAGGGAACACTGTGTCTATAATCTGGATCTACCTAGGTGCTGGCTCTAGATCCCTTTGGGTCTCTTCTACCAAACTCCTTAATTTCTTAACTTGCTCGATCTCCTCTGTAGGGTTTGGGTAAGTTCCTATCTTCTTCTTGGGCCCTTGGCCATTGTGGCTCATGACGATTTTCCTCGTTGGTTTCTTTCCTAGTGGTCGTTTTGATCTCCATGGTTTCACCTGAATCAAAATCCTCTTCAGTGTCGTTCATATATATGGAGTCATCTCCAATCCCTATGTTGGTCTTTGAAATGGGTGTTACCATATACATGTGGTAGTGATGTGTGTGAACACACTAGGACTGCCGGGACATTTTTTCCCTCTTTAGGAGGTTTTCCCCCCCTTGCATTGTATATACTCCCATCACTCTAGGGCTATCTATCTTTCCATTGCACACTAAGTAATACACTCTCTATTGTGTGCCTTGAGCTTCCTTCATCTTCTCCAAGTTTTGTGTTTTTTTTGCAACCCTAATTTCAACAATTGGTATCAGAGTAGGTTGCGTCCTCCCAAGCTTAGTCGCCAGCAGCTCCAGCACACGCCTGTCCACTTTCTTTGATTTTAGTGAGATTTGGCGAGCGTTTGTAGGTCGACAAAAATTTTGGGTGTTCTCGTAGAGCTCAGTCTGTTCACATTTTTTATTCAGGCTCTCTTTGGAATCCGTTTCCACTACAGGCAGTATTGCACATGCTATTTCGTCATTTTGTGCAAAATTTTTGTTAGTGCCATTTTTTGAATAACAGGTGCCTTACAATCTTCTACGGTTTGTGCTATATAGCATGTGTTGTTCTTGCTTTCATTCTCCTCTTTTTGGGCAGTTTTCACATCAAGCTCAACATTTACCATGTTTGACAACAACACAAATGTGTTCAAGATGTTTGTTGTTGAGGACACATTGGATGGGGACAATTACCCTATGTGGGCTTACATGTTGCAACCTATTATTGTGTGAAAGGGTGTTTGGAATATTGTGCAGGGCATTGATGTACGCCATGGTTCTGAAGATGTAGGTGATGTTGAGGATGTGGCAGGTCTTGCTGCAAGGATTGCTGCTATTAGAGTTGTTTTGTCTAAGACAGAACAAGATCGTTGGTATGTAAAGGATGCGCAAGCTCATGCATCCATTACATTGTCTGTAAAGCACACCATAACTCCTCACGTTTGTTCAATGAAATTTGCAAAACAGGCTTGGGATATTCTGGCTAGTCTTTATGCAAGCCGCAATGAGGCAAAAATTGCTTTGTTACGTAAAGAGCTGGAATCAAAGATTATGCATGAGGAAGATGATATGGACACTTTCCTTGCTGGTGTCAAGAATAACAATGAGCAATTTATTTTTGCAGGTGAAGTCATTTTAGACAGTTCCCTTGTGTAGACTGTTCTTGATGCCTTACCAGATTCTTACCAGACTTTTGATAGTACTTGGAAACTTATGATCCAAGGAAATCATGAAGTTGTCAAGTTTGATACATTGTTGTTTCAAGAGTCACTGTCTAGAAAAACAAGACTAGACAGCATGCAATTGAACAAAGTTTTATTGTTTCTCAAAGAAAAGGGTGGTAACAACAATGCAACCACTTCTTATAATTCTTCTGCGAGTGGAAAATCATATGTTCCTAATGCTTCTGCTCGTAGTAATTTGTCTGGAAATTATGGTGGTAAGGGCAAAAAGAAGACGCGTTGCCATTATTGTAAAGCTAATGATCACTTGATCAAGCAGCGTCCTAAGTTGAAGGCCAAAGAGGCTAAGAAGAAAGAGGGTGGTTCCATTACAAATGCTGGTTTCACTACAAAGGCAGCCATTGTTGCGTCTTCTGTGAAAGGAGACTGTGATGTTGATGTTGATATAGAATGGGCCTTTAGTGCAGAGTGCACTTACAATCCTACTGTCCATGATGCATGCATGTGAGTAGCTGCAGATTCACATGTGTGGTACTTTGACAGTGGTGCTACAAAGCACATTACCTCACATTGTGAATTATTCATGTAACATTTAATGGCCTAGTAGCTTGTGTGTAGCAAAAAAAAACATGAACATGGTGAGCATTTCATTAGAATAGGTTCCTAATGACTATAACAAGAGTGCTTGGGTGGAGAGAGCAACAAAAAGCATAACACCTAGTTAGATAGGCATGAATAATACTTCAAAAGAGAGAGAAACTAAGCTATTGACAACAGTTGAGGACCACATTTACATGGAGCCGGTCCCCCCTCCAAAAGGCTTTCTATTATAGGTTTCCCCCATCAAGAGAGACATTTTACAATACAATTCTTTGTGTTCCTTCAATAACTAGCTAGTGCAATGAAGATGGAATCTTCAAGCACTAAGCAAAACACTTATAAAACACAACATCAATTCCCTCACGGTCTCAGACCCAAGATCTCACACACCTTCGAAGATGGTGAGAGCTAGCGGGGTATGAGAGTATATTGAGAGGAAGGAGTAGTCTTACAAGAAAGGGGTACATCTCCTCACATAATCACTCATGTTAGCATAGCATAGCTTAGTCATTAGCATGGTAGAGGAGATGAGCATGCATTGAAGCTTGGTTCTTGGTTGGATTTGCATCACAAAGCCAAGAGTTGTTGGTGTAGGCCTCCCTTCTCACAAGCTTGGAGTAGATGATGAGCTTTTCATTAAAGCTTGAGAAGGAGAGAGAGAGAGAGAGAGAGAGAGAGAGAGAGAGAGAGAGAGAGAGAGAGAGAGAGAGAGAGAGAGAGAGAGAGAGAGAGAGAGAGAGAGTCTTCTTGCTTCACACATGAGCTAGTGTGAGTGTGCGTAGAATATTTCCTTGAGAAAATCAGCGCCCTCTTTCTCTTGGTCGACCCCTCGTGCAAATAACTCATGCTGACACCCCATTGGACCTCTCCAAGCTTAGCCAATGAGAGTTAAGTAGCATAAGTGGTAACCTTCTGACATGTGTCTTCCTTTCCTCTTTTGTCAGAGATTTAAGTAATTAATTAATGCAACTAAACTCTCGTTGGACCCCTTTGTCTCCTGTCCAATAGGAATCAGGCAAGCCATTGGGCTGTTGAATGCTCATTGGACCCCTTGGGAGACTGTCCAATAGTCTTCTAGAGAGCTTAATTCTTATTGGTTCTTTTATTAAGTATTTTTAGATGAATTAAACTAGATTTACTCTAGCCTAATTCTCATTGGTCCACCTCCATGGTCATCCAGTAGGATTTGAGTGCACCTTGTGGGCATCTGGCCTAGGGAGCTGACATGTGTCCCTCATACCCTTTGTGTAAAGGAATCTTGTGAGTGTGTGTGTGTTTCTCTCTTATCCCCTACTTACAGGGCTCGCCCCCTCCTATGTAGGAATCATGAAGAGTTTTTTGTACACACACAAAGCATCTAGTTTTCCTAAGCTTGACCATTGGACACAACCTTTGATTTTTGGAACCTTAGCATTTTGGAAGTCTTAATGGGCTGAACCTTAGGCCCCTTTAAAACCTGTTATTGCACATTGCTCTTTTGCAGATGGCCCCCCCTTAAGATCCCTACTGTGGCTGGTCTGCCAACTTAACCAATGCTCTAGCTTTTTCTCCCCTGGCACTTCCCCATAGTAAATGATCATTTTAACATGAGAAAATCATTTAGGAGAATTATATATTAGTTATTATGACAATTCACCTCTCTCGAGTTTGTCCCTCATGGGAATTCAATCACTTGTGCGAACAATGCCTCTTATCCGATTCAAGGGGTTGGAAAGATTGTGCTTACTACTACTAATGGAAGTTCTTTCACACTTGTTGATGCACTTTATGTACCTAGGATCAAGAAGCATCTTTTGTCTGTATCTGCACTTGCTAGACTTGGACTTGTAGTCAAATTTGTGGATGACAGATGTACAATTCATGATCTCAGATTTGGTGATGAAATTGTTCCGACCCCGTCCATGTATAAGCTCACTTTGTATGATTAAGTGTGGAATTTTTTTTGCAAATGTAGTTGCAGATTCAAGGGTTGTTTTAGATGCAAAACTGTGGCATGCACATTTTGGGCATCTGAATTTTGCCAGTTTGCTGCATTTTCAGAAATTTGATATGGTTGCTTCTTTGCCGCCTCTTGAAGCACCTATCAAACATATTTGTGAAATGCAATGTTCTAAGTTTCCAAAGGATGGTTCAGTCAAGGCCACATGCAGGTTGCAGCTTGTGCATAGTGATGTTTGTGGGCCCATGCAAACTCCCTCCTTGGTAAATTACCTTTACTTCATGACTTGCATTGATGATTACTCCAGACATGCATGGGTATTTCCGCTTAAAGTGAAGTCCAAAGTTTTTATGTGCTTCAAAACATTTCTAGCTATGACTGAAAATGTATCAAAATGTACTATGGGAACCCTCTGTTCCGATCGAGGGGGGGAGTATATGTCTCATGAATTTAATGCATTTTTGGATAGTTGTGGTATAAAATACCAATGTATAGTGCCTTATACACCTGGCGGAAATGGCATGATGTATGGTCAAAAGTCAAGATTTGCCACATTCTTTGTGGCTTGAGGCCATCATGTGTGCCACTTATATACTTAACAGGAGTCCTATGAGAGCTTTGCAGTCTATTACTCCATATGAAGCATGACATGATAGAAAGCCTTCTATTGAGCACATGTGTGTTTTTGGCTGTTTGGCATATGCTTTGGTTTCACAAACACAGCCCAAAAAATTGGATGATAAGGCTGTCAAATGTATTTTATAGTGCTGAAAGCAAAGGCTACATGTTGTATCATCCGCGAACAAAGCGTATTCTGGTTTCACGGGATGTAATGTTTGAGGAAGATTTTGTTCAGCCCTTGCTGTCATGTAGTAGAGACGTTACTGTGATCTCACAAGACATTTATGACACGTTGTTGCCTCTTTTCAGTCGTGGAAGTTTAAATGTAAATTCAAATGAGAAAAATGTACAGGCTATGGGGTTTCCAAAAATGTTACAGATCAGTCTGTTACTGATGCAGATGTACATGATGTACTTGATGAGGAAAGGGGTGAAAATGAGCAGGCTAGAGGTATGCCAAAATGGCTGGTGCATACATTGCGTGATAGTAAATTGGATGCACCTTTGTCTAGCTGTACTCATTCCAGCTCTAGCCATGCATCTTATGCATCAGATTGTGATGCTTTGGCTGTGTCTAGCTAACATGATGTTGAGGAACCTCTGTCTTTTAATGAAGCACATAATTTAGAAAATTGGATGACTGCCATGCAATCTGAATATGATGCACTTATAGAAAATGACACATGGACTTTATGTGATTTGCCTCCTGGAAAAAAGGCATTGGTATGAGGTGGGTTTACAAGTTGAAATGCAAGCCGGATGGTGAGATCGATCGCCATAAGGTTGGACTTGTTGCAAAGGGTTATGCACAACAAAAAGGCATAGATTATGAAGAGACTTTTTCTCCCACTTGTCATATGACTACTACGTGTTTTCTATGTGCATTGGCAGCTCATTTTTGTTGGGATGTACATCAATCAGACATTGTTACTGCTTTCTTCAAAGGTGACATATTTGAGGAAGTTTATGTAACACAGCCTCGCGGTTTTGTCAAGAAAGGACAAGAGGACAAAGTGTGTAGATATAAGAAGTCTTTGTATGGGTTGAAGCAATCTCCTTGTGCGCTTGTCGCACGTGTCAATGCAAGAAACTTGCTGATACACTGTGTGCAAGCCACAAATGGCTCCAAGCACACAACAAGCCTAAACTAGTAAGATCAAATATGGCGATGGTGTGTCACTCACCGCTCTACGCTTACTGTCGTGGAGGATTCCTCGATGCGAAGAAGAAGGAGCCACCGCTGCACCACGCTCAACTGCTTCGCCGCCGCCGTGCCATCGTCACAATGCTCGATCGCACACTCTCTCTCTCTCTCTCACGCATACACACACACACACAAGGAGATGAAGAAGAAGAAGATGGAGATGGAGCAAGAGCACTCTTCAATTGCACAAATGAGAGAATGAGTGATTTTAAGGTTTAGTTGACTTTTATATGAGCTCGCCCCATTCACACTTGGACGCCCATGCTTAGCTAACTAATCCCTTGAATGTTCCAGTTAGAGTGCACCTCTCATCGGCGATCACTCTTTACCCTTTTCCTATTGGATCGACAAGCCCGGTACTTGACTCTACCAAAGAAATAATATAGTGTTTGTCTTAGGTGATAGGAATGTGCATGAGGGTTAACATGGCCCCCTTCCTGATGTAGATTCCGTCCTCGGAAGCTATTGAGGTGAAGCTCCTTTGTCGAGGTGGAAGAGAATTTGAGATGAATGTCCTCAACGTTCTTCAGTCACTGCAAAATCAAACAACATTGGAACAGTAATTGCATTCTCATATACAATTAAAAAGCATATGCAGTTGTAGGCAGACAATTTGATTGGTAACATAATTTTAAACCATTTGTTAGTAATAAACATTAAATTGCAATATAATCAAACACATAAACAGTTGTAAAGATAAAAAATGAAACAAATATGGGGTCGCTAATTTAACGGTCGAAAGACACTAAAGATCGACTATTAATACCATGGGCAAGCTTTTCAATTTTCTCTGGTCAATTAAGTTGTTTAATCGCGAGAGCCAAGTATTTCATTTCCGAGGGCTGACTAGAGGCTATACCTAGAAGACCTTGTAATTAAGCTACGATAAAAGGAATTTCTTATGAAATCATCGCCTGACTGATTACCTTTTCTTTGACCCCCCAAATTCTTCTCACAGTGATTCAATTTTGATTTGTGTGCTTATTTTGTATGCCTTGGGTCTTTTGCTTTTCAAGGAAAAGCGCCCACACTGGGAACCTCTAGGGCTCTAGTACCATAGGCGATACATGTGAGTGGAGTACCAAATCAAGATGAGGTTTCTCTTCCAGCTTAAGATTTTACATTGTGGCACTTTGATTTTTTGTTTGTTTGTTTTCAGCATTTTAATTTTGTAACTTTGGGGAGTCATATAACACTGTTACCCTCCCCAGGCTCATCACACTAGTAAACCCCCTTTATAATACTTAAGCTAAAGGTCAATAGGGACTAAGTCCACTAGAAAGCCCTAGTAAATTTCACACAATCCTGCCTAAATCGGATTAAGAACCTAAGTAACCATTGATAATTAGGAAGGCATTCCCCATGGTATTAAGAGAAGATCTCTAATGCCTAGCTTGGTCAAACTAGCTTAGTCAGAGCTTGATTTTTAAACCTAGACAAGTGATTATGACAAAAAATAACATTGAATTTAATGTTTGATACTAAGCCAATGTGTTGAATATTATGCTACCAATCACAATTAAAGCAGACAAACATGGATGCAAAAAGATAAGGGGCAATGCTAATGGACAAGAAACGCCTGTTTGTGTTGATGGTCGTGCTTGATTTGAAGTGTGAACAAGAGAAACACGTTCCTGTACACATTAGGAAACACAAAGAATACCTCTAGGAGGCACATCAGTGGGAAAAGGTACCAACACTTATTGAACATAATTAAAAAAAACATAAGGAACCCTAACCTAATTATTTGCACTCCCCCTAGAGAGTCAAGGGAATAGGATATTGTAGAGATTGGTGGGAAACCCTAAGGCTAAACCCCTATCCTCGTCATCGAGAAAAAAGAATTCATCATCCGTGAGAACATATGTGCCATCCATATAATCATGTAAATCTTCTTCATCATCAGAGGCACCAATGTTTACTAAGAAGGTCACTAGACACCTATAGTCATCTTGATCAAAAGGATAGGCTTGTGCAATGGGTCAGGCGTGATCAAGAGACATATCAGCCATTCTAAGTATGGGTCAGTCGTGATCAAGAGACGTATCAGCCATTCTAAGTATGGATCAGTCGTGATCAAGAGATGTATCGTCCATTCTAACTTCTCGAAATTCGTCTCACATGCTAGCGTACCTACCAAATCCCATTCACAGGCAAGCACCAGAAAGAACATGTGAAACATTTGTGAAAAGTAACAAAGGTACCTCTCACCCAAGGCCGGAGTAGATGACTCTAGCGTACTAGCCATATCTGTACACGCAAATAGATGATGATTAGAGTGCAAATATTACAAGGGTCGTGTTCTTGTGCATAATGTGTTTTTATGATTTTGTGTTATGGCTCTTGCTCTTTTACTTCTTTATCTTGTTTTTGTGAGTATTATATATACATTCCCTAAGATTGGAGATTAAGAGGTCAGGGAGGAAGGTTGAGAGGGAAGCAAGTGAATGATGGATGTCAACAAACACTCTCCCCTTCCTTGGGTAGATCATACCTTTTGGAATGATGTCGTCACCTTTTGAAACCAATCGTTCCAAGTTGTTATGGGTGAAGCCTTTAACCAATAGTTTTCAACCACCCTATGTGTTTCATCTAATTGCAAGGGTGGTAAGGTACTCTCCCATGATTTTATTTGCAACATTGTTGTAGGTGGTGAACTTACAATGGGAGGTGGCAAAGTCTTTCTTCCTTGTATGGATATGTACAATGGTAGGTGGAGGTTGTGTTGAAGCTTCTATTTCCATATAGGAACTACACAAAGAGCAAGAAGCTTCATTTGATTTCGTTGTTCCTGAGCTAGGTGGAACAAATCGTTTTTTCTTCGGTACCCAAACTAGCTCTGGAGCAGGTGTGTAGCATTCCATGATTTTTTCCTTTCCGTGATCTTCAATTGGTTTTGGAGCCACAGGATTGAGCTCACATGGGCCCGATGACAAGTAAAAGCACAATTTATGTTTTGGCACCCATATTTGATCATTTCCTTTATAGTAGCCTTGGGCTTCCAATAGTTTTTTAGGAATCCAGCGCAACGTTTCTTAACATTTCTTGGGGCGAATGGGACGTCTCTTACCAGGATCCTGTCTTTTAGCACTGGCTATGGTCGCTAAAGAAGCTTTAGGGACCCACTTGTATGTTTTCTTTGTTACATTGGGATGGGTCTTGTGTGTCTCAAGCTTTATTTCAACTACATCAGCTGAAGCTCTAGAGAGTTGGGCTATGGGGACATATGGTTCAACCTCTTGGACATGCAATGTTTTGGGTTTTATTTCCTTAAAAGGCAATATCTCAGGGACTATGGCTTGAGTGGCAGGGCTAAGAGTTGGTTTCTGTGTTGTGACACCCCCTGTCTCCCAATCAATAGTGCATTTGGTGGCTATCATCCACGTGCCTCCTAGGTTTATATTACCCTCCATAGTTCCAACAGGCATGACCAAAATGTCTTGAGCTACAACCCCATTGTCATAAGTGACAAAAGTGTGACAGATTCCAAAAACCGATTTTTTTTCTTGTTGACACCCTTGACTTGGATAATCCTCTCATATAGAGGTGGTTTCCCTAACTGACACCACACCCATATGATAGCAGATTATATTTAGCACCCGTGTCCAAGAAGGTGGTATATATCACTTTTCCATAGGTGCTGTTTAGCTCAATAGGGTATCGTAGAGGTGTGTCATAGTCCAACCAATCCTCATCGATTTCAACGTGGAATGCATGTGTGACTCCAAGGTTAGCCTCTCGTTTCCGTCTTATGCGTTGTTGTCGCTCCTTAGCCTCAGCTTGAGCTTGTATCTTCTTCAATTCTGTTTGTGCCTTGGATGCCTTTTTTGTATGGATGGCATGTAGCTCCTCTTGGCTTAAAGGATCATAGTATCTTTTAAATTTGCTTCCATGGAGGAATCCAATGGTTTCAACTCCATCAAGAGTCTTCACATGAATGGTTCCTTGTGGGGTGATCTCACATACTCTATATGGTTCTTTTCCCGCATATTTCAACTTTTTCTTTTTTTTACGCACTCCATACATAAGGAATTTATCACCAACATTGATATCTTTGTTCTTTAGATGACGGTCAAACCATTTCTTCCTCCTATCTTTCTCCACAAGTGCATTTTGTACAGCTAATTGCCTCTCTTCATCTAGCTTTTCAAGGATATATAATCGCTCAACTAAGGGGTTACCATCCCAACCTTCTTGAGAAGCTACTCGAAGACTAGGAACGACAAACTCCCATGGCATAACCGCTTCTTGGCCATACACCATCTTAAATGGTGTGCAATTAATGGCAACTTTAAATCCCAATCTGTGCGATGAGATTCCACCATTTTGGTCAAGATAGAGATTAAGGTCTTGTTGGTGCTCTCAACTTGGCCATTTGCTTGTGGATAATAAGGTGTGGACTTATGGTGAGCTATCATAAAGTTGGTAGTGAGTTCTTTTATTACTCCATTTATAAAATGAGTACCATTGTCACTCACAATCTCAAAGGGACAACCAAATCTTGTAATAATGTTCTCAAAGAGAAAATTGGCAGTTGACCTTGCATCAGCCTTACGTGTCGCCCTTCCGCCCACTTTGTCACATAGTCAGTGGCAACGATAATATATCAAGATTGAGTGCTACTGTTAGCGGCTAGACACACTCAAAGGAGGATGATTGCCCGACACGATACTAATTTCTTTATTATTATTCCTTAATTGAGAAGAAACCGTCATTTCACCTTTGTAAATAGTGGGGCTTGCAGAAGCTTCCAAATTGTATCCCATTTTTGACATTTAGACTGAGTAAATGGTTAAATCGAAATGTTAGGGTTTGAGATTGTAAGGTATTTATACCACTTTTGACCTTAATGCAAAAAACCTTTTTTCATTTTATATAAGTTTTTGTCTATGTGAGTTGAGCGTACTCTGTGTACGAGAGAGAGTGAGAGTTTTATCTTGACGCTATGCGCGCACTGGTGGTCGAAATCGAGTGCGGAGAAGTGCAGCGTGTTGCTCCTGAAGAGAGCTATGCGCCAACACCTACATTGCAGGTGTACGGCCCGGCTTCACGAGATCAATCCACGAGCTACATCTGGTGATTCGATGAGCATACGCTGTCTGTTTTTGCATTTCAGCATATCCATGCGTTTGCATTGAGTAGAGCTACACATTAGGCACTTTAGTTTTTGAAAACGACGACCAGCAAATTTCGACGAGACATGCTACGTGATTTTGCACCGGGTGTTTAGGGTTGGGGTTTTGGTTCATGGACCTTAGGGAGAGCAACCTATTGGTGTTAATAGGGTTTCCTTCAAGTTCTGTAGCGTTTCGAGAATGTTTGATGGGTATTTGGCTCTTGAAAGCGTTGTAGGAAATCTCCTCTTGTGTACTCTTGAAGGCTATAGATTAGACATTGGGTAGAGACCTTTGTAGGAAGTAGTCAATAGTCGGTCGAGCGTAGGTTGACACCCTTTGCTTGCTTCCATGCACCTGCGGGTCGAGCTTCTTCTTTAACTGATAAATCTTGTTAGGTGAGTTCTCGCTGTGCTAACGTCCATCGCGGCGTATCCACCAACTTTGGCGCCGTTGTCGGGGATGAAAATGCTAGGTAGGTGATCGAGACTAGTCCTTGAGGATAGGGATTCTCTGGCTTGCCAGAGTCTTGTTTTACATTTACATAGGATCAGAGGGTGGGGGACTCTTTAGGTCTTAGGACGAGTCTAGGGAGCGAGTGTCTGGCCTAGATCCTTCGACTTAGGTAGACTTAGGTAGTTTTAGGTATTAGTTAAGTTGTGGTGTAGAGAGTAGGAGTTGGAGTGGTAGAGGTGGTGAAAGGATAGCTTGAGAGTCCGGAGAGGCCAGGAAGCAACCAAGACACCAAAATCACCATCTCACATGATGAGTAGGAGTAGGGTAAGCAGGACATCATGATTTATTATCTAGAGCACTTCATGCATGTTATATTTGTTGTTGCTGATAGGCTCATCAAAGAGTTGTAAAAGACGGAAAAGAGTGTTTAGAAGCTGAATTGAAGTTCAAAAGTTTCTGTGAGTATTTCTGAAAGAGCTGCAGAGCATAGGGAGTACTTATGTCAGAAAAAAGTTAAATTTTAAGCCAGTAGACATCCTACACGTAGGATGTCTACAGTGTGTTCTGGTGAGAATTTTGAAAATCTGAGTTGACTAGTGTGTTTAGAAGGTAGGTTTTACCCTATTTTCACCTGGAAATTGGAAGTTTGACCATATCTTGACAGGATAAGGCCAAAAGAAAGGAAATTGCCAGACATTCTACCCAAATTGTGCCAAGGTATTATTTTAAGACCAAAACCATAGGATGGCTTCATGAGCATGATCTACATGATTTATTGAGTGCATGAGAAAGGTTTCATCTCAATTGGGAGAGAAAATTGGGTTTTAAGTAGACTTTAGCATTTTTGAATGGAAAAAGGCTAGGATAGCTAGAATTGGGGTCTTTTGAAATCCAAACTAAAATCTGAGCATAGCATTGGGTTGCTGACATCAAGGGGAAGCTGTGGCTCAAGTTTGGGGTCAAACAGATCACTTAGACATCCTACACGTAGGATGTGTTCACAGTGATTTAGCACTCCAAACCCAATTGTGAGCATACCAGAGTGATCAGCACCTTAAGGGGAGTCTGTGGTTTGCATTTGGAGCAATTTTGAGCAGTTAGACATGCTACGTGTAGGATGTCTACTGCATGATATTGAAGTCAAAATGTGACTGTAGGCATAACAGGGTGTTGTATAGCTTGAGGCAAGTCTCCTAGTCAATTTTGGTCCAAATTGGACTTGATTTGACTGGTCAAACCAACATCAGGCTGCTGGAACAGATTTTTGATCAGTTGACCAGCTTATAAATGTCCAAATCAAAAAGTGAGAACAGCTGTGGACTCAGCACATCAAGGGGAATCTATAGTGCAAATTTCAGCCAAAACAGAGCAAGGAGACATGCTACGTGTAGGATGTCTACAAGGGCTTATTGAAGTCAAAATCTGATTGTGGACATAGAGTGATGTTCCAATTGACTTAAGAGTTTCAGAACTTCTTTCAGAAGTGAAATTGAACCTTGTTTAACCTTTTGACGAAGCACAGATGGAATTAAGACTTTCCCTCTAAACTGACAAACATTCGAGTAAAGTACAGTTCCAGATTAGCAGACCTAATCAAGAACATATGAAGTGTATAAAGTATAGTAGTGGTTGAGGTTAACCCTCCAGTTATACCAATCATTACTAAGACCACCTCTAGCGGTTAAATTCTTTGATTCTATTGTCAAAATTAAATGCTTGTGTACACGAAGTTGTGCGAAAACTAATCCTTTTTCAGGTGAGTGGTTGAATTTGTGATAAATTGCATTGCTAAGTTTGATGAATTTAAGATCAGGAAGACACATTCCTAGAGACCAAAAAGTGGCAGGTGATCAGGGTAGCTTAGTGTCCACTGAAGAGAGTGTAACACCAATGAAGGCTAGATCCCTTAGCACCAATCATTGAGGAGGGTAGTGATACTGACACTTCATCAGATAAGTCCTTCTTCATGATGGGTAGTCAACAGTCAGGAGGTTTCTCCGGTGGAGGACCAATGCTAGGAGTAAGTACCTCCCAAAACCCTTTGAACGATTCCAAGTTCACTATAATCTTCTTAGAAGTAAAAAACTCTAGGGGAGCCCTAGTTTATTATGACTATCGGGGACGCAAGTGTATTTGTATAGAAGAAAGACCTTCTCAGAGACTGGAGATAATTCGAGTCTATGATGATGGAGATAGATTCTGAAACAAAAAGGGGAACCACTATCTGATAGTTAGTAACCCTGAGGACTACAACAGATATGGAGATAATGTAACAAAAGAAAAAATGGTCTCAGAGGCTTAAGAGCCGCCTCCAAAAATTGATCAACCTGGAGCTCTTTTTATGTGTGATAAAAAAACAACCAGGGTCTCTACCTATAATGAGAAGGCGGGAATTTACAAGCATGAGAGCGAGGGAGTAGTCTCTTATTTTCAATGCAAAGAACCTTACCCAAATGAATTAAGCAAAGGCAAGGTTCTTTACTTATTCTCTTATGAAATTTCTATGGGAAAGGATATCATTTTTGTTGATAGGTACGGATGAGAATACAAACGTATTCTCCCAGAGGAGGTAGAAAAGGCAACAATTCCAGAAACATCAACATATGTCCATGAACCCCTAGCAAGTCGACAATCACCTATACCCCTAGCAAGTTGACAAATCCATTTTCAGAAGAGTACGACACAACATCACATTCTAACCGACAACAGACGTTCAACTACCATAACCAACAAGCAACCCAACCATCATTGCTGGCATGGCTTCAACAAAGTGCGACATTAGAACAAGACCAAAAAAGAGATGGTTATCCAGCCGCATGAGGGCTAAGAGATTTACAAGAACCACCACTCTATTCATAGTATCAAGGCGAGAGTAAGCCAAAAACTCAAGAGTCGGCACAGCCTGGAAGACAACCCATAGAACGAGTTCGAAGAGATGAACCACCTCTTGCAAGAAACATAAGAAATTATGGCTTAGGAGCACCTCTAGGAGAGGAACCCTCCCACTACCGAAGGCCAGAGGAGGTATATCGAGTAGGACGAGGAGAACCAATGATGAGATTTGTAGACCATCGTAGAATTAGACCTTCTCAGGTGCAAAAATGGGTAAACAAGAAATACACGGGAAATAGAGATCCTAAGGATCATGTAGCAGCCTTTGTGCGTGTAATTAGAGCCGAAGAAGTTTTGGACTTACCTACTCAATTTGCAGGGTTTGGACTTACCCTAGAAGAGGATGCCGCTACTTGGTTTGACTCTGTGGAGCGTAGAGACTTTGAGTCTATGGAGGAGGTGTTTGACGAGTTTATTGAGGAATTATCACAAAGGGGGATAGCAGCTCATAATACAGTCTCACGAATCCATAAATTCAAACAAAAAGAAGGGGAATCTATGCGAAAGGCAGCCCTACGACTAAAAAGATATGTGAAGTTCTGCCCTGTGGAAGAACTGCAACCTCAGTCCAGACTTATGCTTATATTTATTCAAGGACTAAGGAACGCAGATCTCTAGAAGGACTTACATATGAAGAGGAGCACGACGTTAAATGAGTTAACTAAGGAAGCTCTTTACCTTGTAGACAATTTTGCGGTCTACAAGGAGGGTGAACTCAAGCATCTTGATGACGATTCATCCTCACAACAAAGTGGAAGCAAGTCTGCTAAGACAGCATCGAAAGGAGAAGTAGCTGTAAGCCAAGAGAAGCTTGTAGAGAAAGTGCTAAAAAAAATTAATATGTATGCCAAGCCTCAGGCTAAACAGCCAAAGTGATGTGCTATTGAACAAAAATGGACAAACCATGTGACGGAGGAATGTTATTATAACAAGGGATATGTGAGAGAGCGACCATATGCTCCGCAAGTTCAGGTAGCATCTCCTCAACTTCCACCGATGCCTAGGTATCGAGCAGGCAACCTACCAGGACCTGTAGGAGTAGAAAGACCACAACCAGTATTGGGGCAAAAACCACCCCTACCAGGATTATGACCAGTCTGCATAAGATACACACCAACGGTAAACGAACCAGACGAGAAGGCCTTGGTACCTATGCATGCATATTATAAAGATTCCAATGGATATGTTGTAAATCCTATCTATTATCCATCGGAAGAACCCACAACGCCACAACCTTGGAGCATGATTGGAAGTACAGGACCACCAACAGCTGCACAGGCAGTAGGAGAAGGAAGATACATCTTGGATGAACGAACACTGTTGTTCATAGCCAACGGAGGCATGAGTGGACAGAGGCATGCATACCAACAAAGAGGAGCTCAAGGAGCACCTCAACAGCCTAAGGGACCCTGCTACAAGTGTGGTGGAGACCATTGCTAAGAGACTGTCCTCATGATGAAATCATTAGAGTCATCACGTATTGCACCGAGTGTGTAATTACTCACTTGATTCCTGATTGCCCTAAGAATCCGAGCAAAGGAGCAAAAACTACTTTGAACATGATGGAAGCAATTGCCTTCCAGTGGAGGGTCAGAAAATGAGACAATAATACCTATTTAGGCATTGACATGAGCCCAAGCTCAACGAATGACAAACGAACCCATAATTGAAGAGCCAAAGACCGATGCCCCAAGTGCAGAAATGAAAAATTAGAGAAGCACTTGGAAAGCTAAAAAGGCGCGTATGAAAGCCAGGAGAGAACAAGAGCAAACGGCTCTATCCGAGGAGTTAAAACACACAAAGGATAGATTAGAGTGGTTAGAGGATCTAACTAGTTTAAGATCACACAATATGGCAACCATATGGCCCAAGGAAGTAAAGGAACCCCGAAGTGCAGGGTTAGGAGGATCAGTGCTTGCAGAAAAAGTAAATGAGCAGTTGGAAGCACTTTTAAAAGCATACGAAGCCAGACTCAAAAACAACCAAACCCAAGATCAAAGATGGATGACTTATCCATATGCAGAAATAGAAAAATAGAGGTTAGAAATGTGTCGAAAGATGATTGAAAGAGTCCAATCCTTGATAGAGAATCCGCTTGGTAAACCTGCAAGTTGGCACGAGGTACCAGCTCCAACCCCTATCAAACCAACTCTAGAGAAACAAGTAGACATGAAGGAGAGACTCATGACTGCCTCTAAGTCTAGGAGAGAACCTATCATAGTGCCAAATACAACAGATGAGACAATTGATGGTTTCCAACCTAAAACATTGATAGAAATGGGTAAAGATTGTAACAGTCTAGATGACCTATGGAAGCAAATCCGGGAAGCAAATGAAGCTAACAGGGTGAGCCACCAAATAAATAGCACGAGAAAGGAGGAAAATGAGATCTTACCTCCCATTGAAGAATTTGAGGCAAGATCACAAATAAACTTTGATATGCATTCACAAGGGGGAGACCAGGGTTCAATTAGTTCGGGGCACAGCCGACCAGACTCGCTAAAAACTCTACCCTCTTATCTAGGGGAGTATGAAGCTAAGTCTGAGGTGAGAGCAATCCCATCTCAAAGACTTTCTTCCAACAGAGTGATGGATTCACAAGGGTTGATTGAGTTATTGTCCACCCCTATGGCATGCACAATCACGTTAGCTGAACTCCTGAGGTTACGACCAAACATGTGGACCATCGTAGCCAAATGCTTAGAAAAATTTGGAGTAAAAGACCCTACCTCAAAGCTTCAAGAAGGGATCATAGAATTGGACAAGCCTCAACTAAACACTAGGCCAGTACCTTTAAACAAGGTTGGAGAATATTGCGAGGGAGAAGATGGAAATACCACACTACCAATAGAATTCCAAGGAGTAGTTTCCAAAGCTATTCTTGACAGTGGAGCGGGAGTCGCTATCGCCACCAAAGAAACCTGGAAAAAATGGGGAAAACCGGCTTTGAGAGCTACCAGAATGAAATTACAACTGGCAAATGGGTTCATGGAAAAGCCTCTAGGACTTTTAGAAAAAGTAATTGTCACCTCTTGCGGAATCGAGTATGAGCATACATTTGTAATAGTTGATTTCGACAAAAAGAACAATTACGAGATCATCTTGGGAAGACTATTCATGAGACAGTTAAAGATGGTCCAGGATTGGGGTTATGACCACATATACCTCAGATATGGGGAGACTACGACCAAAATATACCTAAAAGACCATAGTTACAAGGATGTGAACCAGACACTAGTGGAAGAGTTTGATTCAGCTACATTGGCAGGGTCCGAACTCCTAGCATGGTTAGGGCAGAAAAAAGAGCTATGGATGTGCGGAGCTTCACATTGTGGGAGCTTAAAAAGAGAGGAATGCATCTTAGAAAGAGCTATTGAGGACAAGGACTACATTCCGAAGATGCCTTAGAACCTCTGGAACGGGAACACATACTAGCAACATTGGATGTCTGTACCATTACAGATAGCCCAATGACAAAATTTTGCGATAAGGATGGCTATGATGTGCTACCCTATTACATGGTAAGCCTTATACCAAGAGGAGATGAGAATGTAGACTTACTAGAACAAGAAGAGTTATGACTCCTCTGAGCATCTGGAGTTAAATAACGATGTAGATAACGAGTGTTCAGACAGCTCAAGCAAGCGTGGGGAGACAACCGCGAATATCAAGTTTTATGATTTTGCAAATCAACACCCTAGACGCCAAGAACGCTATAGAAAAAAAAGAGCAAAAAACAAAATTAGAGAGAACCCGATGCTCAGGATAAAAGATAAAACTCACTATCTAATGCTTGTCAAGGCAGAGGATTGTGTGAAAGACCAAATATCAGGAAGATTCTCAAGAGTTCAAAGGGAAAGGACACATGAGGAAATAAAACAAGCACGGAAGACTAAAACAAAAACAAAATCAAGAAAATCTTCACAATCAAAACAGAAAAGACAAAAAATCCATAATGTACCAAAATGGAGCGTAAAAAGAAATACCAAGAACTAAAACGGTCATTACAAGAGGTATGGACTACTGAGGGAGAAAGTGATGGTAAGGAGGATTCAGAAAAAGGAAACATGAATGTACCATCTCACTATCGAAAATTCACCATCCAAGACAGAAAAATCATAATGACACCACCAATAAGGGAAAGAATAAACCAGGAATCTTACGATGGGCCGGAAAATTCAAAACAGATAGACCTCGCTGCGCCAGGCGAAGAGCCTCAGCCTGTCTATATAGCACAACTGATTTAGAGCCTGAAGAAGAAGAACTGCTAACACAACTTCTCAAGAAGTATAAAGATGTGTTTACATGGTCCTACAAAGACCTCAAAGGAGTTGATCCATCGATATGCCAACATACAATTCCTTTGAAATCAGATGCCAAACCTAGCAAACAACGTCCTTACACATATAATGACACATTTGCTAAACGAATCAAAGAGGAGATTGACAAGCTGATGGATGCTAAATTCATCTATGAAATCGAGCATATAGATTGGGTGTCACCCATTGTGGTTGTCCCCAAATAGAACGGAAAGCTGCGTGTGTGTGAGAACCTCAAAAAAGTGAACGCAGCCACAATATAAGGCATAATTATCCCTTGCCGATCATAGAACATGTGCTTGAGAGGGTGGCCAGAAAATGGGCTTATTCCTTTTTAGATGGGTTTTCGGGGTATAACCAATTGGCAATTGCAATAGAGGATCAACACAAAATAGAATTTGCCACAGAGTGGGGAATATATGCGTATAGAGTTATGCCTTTTGGCTTAACCAATGCCCCAGCTACCTTCCAAAGGTTAATGACTCATGCGTTCAAGGAATAATTGAGAATATTCTTAGAAATATATATGGATGATCTTTGTGTCCACTCTCTTATACGAGAAGAACATATTGACCATTTACAAAAGGAATTCATGGTTATATATAGAAAATCTGCTCCATATCATCCACAGGAAAATGGACAAGATGAGGCCACAAATAAAACACTATGCACTGTTTTGACTAAAATTGTATCAGAGTCAAGGACGGACTGGGATCAACAATTACACTCAACACTATGGGCATACAGGGTAGCTTACAAAACATCAATCGGAACAACAACGTACAACATGGTGTTTGGTCTAGAGGCTATATTACCCATAGAGTTTTTAGTTCCAACTCTACGAGTAGCGAAACGCATAGAATGATAGGGCATGAGCTCTCTTCAAGAATAGATGATCTTGAAAAGCTAGATAAACTTCGATTGAGAGCTGTAGCTTCGATCTATGCTAAAAGAGAAGACAAAAAGAGTTTTTTGACAAGCATTTGTGCACGAAAGAGTTTAAAACAGGTGATTATGTACTTGTTTATACTTTGAAGCAACATGCGAAAAAACTTAAAAAGCG
The DNA here is from genome assembly GCF_014529385.1 of Adiantum capillus-veneris. NCBI lineage: Eukaryota > Viridiplantae > Streptophyta > Polypodiopsida > Polypodiales > Pteridaceae > Adiantum > Adiantum capillus-veneris. The sequence goes on along the minus strand of NC_140951.1, from coordinate 39,728,525 downwards.
AGGGATGGGACCCTTTGTGATTAGTGACTTATCACAAAGTGGAGCTGTCAAACTTGCTACATTGGCAGGAGAAGAAATGCCAAATTGGATTAGTGGGTGTTGGTTAAAAAAGTATCATTTACCACTAACACAGGATATGCTTCAACAAATCCATCAAGAAAAACAACGGATGAAGGAGAAACAAAGGGTACGAGAAGAAGCACAAACAGAAGCAAAAAAACGCATTGCAAATAGAAGGCTTCTACGACAATAACAACAAAGTGGATCACCGTTGCGAATAAATGCTATTCGATTAACGAATTTTGATGAAGACATAGTGGAACCAATAATTTCAGTCAAAGTGGGTAGCAATCAAGTTGGATCGACGGCATTGCTTGATTCTGGAGCTCAAGCAAATCTCTTACAAATTATATAAATAGCTCAAGCCCAAAGGTTAACTACATCCTACTCCACAAGTGCTAGAAAGTAGTACATCACATTTGCTAGGAACATTGGGCTGGACAATATTGCATGTACAAATACATCAATATGTTTACCCCCACAAGTTTTATGTGGTTGAGGATGCGAGCACACTACACCCCATCACTACAAGAGGTTGTGTGCTCTTGTGACGCTATTAGCGACGGAAATACACTGGGTTTTTATAACCCCCGGCGTCGCTAAAATCGTCGCTATGAGCGTCGCTATATGCGTCGCTATGAGCGTCGCTATATAGAGACGCTCATAGCGACGGTTATAGTGACATTTACACAGAAGACTATAGCGACGCTCATAGCGACGCTACAGAGCCATAAATAGCGACGGTTATAGCGACGCCCGAGAGAATTTTTTTTGGTGACAGGGCATTGAATGCCCTGCCACCCATCAACCATATTGTACTTGATTCACTTTTTAAAAAAAGTGCAAGGGTAGATAATATACCCAAATAGTCACCCACAAGATGCATTGTTTGCAAAATTGACAAGCGTAAAATTGACAATTGTACACATCATAGGCAAAATGAATTGATTGGCAAATGTAATAATGACAATTGTACAACATCATAGGCATAAAGAATTGATTGGCAAAAGGAACTGCGGTGACAAATGTAATAATATACATGGTTCAAAAAGACGTATAAAATCCGTCTCATGATACATAAGCTATGAGAAACCCTAAACTAATGCTATCTAGCTACGGCTAAACTGACGTCGTCTAGTCAGACGTCTCATCGCGTCCAAGCGGCGTATCTGTCGGATTCTGCAAAAAAAGACAATAAGACAGCTTTCAGTAAGTATAAACATATAACGACATTTATAAAACAATACAAAAAATAGAAAAGAGTAAACCCTAATACTAACCATGCCGCCGCGAGAACTGAGAATGTCCATCAGGGCGTTTAAGCCCTTCCTGCCTGCGTACTCGCGCTCGTACGGTGTGGGATCACGTCTTGTCATCGACCACTGTCAAAACATACAAAGATTTCATTATGTTAGAATTAAAAAACTCATAAACCCTAAACTATCGAACATAAAGAGCAATGCGAAAACACTTACAAAATCGGCCTCAAATGATGCCCATCCACCGCTCCCCAAGTGGTGCGAGCTCCCTGCCTCTACTCGCGCTCTGGCTGCATCCTTTTGTTGCTTCCACTTGTCGGGATTCTCGCGCGATGCTTTCTTCGCATTCTTCCAATCTTCTTTGGCCAGCCAATCTGGCCTGTTCCACCCATTCTTGATTGCTTTTTGCACTTCGGAACGCTTGTGTTTGCAGTATTCGCGCATTCGAATCTTCATCAGGTCTTCATTGAAGCACTGATCCCGTGTTGGAATGGGAAACTCATCATGAAGTATGCTGATGACTCTGTTTTTTAAATCACTTGGTACTTCACTCCATTTGTTTAGTATGTAGTGTCTAAACAGCTGAGAGCAAAGACCACGCATGCGCGAGATCACCTTCTTGCCGTCATCATCCATGATGATGCCGCCGCTGAAGTCGACGGAGTAAGGCAAGCCCTTTGGCCGGTGACGCGTGAACCTGGGTGTCCCGGCAGGGGTCTCTAGCGGCGTGTCGATGGGGGTACGGACGTCAGGTGTCTCCACCGGCGTCTGGGCCCCGAAGCGAGGAGTGTCGAGTGGGGTGGCTCCTGGCGGAGTAGGTAGAGGTGTGTAGCTGCTAGGAACAGTCAGCCGCGCAAAACCTGGCGTAGATGGCGATGCTGTGGCTGGTGTGGGGGCGGGCAAAGAAGGGGAGGGTAAAGAGCCTCGTTGAACACGAGGCGGTGTGGAGGCATCGGCGACAGAATCCCCACAACAACCGCCACCGCCACCACTAGAGCGCCGGTGTCTAGACAAGTGTGAAGATCGTCTCGTCGACGCCGAAGCTTCGGAGCGCGCCGAATGCTCCGAAAGAGAGGGAGATGCGGATGGAGTAGGAACGCGCGATGATGCGCCAGAGCGATGACGCTCCACGTACCACTGTCTCTGCTGCGGTGACAAAGAAGAAAGAAACTCCTCATCATCCATACCTGCATTAAACACACAAATATTTAAACTTAATATTAAATGAATAGAGTAGACAATGACGCAAAGACCATTAAATACAATGACGTAATGACGCATATAAATACAATGACGCAATGAATTGAGTGATAGAAGAGGCAAGTCGAAAACTTAGAATTTTCAATCAAAAGATGTGAGCGCGAGTAGAAAAGAGCGTTATACACCATGGAAGGTACTTAGAGAGCCAGAGCTTTTACAACACGGAGCAAAATTGTTCAAATACAATATTTGTGGCTTTAAGAGATCTCTCTCTCATCCTCGCATAACTCAACATAACTTCCTATATCTATATAGAGCTCTCCGTTTAAACACATATCCTCTGTTTCATTTTGGAGCTCCTCTGCATGCACCCCATATAGAGTAGTAGCATCTTGATGCTCGTCTGGCACCACCGCAGCGGCTTCTGATTGAGCATCTTCTCTGATCTCCTCCATTGATGCCGTTGTGATTGGCACATGGTAGCCTTCATACGTCCTTGCACTATGAGGGGCTACCTCTATGACGTACCACCAGTTTGATGTAGACTTTGTAGGATGAAATATTACCTGCCAGAGCCACATAACTTACATGAGAGCTTTCAAGCACATAACTTGTAAAAGGGGGATGTTAACTATTTACATACTTACTTGTTCACAATGCTCTGGTAGTACGAAAGTGTCTCTTAGGTAAGTCCATTTCTTACTAGAATCCACCTCAAGAAAACCAGACTCTCCTCTACGCACAGTAGCGCTGCGACCCTCCATGATTATCTTGAACCATTGCACGTCGAACAAGTCGACAAAAAATCCTCTGTAATCGATCCTCAAAATCTCTTGCAGCGTGCCGAAGTAAGTGAGTTCCGCCACCACAGGATGTGCATCAGAGGAACGTCGTCGACTAGACTGTTCAAATTTTACCATGATTCCACAATCTTGAGTAAAACGCTTTTTGTCGATCCGTTTCACCCTAAAATGTCGACCTTTACACCATGCTGCTGTGTATGACTTATACTACAACGAACAAAGATTATGAGTGGCCGTTCAAACGTTTAGAAATAAAGTCACTAGCATGTCGTACATTGCAAACTTACCTTGGTCGCGCAACCCCGAGAGTACTCCCACTCTTCCTCAGTCACTTCGTCACCGCATTGTTGTGCGCTTTTCAATTGGTTGTGCAACCATCTTAAGCTCATGAAGGTTGGTAGGCTCTCCAGACCCGTCGGATAGTGCATCGGTGGTCGTCTTCCCCGTCTCCACTCGATTCGTGCCTTTTGTCGCTCTTGCTTTGCATCCTCATATTGTGAAATCCACTTTTGCATCACTGGATTGTGAAGCATGCAAAATCGGTTGATTTTAGCCTCTAGATCTTCCGTCATCTTCTTCTCAATAGCGAGATTGCACATGACAATCCCAGATATGCGCTCATCATCTATGGTTCGCCATAGCGTGTCCCGGGCTTTATCAAATCCGTCTAGCCACTCTCCAATGTACACTAGGGACTCTGATACCAACCAACCTTCTGCCATGCTACCCTCCGGACGTGCCTTTTGACGCACATATCCCTTAAGCGTTTTCATGAAACGTTCTAAGAAGAACATCCATCTGGAATGAACTGTGCCAGCTATTTCCACCTCATCAACTATGTGAACAAGAAGATGCACCTGAATGGTTAGCATGGTAGTAGGAAAATGTTTCTCAAACATGCACACAAGCTCCGCAGCATTTAGTTTGGCGAATGGTATGGAGTCTACGTTGATCTCCTTTTGTGAGATCCATTGCACCAGCTTTGCAAGTTTGTAGATTGTGTTACGGATGTCGAGAGACAAACATCCCTTAATGGCAACCGGTAAAATAAACTGTAAAGTATGTGCAGCAATGATATTAAAGTCCACATTTTATGCAATGATATTAAAGTCCACTATGAACGTACCTGACACATTTTATGCCAATCGTGTGACTTCAAACCGGTAAGCTTTCCGTCTTTAGTAAAACACGTTCGGAGCGAGTGCATTACGCCAGTGGGGGTCCGCAAAGATCGAATGGTCTCTTTTACTTTGCGTTCTTGGGCTCCTGTGAAAATCCATGGTGCTTTAGGGAGTTTTATCGATCCATCAGACGCTGTTTGCGGCCAATATTGCTCCATACGATCCACATTTCTAAGGTCAACTCTGGCTCCCAAAGTATCTTTCTTGCCGGTCAGATGGTCCCATAGTAGATTACCCACATTCTTGAATATGTGCATTGGATTGAGCAAGTGATTGATCATGAGTCGGGGCCAGTATGGTAACTCGTACCATAGAGATAGTCTCTTCATCCCTGGAGGCAATCCGTCATCGCACATCTCCTTCTGCTCTAACCATGCTTGTGCAGACATCCTTGGTGGCTCTCTTCCCAAAAAGCCGTCGCGTAACACATGATTCTCTGGAAGATACGGTTGATGACCTTCGTAGATTTGCTTCTTCAGTGAGGGCGCCCTACGTGCATTCAGTCTAGGTCCACATGTGACACATGCTCTGTATCCGCTTGTTTGAAGCCCTGCATGTATACACATGATAATAGATCAACTATGGGAAAAAACAAGATTTACAGTGTCTGAGTGAGGAGTGTCAATAGATCACCTGAGCATTCTGTTAGCCCGGGATAGTCATGCATGGTCCACATTAGAATTCCTCTGATCAAAGCATTCCGTCGTCCTATGTGTCGGCTCATATCCACCACCTCTATGCCAATCCACAATTGTTGTAGCTCTACCAATAGTGAACGAAGATACACATCCATATTCTCCACTTTATATCGCCCTGGCACAATCAAGCTTAGCCATAGGTGACCCTTCTTCGTAGTCAACCACGGGGGAATGTTGTAGTTGACGATGACAACGGGCCATACACTGTAAGATGTTGATCTTTGACCAAATGGATTTACGCCATCCATAGCTAGGCCTAAGTGCAAATTTCGAGCTTCCCTGGCAAAATCCGACCATGTTCCATCTATATGTTTCCAGGCTGCGCAATCTGCAGGAATTCGTAGCACACCATCCGAAGATTTATTCTCCTCATGCCATGATGCTAGGGCGGCCATGGACTTACATTCGAAGAAATGCTTGATGCGAGGAAGCAGAGGAAAATGTCCCAAAACCTTTTGTGGAATTTTTGTCCCGTGGAGATCTACTCGATATCTTTCGGAATCACATTTCGGACACTTCTCCATGTCTATGTATTCCCCTCTGAAAAGAATGAAGTCATTAGGACAAGCGTGGATAGAATTGTAATCCATCCCCAAGTTTCGCAAAATCTTTCTTGCTTCATCTCGGGAATCTGGCATCACATTGTCAGCTGGTAGTATGTGCTCTTTAAGCAATCTACACAACATAAAAATACGATACAGTCGTGTAAAAATCTATCAGATCATTATACATTTAGAGTTTTATTAAAGTAAACTAATTGTAATAGATCACCTGAAAAGCGCTGTGACGCTAGTGTCACTCCATCCAAACTTTGCTTGCATGTTGAGAAGAACCAGGAGTGCTTTCAATCTAGACATACGTGCTCCATTATACAATGGCGTATCGGCTTCACTTTTCATATCATCATAGATAAGCCTTTCTGAATCCATGATCGTCTCGATCATTTCATCAATCTCGGGCTCAAACATTGCCTTGTTGGGAATGTGCTCTGCATGATCATCCCCCGAGCTGTCAGAGGCTACATCTTGTGGCCTCACATATGCTGCTTGACCAAAGCGCCTGCGAACACGTCTATTGGGTTGCAAGATTGCTGCTTGTTGGCCAGCGTCAGAGTCTGACGAGTTATAATTGGCAACAAATCGATCTATAATAGATGGATCGAACTCGCCAAATTCGCGAACGTGCTGCAAAGAAACACGTCTTGTCCGTCGCACAGCATGCTTGCATTGATTACAAGGACATAAGACCCTCGTTGAGAGATAGGTGTTTCGGTTGGACGGTCCCACATCCTCGTCACTACTCATAATGAGGATAAAAATCTTATAACCTGGACAACAAATTTAATATTCTATTGGCAGTCTTCGTCTTATCTCTCTTTCTCTCTCTCTGTCTCTCTCTCTCTCTCTCTCTCTCTCTCTCTCTCTCTCTCTCTCTCTCTCTTTACCTCACATTCTCTAGTCATGTCCAATCCCCGCACACCTCGGTCTAGAGGTGCACGGAGATCAGAACCACCGGGTTATAATCTCGTCTTTATTGGTCAATACCTATATTTGTTGGTACAAGAAATCTACAGACCCACATCTACATGATACTGCATGTAGTGGACAAAACCCCTTTGCCTCTTCTCTAGCTGTAGCACTTCACAGCATCTTAACATCTTTTCACAGTAGATCTTTTCACTGTTCGTCTAACTCTAAACCCTAAACCGTAAGTAATTCTTGCGTGGACTCGATCTAACGTAAATAAGCGTAAATCTAAATAAACGTAAATCTAACTAAAAATAAACCTAAATCTAATTTAACGTAAGTCTACATCTAACCTAATCGTTAAATTAGTTTCTCTCTCTTTCTCTCTCAATGTGTGTGCGTTTTTTTGGATCGTATGCATGTTTTCTCTCTCTTTTCCTCTCTCAATGTGTGCGTTTTTTGTTTATGCATGTTCTCTCTCTCTTTTCCTCTCTCAATGCGTGCGTTTTTTGTTTATGCATGCTCTCTCTCTCTCTCTCTTCCTCTCTCAATGTGTGTGTGCATTCTTTGTTTATGTATGTGTGTGTGCGTTTTTGTTTATGTTTGTACTCTCTCTCTCTCTCTCTCTCTCTCTCTCTCTCAAAAACACTATGTGTGTGTGTATGTGTGTGTGTGAGAGAGAGAGAGAGAGGGAGAGAGAAAGAGGGGAACGGAACATGAGAGTGAGGAGAGGGAAGGAGCATACCTGGCTCTCCTTCCTCTCCTCGTGTGTGTGTGTGTGTTTGTGTGTGTGTGTGTGTGTGTGGAGAAGAAAAAGAGAGAGAGAGAGAGAGAGAGAGAGAGAGAGAGAGAGAGAGAGGGAGAGCGTTACCTGCTCCTTGCTTGAGGGCGTCGAAAAACTCAGATCTGAGATCTGAGTTTTGGGCGCGCTCTGTTATTTTTTTAGCCCAGTCGGCGTCGCTATGAGCGTCGCAAATTTCTTTGTAAATTTGCGACGCTCATAGCGACGCCGGGATTTTTTTTTTGAGCGTCGCTGTGTGAGCATCGCTAATATGAATAGCCTCTTGTAGTGCATGTTGTTGGGACAACCTTGGTAGAAAGAGTATAATGTGCAGATAGATTGGAATTCGGATACAGTCAAACTTCAACATGCACAAGAACAACAGGTGGTAGCCTTTGCTCAAACAACCCGGAAGCACTAGATGATAGCACCACCATCACTAGGTAAAGAACAAAAAGGATGGGTGCTAATAAAGCACAACACAATACCATGGAGAACAACCAAGGAACTGCCAACCATGTTCACTATAAAAATAAGAGAACACAGACAACAGTGAATAGATCAAGGTTAGAAACACGCAAAAAACAAGTATGGGTACGGAAGAATAGAGGCGACATGGCATACAAACCACAATACAACAGCAGAAGTCAACAGAAGAACACAGTTAGACCAACAACCAAGGGAATAAAAAAGATATGGATCCCAAAGAGAATTCCTTAGTAACCACTTAAATGCGACTCGCATTTGGATCCCAAAACCAAAGCAACAGGAACTCCCTTCAGTATAAGCAACACCAACAGCCAGACACTCACTATATATGAAATCGGCAAACCGATCTATGTGGGTGTCAGTCAGCAGAACAACAATGACGACCACAGATGAGGCAATAAACCTACAAAAGCCTCCAAAACAAAGCTACAAATGGCAAGCAAAAGAGAAAAAGACTACGGCCAATTCAACCACGACAGTTCTCTCTACGGAGACAACCACGGCCATATCGACAGTAGCGGCAAACCAAGCAACTTTTGCAAAAAAGACGATCAAACAGAGATCTGTAGAGTTATAAATTTTACTTGCAAAGAAAATTCGACAACCAAATCAACAACAAACAGAAAACCTCGACGTTGAATGCCAATAAGCATCTTGCGTATTCTCTCCTCTCGCACAACATTGATTTTTCCATGCATTGACTGAGTATGCATCAAATAGAGCCACATTACAAGGCCATGCATTAGCAGAATTTTTAACCCATGCAGTGCACATACCCCGAGGCAATACCTTGTCGTCCGGGAGGACTCGAACTAGGAGGGGGGGAGGCATTCTCAATGCGGACCCAATGAAGGTGAAAGGAGCAAAAAACGGCATGTTTTTTGACTATTTTGAAGGGTTTTCGTTTGATTGCAAAATTTTCTGGACTAGCCTAAGTACATATGCCCTTATACAGCATGAATCTACAAGTATATGAGGCCAAACGCCAAATTAGGCCTCTAGGTTTGTGTATATATGTAAAAATAGCCATTTTTCGGGCAAAGTATTGGTAAAACGGATAAATCCGGCCATAAAAATTACATATGAGTGTACATAGTGTTTTTTTGGTGATGTTTTTGAGTTATAATGATTTTTGGGGATTTTTTGGGTTTAATTTGCTATTTTCTTTTTAATTTTACTAATTATCGACAGAAAAACTTCAAAAATACAAAAAGCAGGTGAAATACAGTCGTAATGAAAAACAAAAAATATGGGGATAATGAGTGACTATAGACAACCTATGGTACAATGGGGGTTTTGACCGAATCGTCAAATTTCTCAGAAACTGGGCAAATGGAGTCCAAATCAAAAACTTTTAGAGCCTAAACTGCATCTCGCAAGAAGTTGGGAGCACATGTCAAATTTCATAGAAAGTGGTCCGGGGGACCCCATTATAAGATTTTTTCACTTCACTTAGAGCTCATTTCTATTATTCCCTTCTTGAGAGAGAGCTCTAGCCACCTAGAGCGAACCGGACTTTTAACTGCTTCTACGATGCGCACGACCACCCGACAGATTCCAGATATGAGAGGTGGGCTCACCACCTTGAGATTTTCGCGTATGTTTGATGTTTTGTCGTGAAAACTAGTGTAGGGTTCACACGGGAAACGAGCAGTAGAGACCTACAGGTAGAGGTGGCCACCTAACAGCTAACCCAAAAGTAATAAGGCTTCATAGGGGGTTACCCTAGCATAGGAGACCACTCTTGAATGCACAAAGGCGGCAAAAAACCATTGGGAAAAACCCTAATTTCTAGAGCCCTGCAAGAGGCCACCAAGTGGTAAATCGGTGGAACGTCACCCAAATGCTACCAAAACTCATGGGTAGGAGTATCTCGACATGCTCTACAAGGCTATATAGCCCACATGGCCATAAGGCGACCCGAAGCGGGACTAAGCTTCATAAACGGCATCAGACACACAAAGCGTCAACTTGCTCTCACGGCCAAACCGGATGTCCGTTTGCCACCAAACTTCACGAGCGGCTCTCCTAGACAATCAACAACCAAGTCCTATGGTGGTAGACCACCACAAGTCATCGATGGCATGCAAACGCAACCACGGGCGCTTCTAGAGTGACAAATTGCCAAGCGGAGCTTCGATGAAGCCAAAGCCAACAAAAACCATATGGCAAGAATCCCCAAGGAACCATGAAGCTATGGAGACTAACATCAAGAAATTTCATCTCCGAAAAGCACTCCAAGAGTCAGAAAATGATTTAGGCTCTGAAAGCCAAGCAGGGAGTTTCTATCTATCTTTTTGACTTTTTTTTTGAAATAAGGCTTAAAGGGGACTCAGGGGGCTCAGGGCATATTCTAGTAGCATTTCTCATAAAAAATTCGTCAGGAGACATCCTATACGTAGGGTGTCTCAAGGCCATGTTTGCGCACCAAACTCAATATCTCACCTGATACACAGCTTCTACATAGCTTATACATGCTAGCCATCAAGTTTCATCACATTTGGACAAGAGTTGACCTCATGTGCATAAAAAAAAAAGAAAGTCAGAGCATAGAGACAATAATGGGTCATAGACCTACCAAAACTAGTCCAAATCACATGAAACTTGCACAATATACTCATTAGCACATTGCCAAGCTAACTGTGGGGTCAGATATGAAAAATAAGGAAATAGACACGCGTAGGATGTCTAAATGACCTATTTGACCTCCAGTTGGTGTTTTTGAGTTCCACACATCTTTATCACATCTTCACAAGCTTATGTATCAAATTTCAAGCCAGACCCATCACATTTGGCCCCCAAAACCTCAAAGATGCACTTTTATGAGCCTAAAAGCACTACACATGCTCCTAACAACACTAATGCTTATCCAAATAAAAAATCTAAGAGCAAGGCCATGTTCTACATGCTAAGGGCTACCCACAGAACCAAAATCAAGTCATTCTGAGAAAGTAGACATCCTATACGTAGGATGTCTCCAGGGTCATATTGACCTTCTATGCAGGAATTGACTTCATGGGAGTCTTTTACATGGTATAAGAAGCTTATATATCAAATTTCAACCCAATCGAATATCATTTGCCATCCATATAGAACATCCTACCCATTTTGTGAGCCAAAAGCCTAAATCTGCTCAAAATTGCACTTTTTGATGTCCAAACCAAATTTCAAGTACATAGCCATGTTGCACAGGTCAAGGGCCACAATCCTGTTAAGTTTCATCAAAATCAGAGAACGTAGACATCCTACGCGTAGAATGTCTATATGCTTATTTTTTAGCCAAAAATCTACTGTGGGCACATGCATGGTTTTCCTAGTCCCTTTTGAGTTCTTATTTCAATTTTCATGTTATTTGGGTAGTCAGAACTCAGTTTATCAGCTAATCTGTAAAAAACGGTAACTTTGGACTACTGAGTGCATCAGGATCCATGGCAGCCACAAAATCACTTGCAAAGAAGAAGAGGATGACTATCAAGGACTACTTAGAAGAAGTGGAGCCTTTTGTTATCCCAGTGGGAACCCTGAAGTCCACAAGCACTTGGATTCAAGATGACCTACTAGAAACCAATGATCTGAGAATCTACCAAGGAGTATTTAAAGATCCGGAGGGAAATGCAATGGAGCTACCCATGATCCCTCAAGAGCTCAATGAATTTGTCAGGAGCAAGATGGGGGACTACTTGGAGAAACTGGATCTCCACAATTACTTTGAAGCCTCGCCAGCAGGGATTGATGTTAAAAGAGTGTGGGAATTTGTCACCACAATCAAAGAGGATGGCATAGCCAGAGTTACAGATCTGCAAGGCAAGCCTAATACAATGATTGTCATCACAGAGAAGGTGGTGGCAGTAGAACTTGACCTCTCTAACAAAGGAGACAGTGTGACTAAGAGGCGAGATGACATTAATGTCTACTCAGAGAAGAAAAATAACTATACATTTGAAGATATTGCAAACCTGAAGGTGGCCATCATGAGCCAATTATACAATCAGTACTTCCACATGTGTACCAAGCGGCCATAGAAATACAAGATGCCACCTGGAGCTATTGCCACCACTTTCACCTGGGCGATGCAGAAGAGCAAACCGAAGGAGATAAACTATGCCGCTTACATTCACGACAACCTTGTGAAAATGGGAACCAAAAATCCCACTTATATTGTGCCTGGTGAGTTGATAACCAAAGTCATCTATGGAGCATTGCATGCCAAGGAAATTGGCCTCTACCTCCCTCCCAAAATGATTGGCTCAAGCTGAAGGAAGACAAAGAAGAAGAACCTCCTAAGGCTCCAAGGGTAGCCACAAGGTTGAAGCACCGTTTAGAGACAGTGCTAGAAGAGCCGCCAGAGCTTAAGAAGGGAAAGAAAGAAACTCTACAGGTGCCAGTAAAGGAAACAAAGTCACAGAAAGCAGCAAGGCTAGAAAGACTAACGGAAAGTTTCAAAGCTGAGAGAGCGCTAAAAGGGGATCTGAGCGAATTATGGAAGCCATCACTTGAGGCTATGTTTGGATCATCTCGAAGGACTCAAAGGGATCGGTTTGAAGATTATATCAAGAATTTTGAGATCTTAGATGCTACAGCTGAGAATATCCCAAACATACCTTTTACCGAAGAAGAAGTTGATGATGTGAGACGACACCTGCTAGAAGAGCAGGAAGGCCAAGAAAGAGAGAGGAAAACAATGGCTGATCGAAACTTCAAGAAGAAGCAACCAGCCCCACCATCAAGCCGAGAATCCAGCCCTCCACCATCACCACCTCCTCATAGTTCTCCTCAAACCCGACAAAAAGAGGAGTTGAATAAACTTGATGGGCAACAAGACTCCAAGGAAGAGAAGAACAAAGAGGAAGAACAGAAGGCAGAAGTTGAACCAAAAGATGAGAAGCCAGATCCAGAAGAAAAAAACTATAGAATATTTCTTGATCTACTAGCTGCTGGATACTCTCGAGAAGAGGCAGCTAATGCAGATTTTGAGTTGTCTAGCACTAGGCCCAAAGAATATATGAAGAGCCCTCGATTGGTGGAGTTAAAGGAAATGGCCATATATACAGTGGATTTACAGCCACAAGCCAATGATTGGGATGAAGTGATGCAAAGACTCACTGGGCTCAGAGCAAGGTCTATGGCCACTGAGAGTGAAAGTAATAATCTCAAAGCAAATGAATTTCAAATCAAAGCCGAGGTGGACTCGCTGTAAAAGCAGGACCAAGCGGACACATAAAAGCAAGCCAAGCTGCAAGCTGATCTGGACGCGGCACTAAAAAGATGCCAAGAGATGGAAAGTCAGAGTCAGACAGCAGACCAAAAGCTCCAAAGAGCAGAGAAGGAGTACAAGAAAATTAGCAAATCACTGACGGATGCGGAGAAAGAAAGGGACAACTTGACACTCCAGCTTGCTAATGAGTCCAAAGAAGTGGAAACTTTGAGGAATGCTAAGGAAAAAGCTGTGTTAGAACATGAGGCAAGCCAGGATGAAGTGATAGAGCTAAAAGATCAAATGAAAGTGAAAGATCAGACCATCCAGAGGCTAAGGGAATCTCCGGGCAGAGTCAGAGCTGCTACCTCAACTAGCACTACTTTAGAGAAGGATATATATGAAGAACAGATAAAGGAACTCCAAAAGGAGTTGACACTGGAGAAGAGACAAAGATTGATGCTGGCCGAGGGCTCCCTAGTGATGCAAAGCCGTTTGGAGGATGAGAACAAGGCCATGAAAGATGAAATAGCATCCTTAAAAAAGAAGATGGACGAGGATCTAAAGAGGATGCAAACAGAAAATGAAGACACCAAGAGGAACCTAGAAGAGGCTGAAAAAGCCAATGCTGAATTGAACGACCTCTTAGTGAACATGGGGGATCAAGCTAAACAGGAAAAGAACGCATATCAAAAGCAGATTAATGAGTTGAAAGGCCAACAGCAGACTGAAGAGCCACACTTGAGCATAGGGCCAATAGCAATGGAAGGAATTGACATAGACAATGTGTCAGATCCAGTGGACACAACAATGCAAGAGGACATCCTTGTGGGACCATCCCAAGAGCCTTGGGATCTGACACAAGAAGAAGAAGAAAATCTACAAAAGGCAATAGAAGCGGCAATAAAAGACACAGCCAAAGAAGCAATGGAGTGGGAGCAGAGGGTATTGAAGTCTATGACCATTCAAAAGTTAGATGCAAATGTTGTTCGACATGAATGGCTACAACCCTCTCTCCCATACCCTCTTCTCAAGTACAAAGCTGCTACAATAAACAAGAGGATTAAAGAGGAGTCCATTATGCCACTCAGACGAAGAAGATGTCTTCAAACCAGAAGGTGTTAAGCTTATTGTGGACTCTCAACCAAAATGGAGAAAGGCATGGCTAACTAAATACCCACAGTATTTAGTACATCTGGTAGAGGCGCCTAAAATAATCAGAGACAACCTTAGCTTTTGCCATGTACCAAGGATGCGAACCTGAAAAGAACAAGAGCTGCTAAAGAAAAGCCACCCCACGTGGCTCAACTACCTAAAGCTGCCAGGCTTGAAGACAGGTGAGAGAATGAGTGAGCAATATATGGTGAAAACCCTAACGGGCGCTATTAAATTGTTCACTAGCTCGCCTGACCTCTCTTGCATCATGCTCAGGATAATTTGTAAAACCCTTCTGGCAGTTTTTGAAATCTTTAAACATGGATAGGCAAAAGACAGCTTATTATTCTTCCAAGACACATATAGATGTTCATATGAACTGTTTGCTCAGCCTTCCCATGAGGTGATACATGCCCTCTACCAGCAAATAATTTTTTTGCCCTCGTATCATCTCCAGGCATTTGAAGAAGCCTTCTACACCGGTTTCTTCACCACCATCGACACATAAATATTCGGCCCTACATTATTGGCCTAGCATGCACGGTATGAGTCTCTTCTGAAGATGCACGAAAGCCTCCACTGAAGAAGCATCTCTATTGTCATGTCTGGGATGACATGATCTAGGAGGGGGGGGAGTGTTAGTGGCTGGACACACTCAAAGGAGGATGATTGCCTGGCGGGATACTAATTTCTTTTGTAATTATTCCTTAATTGAGAATAGCTCGTCATTTCACCTTTGTAAATAGTGGGGTTTGCAGAAGATTCCAAATTGTATCCCATTTTTGACATTTAGACTGAGTAAATGGTTAAATTGGAACATTTGGGTTTGAGATTGTAAGGTATGTATACCACTTTTGACCTTAATGCAAAAAAACTTTTGTCATTTTATATAAGTTTTTGTCTGTGTGAATTGAGTGTACTCTGTGTACGAGAGAGAGTGAGAGTTTTATCTTGACGCTACGCGCGCACTGGTGATTGGAATCAAGTGCAGAGAAGTGCAGCGTGTTGCTCCCGAAGAGAGCTACGTGCCAACACCTACATTGCAGGTGTACGGCCCGGCTTCGCGAGATCGACCCACGAGCTATATCTGGTGATTCGGTGAGCATACGTTTTTGCATTTTAGCATATCCACACATTCGCATTGAATAGAGCTACACATTAGGCACTTTAGTTTTCGAAAACGATGACTTGCAAATTTCGACCAAACATCCTACGTGATTTTTCACCGAGTGTTCAGGGTTGGGGTTTTGATTCATGGACCTTAGGGAGAGTGACCTATTGGTGTTAATAGGGTTTTCTTCAAGTTCTGTAGCGTTTTGAGAACGTTTGATGGGTATTTGGCTCTTGAAAGAGTCATAGGAAATCTCCTCTTGTGTACTCTTGAAGGCTGTAGCTTAGACATTGGGTAGAGATCTCTGTAGGAAGTAGTGAATAGTCGGTCAAGCGTAGGTTGACACCCTCTACTTGCTTCCACGCGCCTGTGGGTCGAGCTTCGTCCTTAGCTGACAAATCTTGTTAGGTGAGTTCTTGCTTTGCTGACGTCCGTCGCGGAGTATCCGCCAACATTGGTGCCTTTTCCGGGGACAAAAACCCTAGGTAGGTGACCAAGACTAGTCCTTGAGGATAGGGATTCTCTAGCTTGCTAGAGTCTTATTTTACATTTAGATAGGATCAGAGGGTGGGGGACTCTCTAGGTCTCAGGAGGAGTCTAGGGAGCGAGTGTCTGGCCTAGATCCTTTGACTTAGGTTGAGTCACCTTAACAGGATGTAAGGGCATCCTATCCTTTCGTTGTGTGATCTTGTAACATTGGCATTCATCACATCCTTTTGCAAAAAGTGATGCATCCTTAAATAAGGTTGGCCACTAATAGCCTGACTGCAACATCTTTCTAGTTGTTAGTTCCCCTGAGAAATGTCCTCCGGCTACACCCATGTGGGATTCTTGCAGTATGTATAAATACTTATCCTCACGGGCACAACGTCTAAGAATACCATCCTTCCCTAGATTGTAGAGAGTTCCTACAATGAGAGAGTAAGGTTCACATTCTTTTAATAGTTTTCGAGCTATGTCTTTAAGAAGCTCTTTGGGGGGAAAACCATTAACTAGAAAGTTCACAATCTTCTCACTCCATTCAGGTATGGTTTCGACTAGGAATAGAGAAGTATTGGGAAACTCATCATCGACTCCTGTAGGGGCTTCACCATTGGGTATGCGAGACAAATGATCCGCCATGACATGTCTTTTACCAGGTCTCACCACAACGGTAAAATCAAACTCAAGGAGAATTAACAACCATCATTTAATTCTTCCCGTGGAACAAGGTTTATTTACTAGATACAACAAGGATTGATGATCAACATAGAACACAAACTTGTTGGCCAGAAGGGAGTAGCAAAATTTCTTCACTACATAAATCATATCTAAACCTTCTCGCTCTGTAGTGGTGTAGTGTCTCTCGGCATCATTCAATTGATGACTTGCAAAGCTAATGGGGTAGTCCAGTTTATGTTCTCCTAGTTGAGCTAGAACACACCCAACAACAAATTTTGATGCATCAATATGCACATGGAAAGTTACATTCCAATCGGGCACTCGTAGAATAGGAGCGCTAGTCAAGGTCTTTTTCAATGACTCATAAGCATGGTCACACTCCACAGTCCATTGGAACTCAATAAGAAGCTTGTACAAAGGACGAGCTATCTTGGCAAAGTTTAAAATAAATCATCGGTAATAACCAACATGACCCATGAACCTTTGAACTCCTTTATAGTTTGTAGGTGGTGGAAATTCAGCAATGGCTTTAATTTTTCTCTCGTCTATGGAAATCCCATTTTTGGACACTACATGCCCTAAAATGACTCCATGTTTAACCCAAAATTGGCATTTGAAAGGGTTTAAGGAGATGTGATATAATCTATACTTCTCAAACACTTTTCGTAAGCATGATAGATGTTCTTTCCAAGAGGAATAAACACAAAGGTCATCTAAGAAAGCTTCACAAAACTCCCTTAAATATTCTCTAAAAGCAGTGTTTACTAATCTTTGAAAGGTAGCTGGGGCATTGGTTAAGCCAAAAGCCATAACACGAAATGCGAACACTCCAAATTTAGTTATAAAGGCTATTTTAGCTTGGTCCTCCACCGCAATTGTGATTTGATTGTAGCCAGAGTACCCATCTAAAAAGCTATAAGCTTCCTTCCCGGCAAGGGGTAATGGTCCCTCCTAGTGGCAGCATCGACCTTCTTGGGATCCACACACACTCTGAGTTTCCCATTTTTTTTGGCACAATCACTATTGGAGACGCCCATTCTGAGTGCACAATAGGGTATATGAATCCGCATTCCACAAGCTTTTCAATCTCTTCTTGAACAATTTTTGCATATTTAGGATTCATTGGGTAGGGTCGTTGCTGAACTGGTTTAGCCATGCTATTCATGGGGATTGTGTGTTGCACCACGGAAGGTGGAACACCTTTCATGCTACTAGTTCCAATGCCAGTCAAACTTTCATCTTGTAGGTCATCAGAAGCTATATGCATTGCTTCTAGCATATTTAAGGGTACGAGTGGTGGCATTTCATCCCCCTCAGGTGTTCCCCAAGTGTCTATGGTTGCTGCTAGGTGGACCCAATCCACATTGTCCGACTCAGTCATCCCAGGTAGTACATCCATATAAGGAGAATCTTCCCCAACATCAGTGTCCGCTTTACACGTGTAACAATACTGCAATGAAGCCGAGTGAACTGTGGTGTCAGATCTATGATCAACTATAAACCTGTTTCCTAGAGGATGTGATCTACCAGTCACAAGATCCACTCGAATGACAAAATCTTGGAACTGCAAGTAGACATGGTTTTTAGACCAGTCATGCACCATGTTTGCTTCCCTCATGAAAGGAAATCCTAAGATCATCTCCGATGCCATAGTGTGTTTGGAGAAATCCGTAACAATGAAGGTAATCCTTATTTTATGTCCAAAGACCTTGATCTTGAGATCTTCTAGCATCCCAATAGGTTTAACAATAGACCCATTGGCCATCTTCACTACTATGGTTGTGGTCGCAAGGTGAGGTCTTCCCATCGTTTCCCAGCAATTTTTAGTCACAATGCTAACCCCAACACCACCATCAAGGATTCCCTTCACAGTTAATCCCTTAGTAGTGATTGGTATGGTCGCATTGGATTCATCACCCTCAAAGTATTGTCCCAACTTGTTAACAATTATTTCTATAACAAGGTTCTCATTTAGGTTGGGTTGTGGATCTAAGTGTTCCTCCTGTATTGGCATCTCCCCAGCTGCATCCATTTGTGTAAATTGTGGTAGCCCAAACTTTAGTTCTCCATTGAGGAAGGGTCGAAGAGTTGAGACTAGCTCAGGGTCTTTATATAGTTTGGATATGATGGTGGTTCTAACTTCTGAAGAAATGAAATCCATCAATTTGGCAATGTTTAATGGCACCTTTTGGACTTCAGTCCCTTGACGTGGGGAAGATGGGATCTCCATTTCTTCAATAGGATCAGGTAGTCCCTCTATAAACATTCTTTCCATCAAGAAGTGAGTACGCCCACTTTCCCATGACTTTAAGTCACTTTCTTCTTGTGTGACACTAGGTATGGCTAAGGGTCTATGGAATTGGTGAGGTTGTTGTTGCGTAGGGAACACGGTGTCTGTAATCTTCATCTGCCTAGGTGCTGGTTCTAGATCCCTTTGAGTATCTTCTACCATACTCCTTAATTGCTTGAGTCGCTCAATCTCCTCTGTAGGGTTTGGATAAGTTCCTATCTTCTTCTTGGATCTTGGCCATTGTGTCTCATGAAGATATTCCTTGTTGGTTTCTATCTTAGTGCTCGTTTTGGTCTCCATGGTTTCACCTGAATCAGAATCCTCTTCAGCGTCGTTCATATATACGAGGTCGTCACCAGTCCCTATGTTTTTGGTCTTTGAACTAGGGTCTGACTTCACTGCTTTTTGCGATCTCTTCCTTTGTGTTTTCTTCTTTTTCTGAGACTGGGCAATTGATGCTGTGTCTCTTTCCTCAAGAATATAGTTTTGTTTTTTGAGCATCGATCGTGTGAGTAAGTTTACTAGTACCACATGTGTACTTTGTGATGGCTCCTCGGTAACTTCAATTACGTTTAATGGCGTGATATTTGGTGCATTTGGATTATTTGGACATTGGGAAATCAAATAATCTATGCCACATCGATTACACATGAGTATCGGCATTGTAGACGTGCTCACTTGATTGATTTGCATTAGTGTGGCGTTCTTTTGTAGCCTAATAAGACACTCGGCTACACGATGTGGACCTCCACACTCATAGCATTGAAGAGGTGGTCTCTTAGAAGTGTAATTGATATTTTGGCCTCTTGTAGCAAGAGTAGCTACTTGATAGGACATGTTTGACTCGTCCCCAATAGGCCTCCATGTAGTATTGTGGACTTTCTTCATGCACATCCATCCCATAGGCAATATTAGGGTCCATATCTTCCTCACAACCTTCCAAACAAGCAATAGATGACTCACAACCCACTTGATTCATAGAACTGATTCTCGGATGTGGTGGTTGTGGTCCTAGCACTAGAGGTGGTAAGGGTGTTGTTTGAACAACATTTTGGGCCCTAGGGACCATGTGTTGTGCTGTTTGTTCAAGAGGTGGGGCCGGCATCAATGGCGGCACTTAGAAATATGCTTTAGGGTCATTGGATGATGCCCTGATACTTGCAAGCTAATAGATTTAGGCTCAACAAACAATCTTTCTCCTTGAATCATTAAATTATCTTCCAACTGGATCACATTGGTGGTGGCTGCTTCCCAAGTGGTGATACCTCTAATGACTAGGCCATTGTAGATATCCTCATGTAGTAATCCCCTAATGAATCTATCAAGCAATTGATTTTTATTGAAGTGCTCATTTGGATTACAACAAGAATTCAAATGCTTCAAGCGACTAATAAAGTCTCTCACCGACTCTCCTTCCTCTCGTTGGGCTTTCTGGAGCTAAGAGGCTACACCCCAAAGTACTCCCTCTCATATGTATTCTTTCAAGAACAGTCTCCTAAGAGTAGGGTAAATAGTTTTTTCTTCCATCCTTAGGGTTCTATACCAATCCCCAGCCCCCCCACTTAAGGTTAGGCTTAAAGCATTACTCTTATGCAGGTCATTGTGTTCTCCTAGAGAATCGCATATTTGTTCAAACACTTCGATATGCTTTCTCACATCCCCGTCTCCATTAAATTTTTTTGTGAGCTTGGATATTTGTACTGCCTTACTTCTAGGCTCTCTATTAGGCGTGCTACACATATTCTCAGCAATAGATCGACCAATAGCTTGAGCAAATGTTGCCAAGTCACCTAAGTGAGCATGCACCGTGGGTGTAGGCGCTCCAGAGACTACATGTGGAGTAGGTATTGACATTGGGCTTGGGTTTGGTACGGTGTTGTGCCATATGGCGGCCCAAAGTTCATATGTGTGGCCCTAGGCATAGCAGACATCGTATGTGACATGCTAATGCTAGCCGATATAGTCTCATGGAAATAAGAACTTGGGTGTTGTGGTTGTGGAGCATAGGGTGTTGAGACAATGGGAGGGGTAGGGACTACATGAGTACGAGGACCGATGGGTGTATACGATTGGTACACACTTGTCGGTACTATTGCAGGCATTGAGCTACCATGTAGTGGTGCTTTACTAACAAATGAGGTCCATGGCGTGTTTCTCGGCATGCCCATCATTGGGGTAGGCATGGTAGCCATGGTGTCATCAAGGGAAAGATGAGATAGACTTAGAAAGGTAAAGTTATCACTTGTGGGCTCAGATTGCATTGAGACCCTTGGCAAAACAACATATGGAGGATCCATTGGACTTATTGAGGGAGTCTCTATTTGCGATAAGGTCGGTTGTTTAGCCTTTCCTGTATCCAAGAATCTCATGAGACCCGTTGAAGGCATGTTGATCCCCTTGTTCTGTCTCTCTAACTCAATGACCCTATGGATGACCTCACAAACTCTTTGTTGTTGATCCTCCACACTAGTAGCACCCATTGTGGATTGTAGGATATCTAACCAACCCACGTGATAGGTGTGACCTGTGTATAGTTTGGTTAGAGTTTTTGTTTTTAGTTCGTACTCCCAATTCTCATTTAAGAACGCTCCATCTAGGATTGAGGTGCTAGGGGTGTCCTTTGAGCTAGATGCAATGTTGCTTTCTAGGGGTTGGCCCTTAGCGGTTGCTAAGTCAGGAGCACTTGATTGCTCTCTTAGCAAGGATATTGACATAGGGGCTTTCGCTTTTAACTCTCTTCGTTGCTCCGCCTTGCATAAGATCTCGACTTCGTTTTCCCTAGCCACAATGATATATTGCTCAACCTCTTGCACTTTGGCAAGGCTTCTACCATCGGGTAATATGACCTCGGAGGGGAATAGATGCACCTCTCAAGAGTCAGGAGGTGCAGTGAATGAAGTATTCACTTGCACATTCTCTAAGGGAACAGGGTCTACGTTGGTCATGAATGGAGAATTTACTTCCCCACCCCCCTCATTTACATCATTAGCTCCATGTTTGGAGCGAGTGGATCTACTAAAGGTTTCCTTCAAGCGGCTAAGCACGCTCGACCCAGACCGCGGGCCCATGGCATGCATGTCTTGGCTTGAGCTATCAAGGTTAGGCATTGGGAAACCCTCCATGACATCGTAGTCAGAGGAAGAGTCACTAGCCGCTATGTTCGGGTCTTGGTTTGTACTACCTTGGGTCCCCGCCGAGGGCCCGGAACCGAAGGTAGGTGGATATTGAGAACTCGCGTAAGTCGAAATTCTCTCTAGTTTCTCTGTCTCTAGCACATGACTAGAGCACAGATGCATGTGCCTTTGACACCCTACAAGCATCGGCGAATAACCTCGAAGGTTAACCGCTTACTTTTTTAGGCGTCCGTTTTCACTCGTTTTTTAATGTTTTTTAATATTTTTTAATGATCAAAATTTTATTAAAGTGTGTGATACCTCAAAATGAGCATATCACTCAGAGGGTCGTGGTGTGCTTTACAGCACAACGTTCGATCACCTGAAGCTCCGTTGGTCCTCAAAAAAGTCGATTTTTAGCCGCGTGTGAAGCTAAAATACGTAATTTTAAAGGGCGATTGAGGCTTGAGCTTGAGCATGAGCTTGGGCTTGGGTCTGGGAGATATTCCCAATCCCGATCCTACCTTTAAATTTTATTATTATTATTATTATTTTATTATTATTTTTTGTTGGGATAAGGTCGCCGTGGCCTGCATGCGAGCACACACACACTCTACCTACCTACTTACAACTAATACACCTACTATTACACACTAGCACACTTCATTAGCTCTAACAGATCTACTTCCTACTTACTATACTTTGCATTACATAGAACTAACAACATTAGTACTAACACCCTATCACAGAGAAAACACAGTACCTTTACAAACTTCATTAACAAAGAAATACACAGTAGCAAAAACAAAATCCTTCTTCTCAACACACAAACCTTCCTTTTCTACCTTTCCTACAATTGAAATTGCACCACAAAAGAAGCACAGAGTGCCATTCAAGCTTAGTGTATGGCATTCCCCGGCAACGGCGCCAAAAAAGTGCGCATCTGTCGCACGTGTCAATGCAAGGAGCTTCCCGATACACTGTGTGCAAGCCACAAATGGCTCCAAGCACACAACAAGCCTAAACTAGTAAGCTCAAAGATGGCGATGGTGTGTCACTCACCGCTCTACGCTTGCTGTTGTGGAGGATTCCTCGCCGCGAAGAAGAAGGAGCCGCCGCTGCGCCACGCTCAACCGCTTTGCTGCCGTCGTGCCGTCGTCGCAATGCTCGATCGCACTCTCTCTCTCTCTCACACATACACACACACACACAAGGAGATGAAGAAGAAGAAGATGGAGATGAAGCAAGAGCGCTCTTCAATTGCACAAATGAGAGAATGAGTGATTTTTAGGTTTAGTTGACTTTTATATGAGCTCGCCCCATTCACACTTGGGTGCCCATGCTTAGCCAACTAATCCCTTGAATGTTCCAGTTAGAGTGCGCCTCTCATCGGCGATCACTCTTACCCTTTTCCTATTGGACCGACAAGCCTGGTACCTGACTCTACCAAGTAAATAATACGGCGTCCGTCTTAGGTGATAGGAATGTGCGTGAGGGTTAACACTCCTCGTGCTTGGTATGAGAAATCTGACACTCATTTGGTCAAATGAGGCTTTCATTAACAGTCCAATAGAAAGCACATTATATGTAAAGCGTGAGGGTGATGTGCTTCTCATTATGGTCTTTATGTAGATGATTTGCTGATCACTCGACCAAATGAGAGACATATTTTTGAATTTAAGGCTGATTTGAATTCTACTTTCAAGATGAAAGATTTGGGGCTGTTGCATCATTACTTGGCATATAGTTTAAGTAGTGTGATGGTGTATTTGCCTTGTGTCAGAAAAGTTACATAGAGACATTGCTATGTAATTTTGGACTTAACGACTGCAAACCTATTGCCACTCCCATGGAAACAGGTTTAAAATTGAGTCTTCATGATGGTGGTGATCCTGTAGATATCACTCTTTACCAAACAGCTAATGGAAGACTCATTTATGTATGCAGCACGAGGCCGAATATTCACTTTGCAGTCTAACATGTTAGCAAATTTATGCATAGCCCAGGGTCTAAGAATTGGCAGGCTGTCAAGAAGATTTTTTGCTACCTTAGTGGCACTTTACATCTTGGCTTGTTTTATCTTAAAGGGGGATCATTGCCACCAGACTTACATTCTTTTTTGGACTCTGATTGGGCTGGTTGTTTTGACATGCGAGTGTCCACAAGTGGTTTTTGTTTCATGCTTGGCAATTCATGTATATCATGGTTGAGCAAGAAGAAACCTATTGTGGCCACTTTGAGTTGTGAGGCTGAGTACAGGGCAGTCTTCACAGCTACGGTTGAGTGTGTATGGTTCAGACTCCTTATGGATGATTTGGGTGTTGGACAGGACACTGCCAACACTATCTACACTGACGAGGGTCAGAGCACATTGGCAATTGCGAGGAACCCAAATTTTCATGATCGCACAAAGTACATTGAGGTGCATTACCACCATGTTAGGGAGAGGCTCTCAGCAGGAGAGATCAGCTTGGATTATGTGCCAACACAGGACAACCTTGTAGATCTTTTCACAAAGGCATTGTCTCGTGAGAGCTTGAAGCTTTCCGCAAAGCTTTGGGCTTACTATCCTTTGTGGACTGATCATGTCCTAGGGGCATGGCACTTCCGTTTACTCATGTGCCAGCTCTTGTTCACCAGATCACTCCCAGGGGGGATTTGTTACCATATACATGTGTAGTGATGTGTGTGAACACACTAGGACCACCGGGGCATTTTTTCCCTCTTCAGGAGGTTTTTTTCCCCGTGCATTGTATATATGCCCATCACTCTAGGGCTATCTATCTTTCCATTACAGAGTAAGTAACACACTCTCTATTGTGTGCCTTGAGCTTCCTTTGTCTTCTCCAAACTGTGTGTGTTTCTCTGCAACCCTAATTCCAACAATTGGTATTAGAGCAGGTTATGTCCTCCCGGGCTTAGTCGCCAGCTGCTCGAGCACACGCCTGCTCATATTTCTAATTCGGGCTCATTTCGGCCTCCGTTTCCACTACAGGCAGGTCTACACAGGCAATTTTGTCATTTTGTGCAGAATTTTTGTTAGTGTTGTTTTCTACATAACAGGTGCCTTACAGTCTTCTATGGTTTGTGCTATATAGCACGTGTTGTTCCCACTCCATTTCTCCTATTTTTGGGTAGTTTTTACATCAGGTGCATCATTGACCATGGCTAACAACAACACAGATGTCTTCAAGATGTTTGCTGCTGAGCACAGGTTGGATGGGGACAATTAACCTATGTGAGCTTATAAGATGCAACACGTTCTTATGTCAAAGGGCGTCTGGAATATTGTGCAGGGCATTGATATACGTCCTAGTTTTGAGGGTGTACACGATGTTGAGGATGTTGCATGTCTTGTTGCAAGGATTGCTCCTATTAGAGTTGTTCTACCTAGGGCAGAACAAGCTCATTGGGATGTAAAGGATGTGCAGGCTCATGCATTGATTGCATTTTATGTGAAGCGCACTATTGTTCCTCACATCTGTTAAGCAAAATCTGCAAAACAGGCTTGGAATATTTTGGCTGGTCTTTATGCAAGTCGCAATGAGGCTAAAATTGCTTTGCTACGTAAAGAATTGGAGTCAAAGATTATGCATGAGGAAGATGATATGGACACTTTCCTTGCTGGTGTCAAGGATATCAATGAGGAACTTATTTCTGCAGGTGAAGTCATTTTAGACAGTTCCCTTGTGCAGACTGTTCTTGATGCCTTACCAGATTCATACCAGACTTTTGCTAGTACTTGGAGATTGATGACCTAAGGAAATTCTGAAGTTGTCAAGTTTGATGCATTATGCACATTGCTGTTGCAAGAGTCACTTTCCAAAAAAAATTGGATTAGGTAGTGTGCAGTTGAACATGCTTTTATTGATTCTTAAAGAAAGGGTGGTAACAACAATACGACCACTTCTTATGGTTCTGCTACGAGTGGAAAAAATTCTATTCCTAATGCTTCTGCTAGCAACAATTTGTCTGGAAATTCTGGTGATAAGGGCAGAAAGAAAATGCATTGCCATTATTGTAAAGTTAATTATCACTTGATGAACTTGTGTCCTAAGTTGAAGGCCAAAGAGGCTAAGAAGAAAGAGGGTGGTTCCACTCAAATGCTGGTTCAACTACAAATGCAGCCATTGTTGAGTCTTCTATGGAAGGAGACTATGTTACTAATGTTGATGCAGAATGGGCTTTTAGCGTAGAGTGCACTTACATTCCTGCTGTCCATGATGCATGCTTGTCAGTTGTGCTGCAGATTCACATGTGTGGTATTTTGACAGTGGTCCTACAAAGCACATTACCTCACATCGTGAATTGTTTACCTCTCTCAAGTCTGTCCCTCATGGAAATTCAGTCACTTGTGCCAACAATGCCTCTTATCCGGTTCAAGGAGTTGAAAAGATTGTGCTTACTGCTGCAAATGGAAGTTCCTTCACACTTGTTCATGCACTTTATGTACCTGGGATCAAGAAGAATTTCTTGTCTATATCCACATTTGCTAGACTTGGACTTGTATGAAAATTTGTGGATGACAGATGTACAGTTCATGATCTCAATTTTGGTGATGAAATTGTTGCATCTGGCTTTTTGTGCCGTGGGCTATATAAGCTCACTTTGTATGACAAGTGCGGACAAAATTTTGCAAATGCTGTTGCAGATTCAAGGGCTATTTTAGATGCAAAACTTTGGCATGCACGTTTTGGTCATCTAAATTTTGCCAGTTTGCTGTGTTTGCAGAAATCTGATATGGTTGCTTCTTTGCCACCTCTTGAAGCACCTATCAAACATGTTTGTGAAGGCTGTATTTTAGGTCAAAGGAAGCGTTCTAAGTTTCCAAAGGATGGTTGCAGGTTGCAGGCTGCAGCTTGTGCATAGTGATGTTTGTGGGCCCATGCAAACTCTATCCTTGGGCAATTACCTGTACTTCCTGACTTTCATTGATGATTACTCCAGGCATACATGGGTATTTCCGCTTAAAGCAAAGTCCAAAGTTTTTATGTGCTTCAAACAATTTTTGGTTATGGCTGAAAATGTCTCGAAATGTACTATGGGCACCCTCCGTTCCAATCGAGGGGGGGAGTATATGTCTCATGAACTCAATGCATTTCTGGCTAGTCATGGGATAAAACACCAATGTATAGTGCCTTATACACCTCAACAAAATGGTTTTGCTGAGAGGAAAAACAGGTCACTTATAGAAATGGCACGATGTATGGTCAAAAGTCAAGCTTTGCTGCATTCTTTTTGGCTTGAGTCCATCATGTGTGCCACTTATGTACTAAATAGGCGTCCTACAAAATCTTTGCAGTCTATTAATCCATATGAAGCATGGCATGATAGAAAGCCTTCTATTGAGAACGTCCGTGTTTTTGGTTGTTTGACATATGCTTTGGTGCCACAAACACAGCGCAAAAAATTGGACGATAAGGTTGTCAAATGTATTTTTGTTGGTTATAGTGCTGAAAGAAAAGGTTACATGTTGTATCATCTGCAAACAAAATGTATTCTGGTTTCACGGGATGTAGTGTTTGTGGAAGATTTTGTTTAGCCCTTGCTATCATGTACAAGAGACAGTAATGTAATCTCACAGGACAGCCTATGGGGGTTTTTGAAAATGTTACAGATCAGCCTATTACTGATGCATATGTACATGATGTACTTGATGAGGAAAGGGCTGAAAATGAGCAGTCTAGAGGTATGCAAAAATGGCTGGTGCACACTTTGCGTGACAGTATAGTGGATACACCTTTGTCTAGTCGTACTTGTTCGGGCTCTCGCCATGCATCTTATGCACCAGATTGTTATGATTTG
Organism: Adiantum capillus-veneris; assembly: GCF_014529385.1. NCBI lineage: Eukaryota > Viridiplantae > Streptophyta > Polypodiopsida > Polypodiales > Pteridaceae > Adiantum > Adiantum capillus-veneris. The sequence continues at coordinate 39,700,759 of NC_140951.1, read as the reverse complement.
GCTGTGTATAACTTACATGATGTTGAGGAGCCTGTGTCGTTTGATGAAGCACAAAATTCAAAAAATTGGATGGCTGCCATGCAATCAGAATATGATGCACTTATAGAAAATGACACATGGACTTTATGTGATTTGCCTCCTGGCAAAAAGGCCATTAGTACGAAGTGGGTTTACAAGTTGAAATGCAAGCCGGATGGTGAGATCGATTGCCATAAGGCTCGACTTGTTACAAAGGGTTATGCACAACAAAAAGGCATAGATTATGAAGAGACTTTTGCTCTCACTTTTCGTATGACTACTGTGCGTTTTCTATGTGCATTGGCAGCTCATTTTAGTTCCTGTTAGCTGAAGACAGGCGGCCACACTCAATTGAAGACTGACAAAATAATAAAAGAAGGAAATCCTATGTAGTCATTCCCTGATTAAGAAAGCCCATAATTTCACTTGTAAATACTTGGGGCTTGCATAAGTTTCCAATTTTGTATATTATTTTTTCCATTAGAATAAGTAGGATTTCACTTTGGAACATGAGGTTTTGTATTTGGAAGGTATATATACCAAATTCTAATCTTAATTTTAAAAAATCCCCTTTGTTAATTGGATGTCTGTGAGAAGCGTATTCTGTGTACGAGAGAGAGTGAGAGCTTATCTTGATGCTACGTGCACACTGGTGGTCGGAATTGAGTATGGAGAAGTGCAACGTGTTGCCCCCAGAGAGAGCTACGCGCCAATACCCACACTACGCATGTATGGCCTGGCTTCGCGAGATTGACCCGCGAGCTATTTCTAGGGATTCGGTAAGCAAACGATGTCTATTTTCACATTTCAGCATATCCACGCGTTCATATTGAGTAGAGCTACACATTAGGCACCTTAGTTTTCAGAAATGTCGACCTGCAAAAACCTGTCAGACATCCTACATGATTCTGCACTGGGTGTTTATGGGTAGGGTTTTGGTTCATGGACCTTAGGGAGAGTGGCCTATTGGTGTTAATAGGATATCCCTCAAGTTTCATAGCGTTTCGAGAACGTCTAATGGGTATTTGGCTCATGGAAGCATTGTAGGAAATCTCCTCCTGTGCACAATAGTAGGCTGTAACTTAGACATTGGGTAGAGACCTCTGTAGGAAGTAGTCAATAGTGAGTTGAGTGTAGGTTGACACCCTATGCTTGCTTCCATGCACCTGCGGGTCGAGCTTCGTCCTTAGCTGACAATTCTTGTTAGGTGAGTTCTCGCTGTGCTGATGTCTGTCGCGGAGAATTGTACGCTGGTTTATTATATTGCTAGAGTTTGACTTCACAGTGGTAGTAAAAAAAGGTAAAACGCATCTACGAGCGGATCATCTTTCAAGGCTACAAAATGGGGAAGCTCCTGAAGGAGTCGATGATGACATACCTGATGCTTATCTTTTCAATATTGAAATGATACCCAAATGGTCTTAGAAAATTGTTAGCATTCTTTCCTTTGGAGGTAGATTTGATAAAAAGGAAGAGGGATCCAAACAACAAACATTTCGATAAACAAAAAACTTTCAATTGATTGCGGGACGACTATACCATCTAGGCCCAAACAAAATTCTACGATTATGCATAAATCCATAGGAATTTGAGTGTTATCTTGATGTGTTCCCCGATCCATCATGAAAAACAACGGACAAAGGAGAAACAGAGGGCAAGAGAAGAAAAGCACAAGAAGAAGAAAAAGAATGCATTGCAAAAAGAAGGCTTCTACAAAAACAACAACAAATTGGATCACCGTTGAGAATAAATGTTATTCTATTAACGAATTTTAATGAAGACACAATGAATCCAATAATTGCAGTCAAAGTGGGTAGCAACCAAGTTGACTCGGCGTCATTGCTTGATTCAGGAGCTCAAGAAAATCTGATTTCTTGCAAATTATATAAACAGCTCAAGCTTGAAGCACAAATCCATCCTACTCAAGAAACACTGGAAAGTAGTACATCACATTCATTAAGCATGTTGGGCTGGATGCGAGCACACTACATCCAATGTTTTTGGGACAACCATGGCAGAAAGAATATAATGTGCAGATAGATTGGAGTTCGAATACGATCAAAATTCAACAAGCACAAGAACACCAGGTGGTAGCCTTTTCTCAGACAACCCGGAAGAACCAGATAATGGTGCCACAATCACTTGATAAAGAGCAAAAAAGATGGGTGCCAGTTAACTAGCAAAAGATACCTATGAAGGATAACCAGGAAACCACCCACCATATTCAATCAAAAAATGAGACACCACAGGCGACAATGAATAGATCAAGGTCAGCAATACGCAAACAACAGGTATGGGTAAGGAAGGATGGAAGTGAACGAGCCTACAAACCACAATGCAATAGCAGACAACCTCCGAAAAACAATGTAGTTAGAGTTAGACCTTAGGAGGATTACTTTTGACAAAGGTGTGAACCGTAGTCTATTTTTTAAGTGACTTTTGGGATCTTGGAAGTTAGGGGTTGTTTTCTCTCTTTCATGGGAGGAAGAAAGACATTCAGTTATGTAGCAAGATGGGATGGGTGGATTTTCTGTGTAATGGTGGATTTCTAGTTTTTTCAGATGCAGTATGTCAGATGCAGCAGTTTGTCGAATGCAGAATTCAGATTAGTTGTCGTATTTCTGTTTCATTCTCTATGTGTATTCCATGTTCTGAGTACAATACAAGTGCAAAAATGTTCAGTTCGAAGTGTGTGTGTTGCTGAAATGATGCATGTACAGTAGGCTGAATTTGTATGGTTGTCAGAGTGAAATGTCAGACGAATTGTCAGAATGTGTACAAAACTGCTCGGCTAAACAAACCATTAAACACGATGATCAGAATACAAGGAGAAGTTTGAATTGCAGAGATGGAATCTGATTTGCAACCACAAGAAGGTAACATTTTATCACAAGGTTTTCGAGAAGAATCGAAGTAATGGGGGGTAAAAAGAAGAAGAAGAAGTGCAAGATTTGTATGAGTAGGAAGCATGAAGCGGATGACTGTCCATGTGCAGTTGATAAATGCTCGATGAAAGATGCATGTAGGAAATGGTGTATGGTTGATTTATGCACAAAGTTTCATAGAATAATCCGTAAAGTGCTTTATAAAGCATTAGATTTGGGGGAAATGAAGAATGCATTACAAAGGCTAACTGATTTTGAGGATGACTTGGAGAATGCATATGAATGGTTGGATACTCATAAAGGGGACAAGCGGAAGTCATGTTCAAGCACGAAAAGCATTGGGCGATTACAAAAAGCATGTGAGAAGTTGAGAGAAACGTTTGAGGATCCGTTTGAAGGGGAGTCTAGTGATGATGATGACATTTGGATTGGCATGGAGTTTGAAAGTCACCAAGTGGGAGTAACAAAGATGGAGGAGAAGGAAGTGCAGAAGGAGCTTGGCCAAGAGAGCCTCAAAGAGCCCTTAGCTACTCCTAACCTACCAATAGAGTATGCTCACGTAGTGATTGTGGAACTTATACCAAACATATTCACACAAGAGGATTTGCAGCAAGATGATGTAGTGGAATTGATACGTGAGCCCCATACGCAGAGGTTAAAATCAGGATCCCAGTGCGTTGAACAAACCATAAAGGAGTTTACATATGCTGATTGTGATGGTTTACAGATTCAAGCAAAAAGTCATTTTATTGTGTCTGAATTTACAGTTTGTCAGGAGAACTCTAAGAAGTCATCTGATAAGTCAGAGAATGCAGATGCACATCAGAATTTAATTCAAAAGTCATAGAATGCAGATGCAGATCAGAATTTAATTCAAAAGACAGAAGTCAATCAGAGGTCAAATGTGAAGGCAGATTTCAACAATTTGGATGGGGATATTGCAACAAAAGAAGCAAATACAAGAGTTGAGTGCTTGTATGACAAGGTGATGGAGATAGTTTCAAGGGTGAAGAAGGATGCTTTGCAAGAGATGAATTTGGGATCTAAATTGAGTCCAAAAGTTTTCAAAATCAGTGTTCATCTTGATGACAGATTTATATTGAATTTGAAGAAGTTATTGCAGGAGTTCATTCATGTATGTGCTTGGGATTATTCAAATATGAAAGGTATGGATTCAAATGTGTACAAGCATCAGTTTAATGTGAAAGAAGATGCAATTTAGTAATTCAACAGAGATATATAATGAATGCAAAGTTGAGTTGTCATCATGGAAGTCAGATCTTGATGCAAATTAAGCCAGAGAGAAAGGATGCAATGATGCAGGGGAATAGTTTTTTGGTTGAAGCTTTGGATACACAGGTTATAGATGATAGAGAGCGTGGAAAGAAATGTGATGGAAAATTAGCAAACCTGATTAGAGATGTGGATGCAAAGCAGAAGTCAACAAAGGAATGTCAAATTCTTATGTGGGAAGTCACAAAAGTTGTTGAGGGTAAAAACTTCGGTTTGAAGCATCTAAATCTTTGATGTGGATAAAAAATGTTCAGTTTAACTTTCAGGATGTTTTCATTGTGAAGAAAGTTGGTGACTATTTGGCAGATTTGGGTTCAAATTTATTTGACAAAAGTTGTTATGATAGCAATCAGCTTGGAGGATGTCAAATGCAGTTATTTGAAGGATCTGAAGCAGGTTTTACAAGTCCAATTATGTCAAAACAGGTGTGGAGGATCAAAGTGGATTCAAGGAGGAAGTATGATGCGGAATATCAGAATAAGCCACATGCAAAATATCAAAAAAGGAAGCAGGTGGAAGATCAACAAAAACAAGAGGATATACAGCCAAAGGATATTGCAGAAGTGATATCTCAATCCTATAAACAGAATTTGGAATCAACTTATCAATGTGAGGAATTTTCAACAATTTAATTTCATCACGATGAATATGGAGGAACAAGAGGCAAATCCATTCTAGGTCGTCAAAGCATGTTTGTTGCAGATAATTGCTATGGTTACATTGCAGGTGATACAAGAATGCCAAAAAAGTTATGGAAGCTTATCTTGATGCTTGGCAGATTCAAGAGCATTTTTTGATGTCAAAGATTGAGTATGTGAAAGGAGAACATTCAGTTGCAAAGAATGTAGCTGAGCGGATTGTTTTGTGGTCATATTTTGATAAGAATGGATCAGATAGAATCCTCACAGATGTGGATGGCGGATTGTCAGAATTCAAATTTTCATGTGTTCCAGATTTTGGAGTTGTTGATTTGTGGAAGAGGAATGTGTTACAAGTTTGTATGGATGCTCAAGAAGTTGAGGAATCGACAGATGGATTCAGTGGAATATGCTTTACTCAGGAGGATGATCCGATGGAGATTATGCGGACTTTCTTCATCAAGGCGGAAATTTTGAGTGTTGCAATAGTGTTGTCTGATTTGACAGTCAAGTTTCTTTCATTTAGTTTGACAAGGGAGTATGGTCCAATTTTCAAAATGTGGAGGAAGAATTTATTCAATGACAAGGCAAGAAGTTAGAGAAGCAAAAATTCAGTAGTGTAGCATATTCATCAAAAATCAATGGAGGATTATATTGTAGAAGAAAAGTTAGAGCATTTGCAAAATTTCAAAGAGGAGGATATTCAGATGGCTCTTATGCTGATTTTGTTTTATCTTTGTAAGTTTCTTCTTTTATCTAGTTTACAAATCAAGGGATTGTGGGTCCGAGGTCAGCCTATGGCTCAAGCCACCGGGCTGTGCCAAGTGTTAGAGTTAGACCTTAGGAGGATTACTTTTGACAAAGATGTGAACCTAGTCTATTTTAAGTAACTTTTGGGATCTTGGAAGTTAAGGGTCGTTTTCTCTCTTTCATGGGAGGAAGAAAGCCATTCAGTTATGTAGCGTGATGGGATGGGTGGATTTTATGTGTAATGGTGGATTTCTAGTTGTCAGATGCAACAGTTTGTCGAATGCAGAATTCAGATTAGTTGTCGTGTTTCTGTTTCATTCTCTCTGTGTATTCCATGTTTTGAGTACAATACAAATGCAAAAATGTTCTGTTCGAAGTGTGTGTGTGTTGCTGAAATGATGCATGTGCAGTAGGATGAATTTGTATGGTTGTCAGAGTGAAATGTCAGACCAATTGTCAGAATCTATGTACAAAATTGCTCGGCTAAACAAACCATTAAACAAATGTTAAACAAACACCGAACAGGGTCATAAAATAGATATGGATACTGAAAAACATGCTCAAACGCCAACTACATGAGACACATATTTGGATCCCTAAAGCGATGCTATAGGAACTCCCTTCAGTACAAGAACACCAACAGCCAGACAATCACTAAATTTGACATCGGCAAACCGATCTATGTGGGTACCGATCAAAAGAACAGCAATAACGACCAAAAAAGAGGCCATAAACCTACAAACACCTCCAAATAAAAGCTACAAATGGCAATCAAAAGAGAAAAAGATTATGCCACATTGGAAACGACAATCCCATCCACGGAGATCACAACGGCCATATTTACAGTAGCGGCAAACAAGCCACTTTCGCAAAGAAGACGATCAAACAACGAGCGGCAGAATTACAACTTTTAATTGCAAAGAAAATCTACCAACCAAACCAGGAACAAACAGAAAACCTTGACGTCGAATGCCAATAAGCATCTTGCTTATTCCCTTCTCTCGCACCGCATTAATTTTACCATGCATTGAATGAGTATGCATCAGGTAGGGCCACGTTACAAGGCCGGGCATTAGCAAGATTTTAACCCATACACTGCACATACCCCGAGGTGATACCTTGTCGTCCGGGAGGACTCCGATTAGGAGGGGGAGAGACATTCCCAATGCGAACCAGATGACTGTAAAAAGCAGCAAAAAGGGCATGTTTTGACTATTTTTGAGGGGTTTACATTTGATTGTGAAATTTTCTGGACTAACGTAAGTACATATGCCCTTATACAACATTAATCTACAAATATATGAGGAGAAATGCCAAATTAAGGCCTATAGGTGTGCGTATATATGTAAAAATAGCCAATTTTTGAGCAAAATATTGGTAAAACGGAGAAATCCGGCCATACAAATTACATGTGAGTGTACATAGTGTGTTGGGGTGAAGTTTTTGATTTATTTTGATTTTTGGGGTTTTTTGGGGTTGACTTTTCTATTTTCCTTTTAATTTTACTAATTATTGGTAAAAAAAACTTCAAAAATACAAAAAGCAGGTGAAATACGAGCGTAATGAAAAAAAAAGATGGGGATGATCAGTGACTATAAGACAACCTAGGGTACAGTGTGGGTGAAATTATGAGAATGAAGCGGGAGGCGTGTCGTGGCCAGATTTTGACCGAATCGTCAAAATTCTCAGAAAACTGGGCAAACGGAGTCCAAATGGGAAACTTTTTGAGTCTAAACCGCGTTTCGCAAAAAGTTAGGAGCACATGTCAAATTTCATGAAAAATGGTTTAGGGATCCCCATTATAAGATTTTTTCACTCCATTTAGAGCTCATGTAAGGTCTCTGACCCGACCAAAAAGAGCACCATTGTACCATGAAATGAACATAATGGAAAAAGTTACTATTTTTAGCAGTTTTCCAAATTCTGTCAGTGCCATGATGATTAGAATTTTTTAAAGCTTTGAAATGTGAATTAAAATAATTTTTGTAAAAAATAGTAAGTTTTTGGTCACCCGACCCGTCCAGTTTTGACCGTCTCGAAAAACTGCACCCGCACCCCGAATTTCAAAGAAATGCATTTTCGGACCCCGGGGGCTGCTAAATATGGCAGGTACTCGCGCCAGTACGCCTTAGTTAGAGCTCAGTATAGCAATTTACGGAATTAAAATCCGACTCGTATGACTCGTTTTAGCCTAAAATCAATTTTTTCAAAAATTTAGCGGGGAGGCACCCGAGCTCGAGGCTGTGTGGGAACAGGCTCCAGGCCACTCCAGGTCAGCTTTAGCAGCTAGGGGGCGCCTTTTGTCCTTGTGGGAGTCTTGGGAGAGTTTCCAAGCTTGCAACTAAGTGTGAGAGCCAGTTAACCAAGCCAACTGGACACTTGGTGGGTAGGAGACTCGACTTGCCATGCTTAACTGGAGTAGCTCCCAGATGCAAATAGCAAGCAGGGTTGATTTTCATCTTGAGGAGGCCTATTTAAAGGTGTGCTCACACACACACACACACACACACACACACACACACACACACACACACACACACACACACACACACACACACACACACACATGCTCACACACACACCCAGTACACACACACACACACCTACACACACCTTGGGGAGGTGCTGCCGGTACACACACAGTTTTTGAAGGAGAAGCAAGGAGGGAGGTACTGCCGAAATTCTCATCTTGAGGATTCGTTTGTATCATAAAATCAAGAGGATTCTCAGCCCCTAATCACGGTAATCATGGTTTAATTCCTGCTTTTCTTAATTCTCATCATTATTCTCCAAATTCCTCGTCTACTATGCTTAATCTTAGCTATAATTCCCAATCGCTGCTCTCTAAGTTGACATAGCTATACTCCATTACATAATCCGCATTCAATTAGCTAATTTATGCAGCCATTCATCATTCTCAATCAATGATTAATACATGATTAGGAGAGATTCTCTCTCTATGCAGCATAGTTAATAAATTGTCAGCAGGTAATAATGTAGATTTGATGAAATTCACCCTTTTACCATTCAATAGTAATGTAATTAATTAGATTCAAAAAGATTCTCACATTAAGATGTGATTAAGGTAAAAATTAATCCGTCATTAGGCCAATAAGAGGAGAATTTTTATCACATATGCATGCGGTAATTCTACATCTTCAAATTGCACTAAGAAAGTGATCGAGCTTGCTTACTTCATCTCTATTGCAAGTCAATTAGTAAAATTCTGAATTCTTAATCATCTAAGCCAAGTGATTAACTTTAGAGTCAGTTCCCATAGGGTAAGCAAAGTATTAACCATAACATTGCTAGGTCTCGAAGGAGAAATCTAATCCTTCTTGCATAAGGAGGATTCTTTAATGATTCTAATCTGCCAAATTGGTTGTTATGATGCTCTCGGACCTTAGCTCTTTTTCTTCAAGTTTATCATTTAAAGTAGTGAGTATAAAATGGCCCCGGTTAAGAGAACTCGCTTCGGTGGTACCCACGACCGCGAGGAGGGAAAGAGCAATGTGAATGGAAAGGGAAAAGCTCCCATGGACGAAACAGGCACCGGCCATCTCACGAGCCATTGACAAAGAAATGGAAGAGGTAGGTCACAATTTTATTCAGTTGTTTAATTAACATTGCAAACGTTTAGCTAGGAAAGAACATATCCCCAAACATGTTGGAGAAATCCGACGGAAATCTCGGCATTTGAATTCATTGTACATTTAAGTCTAAGGTAGGAAAGAAATGATTGATGGATATATTGCTTGCAATAGGAAAGAATGTCTGCTAGGGAAAATTTAGCTCGACATGTTCATTCTATTTCCAATGTTGAATTAGTCTTGACCCCCCTACTGATCACAGGGGGCAGAGTTACTCGTTAAGGGCTCTTGAATCCACGACTTGCTTTCTATGCGGTGGATACCCACGACTTGCTTTCTATGCGGTGGGAGTGTCCATGTCGTGCTTTCTATGCCGTGGACATACCTAGTTGTATGGGCAGCTAGGCGACAACAGGAGGAGTAAACTCTCGCTGGAGGAGGGATGTTGTACCTCCAAAACATTGGAATTTTAATGAATAAGTTTGAGTAGAATTTTTACTAGAATACTGTCTTGGTGCCGCTTTGCAATACTGATTGAAGGGCTGTCTTAACGAACATTGTGATTCGGAATTTAATCAAGGAATGTTTATATTGAACAATCATTGTGGTAGTAAATTAGGATAGAGAAGGAAGTGTGAGTGTGGGGGTGGAAAGTGGGGGCTTGGCTCAGGTTGCGAATGCCTATGAGAAGGGTGGTCCCAATTGGTCGGGAACTCTCTGTCCCCATAGTGTTTATATCGATACTAGTAATATTCATTGCCCCTAGAACGGCGAAGTCTCAAGTGTACGTGCCTCTGAAACATGGGGAAAAAGGCACTCGAGGTTTTATCTCCTCTTGGAAGGTGGGTCTTAGGATCGCTAGATAGTTTAAATACGCTTCCCCTGCGAGGTGGAGCTAGATCTCATTGCTAGTGAGGCGGTCCGTGGCGGGAAACAAGAAGAGCGGCCTCTAAACACCCTTCGAGGCTCCCGTGCTGCTCAATTGGGGCTGGGGCAAGCACAATCAGAGACAACAACAACCCACAGCTAGAAACCAAACAAGAAAAGGGGCACCACCTAGTTGTAGATGCGAACTAGGACGCACGTGATATCTCCTTGTACTCAAACGCACAAAGAGAGGGGAATGCAAGATAGCCACACACACCAAACACAAACATTCACCACGCCAGAGAGAGGTAAAGAGCACAAATCAACTTGAGCAACTCAGTCTTAGCCTTAAAGACTAGATGCACACAAAGCTTGATGAGAAATAGAGGGACAACACAAAACTTGACCTTGTTGCCAATACACAAATTGTCTTAGGGTCACGGGAGCCCTCTCACCGAGCACCCTCTTACAATTTACCTTTTAGGCAAACAATTCAACAAGCCCTCAAACCACCAAGCATGAAATGGCACAACAAACTTCAAGGAAGATATACCTTCAACCACCTGATGAGCCAACTTATCAAGTCAATTTGGAGAGAAGAGTCATAGTTGCAGCATACAATTGCACCCAAAACTATGAATCTTATTTATGGACAAGAGTAGGCTACAAGTGTGATTGTAGAGTATAGTATCACTCCACTCTTCTAGATGGCATAACTAACTTCAAGCTTCTCCATGCACCTATGTGTAGTGATGGAATAGAGCACTGCCAATGCGCACACTCTACACAAGTAGGCTTGAAGAGTGGTGTGTTATGTGTTGAGAATGGTGTGCTGTAGTGTGATCATGTGATGATTTACAAGGGAGAGAAGGGCTCTATTTATAGGTTTTAGAAGCCCCGATTAGGATTAGGCCTAATCAAGTTTATTTGAAGGAATAAAAGATTATGCATATATATATATATTTTAATGAGGGTGGGTCTCTCTTGTCCTTTGAGTCACATGGATGTGGGTTCAAGGGTAGAGAATTATTGAGGATGAAAGGAGAGAGGAGTGAGTGAATAATTTGGGAGTGCCTACTCTAGTAGAGGGTGCTTTTACAATAAGGTTAGTGGTTAGTAGTTAGTAATTATCACCAAAAAATATTTACAAAATCATTCACCAAATGGTGAGATATATGATGAGAAAAGTTAGCGAAGGGATGAGCTTGTAAAGAGAGGTTGAAGCTTTGGAGAAGTTGACATTCACCTCTTTACAACACCGGAAGAAGCATGTCGATGAAGCTATGTTATCTTCAAAACTTGGAAAATTCATGATAAAAGCCTTAGTTTGCAGAGGTTATCCTTGGATTTTTACTGATTTTTTGAAGTTCTTTACAAAGCTGAAGAGAGTATGGTAATATGGACATGTATGTAGAGAGAAAGGGGGACACCTAGGGTGTAGAAATGGAGGATGAAGGCTATGGAGGTGTGAGAGAAGTGGCAATGGTGAAGAGGGTGAATTAGGACATGGGAGTTGCAGGTTTGGGAGTGGGAAGGAGAGGGAGGAGTGTGTGTGAAAGAGAAAAATGATAAAGTGGAAGAGGGAGTGTGGCTGCATAGCATGGGCAAACTCGGGTCCACTAATAAAATCATAGCTCATAGCTCGTAGCTCAAAAAAATATGAAAAAATTTGACTTGAAAGTTCAGCTCACGAGCTAGAACTTTTGTTTGTATCACCTTTTCAAATTCGGGGAGCATGTGATCTTTAAAAATTCAGCAAAACCGACTGTTTTTTCCACTGCACAAGGTCCTTCTTTGGATGATTCTTTTGAATACCTCCAAGAGTGAGCTCCCCATGGTGCATGCATGCATGCCACATACCCTTGACCTTATTTGTTAGGTCTATAATTGAAGATATTGTTGAGATCATGATATAAGTGAATAGTACAACTAAGAAAATCAAATATTGAGGGGTCTGAAAAAATATAAAGGGGTCAAAATAAATCTCTCTCATTATAAGTCTACCATAAAAAGATGAATATTTTTGGTGGTCTAATTTATGAGAGTAATAGAGAATAGATGTAGGAAGAAAAAATGACAATAGTGAAAAAATATACACATAAATAAACTAGTTTTTTTTGGATTTGTTGGGATGGAGTTACACCAAAAATAAGAGAATCTTGGATGAAATTATTTTTATATGGAATAAAGAGTATGCAAAATGGTAAGAAAAAATATGGTAATGGTGAGTCAATGTACATAGCATAAATAACACACACCTAAGTATAAATATTTAAATAAACACCAAAATAATTATGAAAATCCTTTTATTTAGGCCCTATATTCAATGAAATATTTACACACAAATGGGCCATAATATATTTAAAAATTTTTATTTTATTTAGTTTTTTTGGCTCAACTAGCCCAGTGACTAGCTAATTGAGGGTTTTTAAGCAAATATGGAGAAAGTCCCCTAACTCACACACGCCTATGTACAGTGAAATGGTAGGGATAACCAAAATGTTTGAGTGATTTGATAGGGTGAGGTAGCTTACTATGGCAATTATGGAAAGCCGAAAAAACGGCTATCACTAGTAGGCTCGAACTCGACTCACTTTGTGATGAGAGATCGTCCGCTAGTTGAACCCTGAACCACTTTGTTTGCTTCCGCTATAGATCTAGTGGCCACCAGGTTCACCATTAGATCCGTCGTTTGATACGGCGGGGTGGGGACCTCACAACTCATTTCTACTATTTCACTTGTGAGAGAGAGATCTAGCCACCTAGAGCGCACAGGACTTCCAGTAGCTGGTACGCTACGCATAGGCACCCGACGGCCACCAGATATGAGAGGTAGACTCAACACCTTATGCTCTTCGTGTATATCTGATGTTTTGTTGCCAAGACTAGCATTGAACTCCAACGGGGTTTGCAGGGTAGAGGCCTGTGAGCATAGGTAGCCACGTAACGGCTAACCCAATACCAACAAGATGTCATAGGGGGTTTACCCTAGCCTAGGAGACCAATCTTGGATGCCCAAAGGAGGCAAGAAAGCAGCGGAGAAAAACCTGGCACCTCAAGCCCTACAAGAGGCCACAAAGAGGAAAATCCGGCAAAAGTGGCCCAAATGATACCAAAACTCATGGGTAGGATCTTCTCGACGAGCTCTACAAGGCTACATAGGCCACATGGCCATAAGGCGACCCAAAGCAGGCCTAAGCTTCAAAAACAGAATCGAAAACGCAAAGTTCCACTTGGCTCTCACAGCCAAGCGAAACGTCCGTTTGCCACCAAACTTCACGAGCGGCTTACCAAGGCCTTCAAAAACCAAGTCCTATGGTGGTAGACCACTACAAATCATCGGGGGCATGCAAACGCAATCATGGGTGCTTCCAGACGGACAAATCACCAAACGAAGCTCACGTGAAGCCAAAGCCAACAAGAACCACATGGCAAGGTTCCCCAAGGGTTGATGAAGCTATGCTGGTCATCATCAAGAAATTTCATCGGGGAAAAGCGCTCCAAGAGTCAGAAATCACCTCTGAGGCTTTGAAAGCCAAGAAGGGAGTTTCTACCTAACCATTTGATTTTTTAATTGAAATAAGGCACAAAGGGGACTTAGGGAGGTCATATGCACATAGTAGTAGGACTTGTTCCTAAAAAATGCACAGGAGACATCCTACGCGTAGGATGTGTCAAGGACACTTTTGGGCACCCAACTCATCATTCAGCCATACACACAACCTCTACATGTCATTTACAACTTATCCCTCAAGTTTCACTCCATTTGGACCAAGTTTGACCTCTTATGCATCAAAAAACGCAAAGTCAGAGCATAGAGGCAAGAAATGGTCATAGACCTATCAGAAATGATCCAAATCAAGTGAAACTTGAACCACGCACTCTTCATAACATGTCAAAGCTAACTATGAGGTCACATCTTCAAAATCATGTAAAAGACATACTACTCGTAGTATGTCTCCAAGCTTGAAATGACCTCCAGGTGGTTTTTTAATCTTCATACATCTTTATCACATTCATACAAGCCCACCCACCAAGTTTCAAGCCAAACAGATCACTTTTTGTCCTCATAGCTCCTTAGATGGACTTTTCAAACTCTGAAACACCAGAAATGGTCTTCCTACCCTCAAAACTTATCCAAATTCAAATCTAAGACCATGGTGATGGTCCACAGGCTATGCCCTATCATACTGACAAGTTTCATGCAATTATGAGCGAAAACACATACTACGCGTAGGATGTCTTTAGGCTTATTTTGTAGCACAAATCCTACTATTTTCACTTGCAGGACATCCTTAGTCCCTCTTGAGCTCATGTTTCAATTTTCAAGTCAGTTGGATAGTTAAAACTCAGTTTATCAGCTAATCTGTTTTAAAAAAAACGCTAACTTTAGACATAACTGAGTGCAACAGGATCCATGGCAGCCGCTAAGTCGCCAGCAAAGAAGAAAAGAATGAACAACAAGGATTACCTGGATGAGGTGGATCCATTTATAACACCAACAGGAACCATAAAGCCCACTACCACTTGGGTACAAAGCAACTTACTTGAAGCAAACGACCTCAGAATATACCAAGGCATGTTCAAAGACCTAGAGGGCAATTCCATAGAGCTGCCAATGATACCACAGGAACTCAATGAGTTCACGAGAAGGCTACAGATAGTGTCTATCTTGGAAAAGGTAGACTTACACAATTATTTTGAGGCTTTGCCAGTAGGAATTAACATTCAGAGATTCTGGGAATTCGTCACAACAATAAAGGAGAATGACATAGCCAAGGTGACAGATATGCAAGGAAAGAACAAAATGATTGTGATCACATCAGAGGTGGTTGCAAGTGCCTTGAACCTCTCTAATGCAGGAGACAGTGACAACAAGAGGCGAGACGAGGTGAAGGTATACAAGGGAACCAAGAAGGACTACACCTTTGAGGATATTGCGGATTCAGTGGTGGCAACCATGTGCCAACTATACAACCAATATTTCCATATCTGCACCAAGAGGCCTCAAAAGTACAATGTGCCACCTGCAACAATTGGAACAACATTCACATGGGCAATGAAGACAAGCCACCCAAGAGAGATAGATTATGCGGCATACCTGGAGTACCACATTGTGAGGATGGGAACCAAGAATCCCACTTATATTGCAGCAGGGGAGATGCTCACCAAGGTAATATATGAAGCTCTAAATGCTAAAGGCCAGTGGCCTCTTCCTCCATCATAGAATGAATGGTTGAAGCTGACAGAAGACAAGGAAGAGGAGCAACCTACAACTCCCAGGGTGGCCACCAGACTGAAAAGAAGGTTAGAGACAGTAGAGGAAGAGCCACCTCAGACAAAGAAAGTAAAGAAAGATACCATTCAGATGCCAGCAAAAGAGACTAAATCCCAGAAGGCCGCTCGGCTAGAGAGGCTAATGGAGAGTTTCAGAGCCGAAAGAATGCTTAAAGGAGATCTAAGAAAATTATGGAAGCCCTCACTTGAGGCCATGTCTAGATCTTCTCGAAGGACTAATAGGGATCGCTTCGAAGATCATATAAAGAATTTTGAGATCCTAGATGCGACGGCCGAGATTATTCCAATTATACCTTTTACCGAAGAAGAAGTTGATGATGTGAGGCGGCAGCTGTTAGAAGAGCAGGAAAGTGTAGAGCGAGAAAGGAAAACAAAGGCTGATCGGGACTTCAAAACGAAGCAATCAACCCCACCATCAAGCCGCGAGTCCAGTCCTCCACCATCACCACCTCCTCCTAGTCGTCCTCAACCTCTACAGACTGAGGAGTTGATTAAATTTGAGAAGCCTCAAGAATCCAAGAAAGAAGAGGACAAAGAGAAAGAGCAAAAGGAAGAGTTTGAACCAAAGCCTGAGAAGCAAGATCCAGAAGCAAAAAACTATAGAATATTCCTGGATGTACTAGCTGCTGGATACACCTGAGAAAGGGTAGCTCATACAGCTTTTCAACTTTCAACCCCTAAACCAAAAGAATACACGCTGAGCCCTCGTTTGGTGGAGCTAAAGGAGATTGCAATAGATACAATGGATTTGCAACCACAAGACGAAGATTGGGAAGAAGTGATGCAGAGGCTGCAAGGATGAAGATCTAGATCAATGGCCAAAGAGATTGAGTATGAAGGGTGGAAGTTGAGTGAAGTAAAGGTGAAAGCTGAAGTGGAAACACTTCAAAAGCAAAGGCAACAGAAAATGCACAGCCAAGCACAACTGCAACCTGAACTAGAAGTAGCACTGAAGAAATGTCAAGAGTTAGAAAGTCAAAATCGAGAAACCACTCAGAAGCTAATGAACTCTAAAGAAGAGTACCAAAAAGTCAGCAATGCTCTAACTGAAGCCAAAAAGGAAAGGGATGGGCTCACCCTACAGCTGGCGGAAGAGTAAAAAGGGGTCGAGAGCTTGAGGGAGGCCAAAGACAAAGGTGAAATATCACATGAGGCTAGCCAAGATGAGGCGATCGAACTAAAGGATCAAATCAGTGAAAGATCAAACAACTCAGAGGTTGAGAGCGTCTCTGGGCAAAGCAAGAGCTGTAGCTACGGGTAGTACTAGCCAAGATAAAGAAGTGTTTGAAGAACAAATGATAGAACTTCAAAAAGATCCGACGCTTGAAAAGAGGTAGAGAGTAATGCTAACATAGGGATCAATGGTGGTACAAGGTAGGTTAGAAGATGATAACAAATCATTGAAAGCAGAATTGGATAGGCTTCAGAATAGACTAGAAGATGACACATAGACACTGCAGAGAATGATGAGGTAAGGCAGAAGCTAGAGAAAGCTGATAGAGTCAATGCAGAACTTAATGACCTATTAGTAGCTATGACAGAACAAGCTCAGTTAGCAAAAGACGACTTACAGAAGAAGCTGGACGAACTAAAGAGCCAACCAAGTGAAGAACCTCAACAAATTCATGGGCTAGCTGCTGTGGAAGGAATTGATATAGAGAATGTGTTAGATCCGGTGGACACAACAATACAAGAAGACATTCCTGTGGGACCCTTACAAGAGCCTCGAGATCTGACACAAAAAGAAGAAGAAAATATACAGAAAGCAATAGAAGCAACCATAAAAGACACCGCCAAAGAAGCAATGTTGTGGGAGCAGAGGATATTGAATCCATGACCATTCAGAGATTAGATGAAAATTTCGTTCAACATAAATGGCTACAACCCTCTCTCCCCTATCCTCTTCTAAAATACAAGGCTTCTACACTCAACAAGAGGATTAAAGAGGAGCCTATAGTGCCGCTGTACCATGAAGACATCACCAAACCAGAAGGTGTTAAGCTTATTGTGGACTCTCAATCAAAATGGAGGAAGGCATGGCTCACTAAATACCCACAGTATTTAGTACATTTGGTAGAGGCACCTAAAATGATCAGAGATGACCTTAGCTTTTTCCCTCTACCAAGGATGCGGACATGGAAGGAACATGAATTGCTGAAGAGAAGCCACCCCATGTGGCTCAACTACCCAAAGCTACCAGGCTTGAAGGCAGGCGAGAGAATGAGTGAGCAATACATGGTGAAAACCCTAACGAGCACCATTAAATTGTTCACTGTCTTGCCTGACCTCTCTTACATTATGCTTAGAAAGATATGTAAAACACTTCTAGCAGTCTTTGGGGTCTTCAAACCTGGACAAGCAATAGACATCATATTCTTCTTCTAGGACACTTATAGATGTGCTTATGACCTGTCTGCTCAACCTTCACATGAGGTGATACATGCCCTCTACCAAAGAATAATGTTCCTTCCCTCATACCATCTCCAAGCCTTTGAAGAAGCCTTCTACATCGCCTTCTTCACCATCGACACAGATATATTCAGCCCAACATTAGTGGCCCAACATGCACGGTATGAGTCCGTTTTGAAGATGTGTGACATCCTCCACTGAAGCAACGTCTCTACTATCATGTCGAGGATGACATGAGCTAGGAGGGGGAGAGTGTTAGCTGAAGACGGGCGGCCACACTCAGCTGAAGACTGAGAAAATGATAAAGAAGGAAATCCTATGTAGTTATTCCCTGATTAAGAACATGAGGTTTTGTATTTGGAAGGTATATATAACAAATTCTAACCTTCATAAAAAAAACCCCCTCTTTGTTCATGGATGAAGTGTCTGTGAGAAGCGTATTCTGTGTTTGAGAAAGAGTGAGAGCTTATCTTGACGCTACGCGCACACTGGTGGTCGGAATCGAGTACGGAGAAGTGCAGCGTGTTGCCCCCGGAGAGAGCTACATGCCTATACCCACACTGTGCGTATACGGCCCAGCTTTGCGAGATTGATCCGCGAGCTATTTCTAGGGATTTGGTAAGCAATCGGTGTTTGTTTTTTCATTTTAGCATATCCATGCGTTCGTATTGAGTAGTGCTACACATTAGACACCTTAGTTTTTAGAAACGTCGACCTGCAAAAAACTGTCAGACATCCTACGTGATTCTGCACTTGGTGTTTATGGGTAGGGTTTTGGGTCATGGACCTTAGGGAGAGTGGCCTATTGGTGTTAATAAGATATCCCTCAAGTTTTGTAGCGTTTCGAGAACGTCTAATGGGTATTTGGCTCATGGAAGCGTTGTAGGAAATCTCCTCTGTGCACAATAGTAGGCTATAACTTAGACATTGGGTAGAGACCTCTATAAGTAGTCAATAGTCGGTCTAGTGTAGGTTGACACCCTATGCTTGCTTCCACACGCCTGCGGGTCGAGCTTCGTCCTTAGCTGACAATTCTTGTTAGGTGAGTTCTTGATGTACTGACGTCCGTCGCGGCGTATCTGCCAACAGTTGGGACGTGGTTTTGCCATAAAAGGACAAGAGGACAAAGTGTGCAGATGTAAGAAGCCTTTGTATGGGTTGAAGCAATCTCCTCGTGCTTGGTATGAGAAAGATGACACTCATTTGGTGAAACGAGGCTTTCGTAACAGTCCAACAGAAATCACATTGTATGTAAAGCGTGAGGGTGATGTACTTCTCATTGTGGTTCTTTTGGCGATGATTTTCTGATCACTAGACCAAATGCGAGACATATTACTAAATTTAAGGCTGATTTGAATGCTACTTTCAAGATGAAATATTTGGGGCTGTTGCATCATTACTTGGGTTTACAGTTTAAGCAGTGTGATGGTGGTATTACCTTGTGTCAGAAAAGTTACGTAGAGACATTGCTATGTAAGTTTGAACTTGAAGATTGCAAACCTATTGCCACTCCCATGGAAATAGGTTTGAAGTTGAGTCTACATGATGCTGGCGATCCTACTGATGTCACTCTTTACCAAACTGCTGTTGGCTGCCTCATTTATGTATGCAACATGAGGCCACATATTTAGTTTGCATTCTCACAGGTCAGTAGGTTTATGCATAGCCCAAGGTCTAAGCATTAGCAGGATGTCAAGAGGATTTTCCGCTACCTTAGTGGCACTTTACATCTTGGCTTGTTTTATCCCAAGGGGGGATCATTGCTGCCAGATTTACATGATTTTTCGGACTCATATTGGGCTGGTTGTTACACGAGTGTCCACAAGTGGTTTTTGTTTCATGCTTGGCAGTTCATGTATATCATGGTTGAGCAAGAAGCAACCTATCGTGACCACTTCGAGTTGTGAGGCTGAGTTCAAGGCAGTCTTCACAACTACGGTTGAGTGTGTATGGCTCAGATGCCTTATGGCTGATTTGGGTGTTAGACAGGACATTGCCAACACTATCTACACTTACAATCAGAGTGCATTGATAGTTGCGAGAAACCCAGTTTTTCATGCTCGCACAAAGCACATTGAGGTGCATTACCACTATGTTAGGGAGGAGGCTCTCAGCAAGAGAGATCAACTTGGCTTATGTGCCAACACAAGAAAACCTTTCAGATCTTTTCACAAAGGCATTATTTTGTGAGAAGCTTGAAGCTTTCTGCAAAGCTTTGGGCTCACTCCCCTTTGTGGACTAATCATGTCCTCAAGGCAATGGAACTTCCCTTTACTCATGTGCCAGCTCTCGTTCACCGCATCACTCCAGGGGGGGTTTGTTACCATATACATGTGGTAGTGATGTGTGTGAACACACTAGGACCATCGGGGCATTTTTTCCCTCTTTAGGAGGTTTTCTCCCCCGTGCATTATATATACGCCCATCACTCTAGGGCTATCTATCTTTCCATTGCACACTAAGTAACACACTCTCTATTGTGTGCCTTGAGCTTCCTTTGTCTTCTCCAAGTTGTGTGTGTTTCTCTACAACCCTAATTCCAACAATACATGTGGTAGTGATCTGTGTGAACACACTAGGACCACCATGTCATTTTTTCCATCTTTAGGAGGTTTTTTTCCCTGTGCATTGTATATATGCCCATCACTCTAGGGCTATCTATCTTTCCATTGCAGAGTAAGTAATACACTCTCTATTGTGTGCCTTGAACTTCCTTTGTCTTCTCCAAGCTGTGTGTGTTTTCCTGTAGCCCTACTTTCAACACTAGGGTCTGACTTTGCTGCTTTTTGAGATCTCTTCCTTCGTGTTTTCTTCTTATTCTGAGATTGGGCAATTGATGCCGTGTCTCTTTCCTCAAGAATATAAATTTTTTTTGGAGCATCAATCGTGTGAGTATATTTACTGGTACCACATGTGCATTTTGTGATGGCTCCTTGGTAACCTCAATCAAGTTTAATGCCGTGATCCTGGGTGTATTTGACTTATTCAGACATTGGGCAATCAAATGATCTATGCCACATCGATTACACATGAATATCGGCATTGTGACGTGCTCGCTTGATCGGTTTGCATTAGTGTTGCATTATTTTGTAGCCTAACAGGACACTCGGCTACACGATGTGGACCTCCACACTCATAACATTGAATATGTGGTCTCTTGGCAATGTAATCAATATTTTGGTCTCTTGTTGCAAGAGCAGCTACTTGATAGATAGGTTTTACTTGACCCCAATAGTCCTCCATGTAATATTGTGGACTTTATTCAAGTGGATCAATTCCATAGGCAATATTACGATCTATATCCTCCTCACAGCCTTCCAAACAAGCAATAGATGACTCAGAACCCACTTGATTCACAGAAGTGATTCTCGGATGTGATGGTTGCGGTCCTAGCACTGGAGATGGTAAGGGTGTTGTTTGAACAACATTTTGGGCCCTAGGGACCATGTGTTGTGATGTTTGTTCAAGAGGTAGGGCCGGAATCAACGCAGGCACTTGAGGTGTGTCCTTCCATGGTAAGGTTGGTCTATTGGTCATCGCGCAATTAAGTACTATGCAATCCTTAGCTTGATGACCATACCTCCCACAAGCATTGCAATTCCCATTACATTTTACTGTAAAAGTAGGGAATTCGCTGGTACTATGCAAACCATAGCAAACTGAGCACCATTGGTTGGATACATATGGTTGTTTTGCGGAGCACGATTGTTTCTAAGACTTTCTTGAATGTCCTTGGTGAGATTTGCTCATCTTAGATATCTTTGGCTCCTTTGATCATGTGGGACGAGTGTCTAACCTCACTCCTATCTTACTTCACGCATAGCGAGAACCACGAATATAATTGTCAATCCATGGGACGAAGCTGACTCGACTAGTGCACAGAGGCTACAAGAGGTTGTCAATCTCTTGGAAAACAACAGACAACTCACATCAGCTACACTCAAATGACAGAAATCACCCCAAAATCTAGTCGCTAATCGGCAAACAAATCATAACCGTTACAACATCAAATGACATCCAAACGTTACAAAACTTCTAAGACATGTTTATAAGACCTAAGAAAACATGCTTATGGTCTCAATTCTCACTTTAGGTCGTAAAAAAATTACGATTATTAACAGCAGTGAGTTTTTGACCTAGTTGTTTTCGGCCCAGAATGCATCTAAATTCTTAGCAATGATGCCCCAATACCCCGCCTATCCTTATATTATGATTCTAAAGATTAAATACCTACTTATGATGAAATTAGGCCACGGGTCGGCGATGCCAAAATCTAGGATTACCATGAAATGCTTACGTCAATGCGTAGAGCTCTTACGTGCGGTTGCAACGCAACAGGCGGCACTGCAATGTGACAACTGGGAAGGTAGTAGAAAGCGCGAGAAGGAGAGATGTGAGCACCCTCACGCTATATTCTATTATCCAAAAACTTTTAAAATACTTACAAGAATTGGCTTTTATACCTTAGCCAAGGTTTTTGTGGTCAAAAGTAATAATCTGGGAGCTCTAACTAAAGATACGTAGATACAATCCGGAAGCTTGTAGCCCTGGCTCATCAATTACACTATTTATCTGGAAAGTAGGAGTTACAACATTCCCAATTTATCAAAACAATAAGGGTTTTTACAATAAAGCTCCAAAAAATGTTATCCGAGTTAGTTTGCTGCTCACATTCTCCCCCTCCTCGACTGTGTCATCCCCCCTTGACACAACTTCATTGACTGAGCTAGTCTTCGGGTTGACGGCTGGCGAGGTGGTCTTTAAGCGCATATAGAATTTTTTCATATCTGATTCATCTTTCTTTGTCTAGGACTTGCAAAAACTACATGGTGACTCTGTTTTTAAGTTCAATGACTGAATAGCCAACAAACCTTGATGTAAGGTTTCTAATCAATGGCCCAAATATCTTTGTTCTCCATGTGAAGAAACCTATATTGAATGCCTCTTCAAATTCCAACATATTCCTAGATGGCAAAAACATACATCTAGCATAGAATCCATAGAGGACTTCTTCTGAAGGCTGTCCACTTAAATCATAACATAGACCTTTGTTGCCTTTGAGGAAAGAAATCCATGGTGCTCTTGCTTGCTCAGGCTTGTGAAAAGTTTGAATGCAGGTGAGTAGCATTCTGCAAATCTTACAAATCATTGCACATGAGAGGTCAAGAAGTCTCTTGAAGAAGGTCATGGAATCCGTTAGGGTTTTCACCATGTATTCTTCCATTGTTGGTCCCTGCTCCGGAGCTGGTAGTCGTGGTAATTCAGCCATGTTCGCCTTTTCTTCTTCAGTGCATCGTATGTCTGCCATGTCCTTACCCTTGTTGGTATAGGACAGAATGTAGGGTCGTTTTTTAGGGATGCAGGTGCTATTGTGAACTGAATGAGGTATATGAAGTTCTTGTTCAACTAGATTTTTCACCAAGGATATCATCTGAGCTTTCTGCCTGCATATCTTTGTAAAGTCTTTCTTTAACCTGTAGTAGCTCTACTTTTATCAATGGTTAGGGCAGTGATTGCTGATGCCATTGAGCATTGATTTGGTTGGGAGTGAGTTGAGTTACATTTACTGAGTGGAGAACTCTCAACTTACAATCCATTGTTGCTTTTCGTTATGCATCTACTTCTTGGACACTTTGCTCTTTTAGTGCATCTTCCTCAGATTCAAAAAGCTGGACCATTGGCACTTGCTCGGCTTTAGTGATTGGTACTTGAAAATTTGACTCTCTTGCAAGCCCTTCTGATGGTTGTGTTTGATATCAACAAAAGAGATTGAGGGTATGTCGATGGTTGGTTGTTCAGAGATTCCTGTTTCATCGTGAGTTTTTGTTTGTTCCTCTCTTAGCAGTTGATTGACTCTCTTCAATTCTTCTATTTCCTTGAGCAATTGCTCTTCTCTTTGAACCCGCATCAATGCAAGGTCTCGTCTTTGTGTTTGTTCTAGCTTTAGCTCAAGCTCAAGGTCCTTGTTCCTCTTTTCTAAAGTCTTGTAGACTTCATCTATTCCCTTGATTGAGGCTAAAGCTAGGTTTTCTCCTATCTGTCTTAGAAATGCTGCTTGATCATTGATCCGCTGCTTGGAGTACTGCAAAGAAGCATTAGCTACATCGAGCTGCACTTGGATCTTTTGTACTGATAGAGTAGTGGTTTAAAGTTCATTGTTTACTTCTATTAGTTGTTGATCTTTGCTTTTGCATGCATCGGATAACTTTGTCAGGAGCTCTCCCAACTCCTCCATCTCTTTCTGTTGTTTCTCCTTTGCAATCAGGTGTTTTGCTGCTTTATTTTTCAACTCTGTAATTTGTCCTTGAAGATCTTCAAGGATGTTCATTCTGTTTTCTAGCTCTCCTTATAGAGCATCAATCACTTGCTCCATCTCTTTAGCCTTGTAACTACGGCTAAGTGTTGTTTTTCACATCTTATCTGTCATCAGCTGCATTTGCTTTGCATATTCATTCACTTGCATGATGACTTCATCATTTGTAATTTCCCAAGCTTCAGGCTCAACCTGGGGTTGTTTAGAAGTTTAGGCTATTTGGGTTTGTGGCTCCTTTGTTGGAGTAGTGGCTTTTGCTTGTGGTCGTAGAGGTGGTTCTACTTCTTTTCCTTGAGGCTTTGTGGATTCCTCAGTTGATTCTGCTTGTGTTGTTGTAGAGGAAGGTCATGCTTTAGCTGTTTCAGCTTCCTTGGATTGTTCAAAACTTGCTTCTTCCTGTTGTTTAGGCTCTTTTTCTTTTTCTACGTTGTCTTCATTGGATTTATCTGTTGGTAGAGACCTTGGACTCGGCATGGGCTGATGTTCTTGTTCCATGGTTAGTGACGAGGGTCGTGGAGACATCTCCTCGTGGTAACGATGTGAATCACTTTATTTAGCAGCTTCCACTTGTCTCTGTTTCTCAGCCACTTCTTCCGTTGCTTTCCTTTGAGCTTCTTGAGCTTCCTTCTGCTTTAAAGCTTCAACTTCCTCATACATCTGCTCACGCAATTCTTTGGGATCCTCTAGTCCTTTCCTTGTAGGTTTCTTGGTTCTTGGTACCTTTATATCTCTTGGACTCCATCTTTCAGGATCTTCACCTGCAGCTTGGCGGCTCCTTTCGTATGCCTGCTTTTCTCTTTCAAATTTAGCCTTCTTTTGCTGTGGTTCCTCTTGGTGAACTGCTACTTCTTTCTTTTTCATTGCTTCAATCCTTGCTCTTCTTTATTCGTTGTCAAATCTTTCACTGCTATGGGCTTGATGGGAGCTTTTTTCAGATTCCTCATCTGACTTGTACACTCTCTTTGTTGATCGAGTGGTCCTTGAAGAAGGTTGAGCTGACATGATCCATGTGTTTTGATCTAGGGCTGGGGGCAAATTGTCGGCCATTCCAATAGCATGATATTCTATTCTTGTTAGCACTTTTGGAGCACCTAGATATGTGATATTTTCCTCTTTCTTTGTGCCCTTCAGTGTTGTAAGCACATACTGCGCATGATCTATTTCTTGTCTAGTTGTCGGCTTCAATACTTGCGTGAAAGTAGTCGCAACCACATGGATTGGAGTTGTGTACCGTGGTGGTATCTTTGAGAGGAAGTGGAAATGATGGTAGAGGCAAGCTGGTTCCTCCACTTGCCTTTGTATGAGATCAGAAAATGTGGCAGTGGCAGTATCTTTGGTAAAAGTACCTGCTGCCTTTCTATCTCTTCCCCGCATAGTTATACCTTCTGTTGGCAGCTTCAGTGCCTCAGCCACTATTTCTTTAGTGATCACCACTTCAAATTTTTGCCCTTGTTGATCAGTAATTTGGGCCGGTCCATCTTCTTTAATTGTGGATAGCAATTCATATGCTTTCTGGAAATCCACTCCGTATGGTTCCTTGTTATAGAAATTTCAAAGCCCCAGCCTTCTGTTGGCTTCCTTGGTGTTTGGCTTTGCCGCTACATCTTAAAACTCCTTAGGTATCATTTGCAATCCTACCTGGTGTCCTTCTTCACTCTTGAATCTTCCAGTGAAAACTGTTGTGTTGTTTTCTTTGACCTGTTCTTTAGACAAGTAAGATGCTTTTGTTGTCCTCACTGAGCTTGCATCTAACTGGTATGGTGGCAACTCTTGCAGCTTTTCTTTCTGGGACACCCTTTTCTTTGCCTTCTTGGCCGCTTGCATTTCTCCTGTTAAGTGAATACAATGTCAAAGTTAGAAAATTTTGAGAATTCCGCTCTGAAATGCTTTGATTCTAAATTGCTGACAAATGATGTCCATTTTTCTTCAAATCAATTTTGGAGCATGCATAGATGCATAAAAACATGTAGAGATCAAAATCATATAGTTCAAGCAAAAATTGCAACAAAAATAAATAATCTGATTATTTACAGCTGGGGATTTTTTCAACTTTTTGCATTTTTGACATCATAGGCTTGAAACATATGGCATTTAGGGACTCTAAGTGAAGTGTGGGCTCATTTGAGTGCACTAGGTGGAAATGGTACCAGATTTAGGCTTTCAAACTCTGAAGCTATAGATATAAAGGGATTTTGAGTTTTTGAGATCCAAACTTGCTCAAAATTGATTTGTGGGCTTGGACATCATGTTCTTTGGTCCCATAAGGTCAAAGTTACAATTTACACCCATTTTGGCAAAAAAGTAAATAATTGTAATTATTAACTTTTTTATCAATTTGTACATTTATTGTTGCAACTTGGTTCTAGGCATGATGTAGAGTCTGTGTGTGAGATATGGGGTGATTTGGATCAAAAAATGTGACAATAAACTCAAAAATTAAATTAAAAAGACTTTGGTGCGTTTTTTTTCTACAAATTCATAAATTTTCTTCATCATTTTGGCTCATATTTGACATGTGGCATGTAAAAGATCTGTACAAGTGATAGGTGAAGTGAAGAGATCAATTTCAAGCCAAACAAGCACAAAAGTAAATAATCGTGATTATTTACAATTGTCACTTCTTTTTGCAAGAATTGACAATTTGGTGAGCTAAGCTTGATTAATACATTTAAAACAAGTCCTAAATGAATTTAGTAAATTTCGGTCGTGTCGGCATCACTTCGTGCTCCTTTCAACTCTGAAATCACCTATTTTTGTGACTAGATTGCTTGTAGAGTTGGTTAGTCAATTTTGAAGCTATGGACTTGTCCGCTACATAGTCTTGATGCTACCCATCCAGTTTTGACCCATTTGGAGTCAGTTTGACTTCATATGTCAAATTGGAGGCTTTGTAGCCTTCAAGCTGTTTTCTACTATTCATCAAGAGCTTGCTTTGATTGTTTCCATGATACCATCTAGGTACATTGTGTATAGACCTAGTCTATAAGCTTCCTGTGGAGTCAGAATCCAATTCTGGCATATGGCAAAAACCTAGATTATTTACCTGGGGACCCCTCGACCCCATCCAAACCCCTGTCTCTCTCTCGCTCTCCCTCTCTCGCACTCTCTCTCATCAATTCTCTGTCATTATTTTTTTCAAAGAGACATAATTTATGTTTCTAGGTTTTAGAGTTTGGTATTGTTATGATGCAAATACACATATTGTATTACTATGCAAATACACATATTTCAAACATACAGAGATATGCAGATCTATTATTTGTGTAATATCAAATACATAGAGTATTAACAATAAACATGAATGACAAGTTGACTTACATGTGTCAATTGCTTAAACATTGGGTTGGCCAAATGGTTGGTCTTTGTTGAGTTGCTGATGGCTACTTTCTTTGTCTGTTGTTTCTGAAATGGTTGAAATATGAAATATTTGAGCTAGAATTTTGGTGGATGTATAATGTTGGGGTTTTTCTTGGTGTTACTGGTTGGGCAAGTGACCTTGTTTGGCTATAGATGCAAAAAATGTGATTCAACAAGGGCGGATTTGAATTTAGGCGGGACAAAGACATCCTTTTAACTGAACTTGCTTTCAAATTTGAATTTGGATAGGAAAATTTGAATTTAAACGAGATGGCGAAGTTGATTTAGGTGGGATTATTTAAGTTTGAGCGGCTTGATTTGAATTTAGGCGAGATCATTTAAATTTGGGCTATTTAATTCAAATTTAGGTGAGATTATTTAAATTTAGGCAGTTTCATTTAAAACGAGCTAGCTTGGACAAGTGGTGGACCTTAAAACAAAACAAAATGAATAATAGGTTGGACAAGTGATGGACCTCTTCCTCAAACCATCCATGGGGGTAAATATGGTAGTTATACTCCATTCACACATTGACCTTAAAAGAATAGAGATAGGACTATTGGATAGAGCTAGCTTGGACAAGTGGTGGACCTTCAAACCAACTTGGGCTAAAACCTTTATAACACAAGTGATAGTAGGTTGGTCAAGTGATGGACTTCTACCCGAAACCATCCATTCACACATTGACCTTCAAACAATAGAGATAGAACTTTTGAATAGATCTAACTTGGACAAGTGGTGGACCTTCAAACCACCTTGGGCTAAAATCTCAGTAACACACTGGATAGTAGGTTGGACAAGTGTTGGACCTCTACTAGAAACCATCCATGCTATCAAAATAGAGATATGACTATTCAATAGAGCTAGCTTGGACAAGTGGTGGACCTTAAAACCACCTTGGGCTAAAACCTTCATAACACAGTGGTTAGTAGGTTGGACAAGTGGTGGACCTTTACCCAGACCATCCTTGGTAGTAAACATAGTAGCTTCACTCCATTCACACATTGACCCTCAAACACTAGCGATATGACTATTCAATAGAGCTAGCTTGGACAGGTGGTGGACCTTCAAACCACCTTGGGCGAAGACCTCCATAACACAATGGATAGTAGGTTGGACAAGTGTTGGACCTCTACCCAAAACCATCCATGCTATCATAGTAGAGATAGGACTATTCAATAGAGCTAGCTTGGATAGGTGGTGGACCTTCAAACACCCTTGGGCTAAAACCTCCATAGCACAATGGTTAGTAGGTTGGACAAGTGGTGGACCTCTACGCCAAACCATACATGGTAGTAAACATAGTAGCTACACTTCACTCACACATTGACCTTCAAACAATAGAGATAGCTTCCTTCAACACAGCTAGCTTGGCTAGATGGTGAACCTTCAAACAACCTTGGGCTAAAACCTCGTAACACACTGGTAAGTAGGGTGGAAAAGTGGTGAACCTCTACCCTAAACCATCCATGGTATTAAACATAGTAGCTACTCTCCATTCACATATTGACCTTCAAACAATAGAGATAGATTCTTTTAGTAGATCTAGCTTTGACAGGTGGTGGACCTTCAAACCACCTTGTCCTAAACCCTCAATAACGCAATGGATGGTGGGTTTGACAAGTGTTGGACCTCTACTCCTAACCATCCACACTATCAGAGTAGAGATATGACTATTCAATAGAGATAGCTTGGATAGGTGGCGGACCTCCAAAACACCTTGGACTAAAACCTCCATAACACAATGGTTAGTAGGTTGGACAAGTGATGAACCTATGTCTCAAACCATCCATGGTAGTAAACATAGTAGCTACACTCCATGCACATATTGATCTTCAAACAATAGAGATAGCTTCTTCAAAAACAGCTAGCTTGTACACGTGGTGGACCTTCAAATAACCTTGGCCTAAAACCTTCATAACACAATGGTTAGTAGGTTGGACAAGTGGTGGACCTCTGCCCCAAACCATCCTTGGTAGTAAACATAGTCGACACTCCATTCACACATTGACCTACAAACAATAGAGATAGCTACTTTTAATAGATCTAGCTTGGACATGACCTTCAAACAATAGAGCTAGGTTCTTTCAATACATCTAGCTTGGATAGGTGGTGGAACTTCAAACCACCTTGGGCCAAAACCTTTATAACACAAGAAAGAGTAAATTGGACAAGTGATTGACCTCTACACAGAACCATCCATGCTATTAGAGTAGAGATATGATTATTCAATAGAGCTAGCTTGGACAGCTGGTGGACCTTCAAACCACCTTGGGCTAAAACCTCCATAACCCAATGGTTAGTAGGTTGGACAAGTGATGGGCCTCTGTCCCAAACCCTCCATGGTATTAAACATAGTAGCTACACTCCATGCACATATTGACCTTCAAACAAAAGAGAAAGCTTCTTTCAATAGATCAAACTTGGACAGGTGGAGAACCTTGAAACCACTTTGGGCTAAAACCTCAATAACACAATGGAAAGTAGGTTGGAAAAGTGATGGACCTCTACCCCAAACCATCAACATGATCAGACTAGAGATAGGACTATTCAATAGAGCTACCTTGGACAGGTGGTGGACCTTCAAACCACCTTGGGCTAAAACCTCCATTAAAAAATGGTTAGTAGGTTGGACAAGTTGTGGACCTCTGTCACAAACCATCCATGGTAGTAAACATAGTAGTTACAGTCCGACCTTCAAACCACCTAGGGCTAAAACCTTCATAACACAATGGCTAGTAGGTTGGACAAGTGGTGGACCTCTATGCCAAACCATACATGGTAGTAAACATAGTAGCTACACTTTATTCACACATTGACCTTCAAACAATAGAGATAGAATCCTTCAAACAGCTAGCTTGGCTAGATGGTGAACCTTCAAACAACCTTGGGCTAAAACCTCTGTAACACAATGGTAAGTGGGTTGGAAAAGTGGTGAACCTCTACCCTAAACCATCCATGGTATTAAACATAGTAGTTACACTCCATTCACAAATTGACCTTCAAACAATAGAGATAGATTCTTTTAGTAGATCTAGCTTTGACAGGTAGTGGACCTTCAAACCACCTTGTTCTAAACCCTCAATAACACAATGGATAGTGGGTTGGACTAGTGTTGGATGTCTACCCCAAACCATCCACGCTATCATAGTAGAGATATGACTATTCAATAGAGATATCTTGGATAGGTGGTGGAGCTTCAAACCACCTTGGGCTAAAAGGGTGAAAGCATAGAATGGTGTCTAAATACTTGGTGTCCATGGACACCAAGTATGATGCTATGGATGGCACCATAGCTGGGCTTTTAAGTCAATAATTAAAAGAATATAGGTAAGATAACTGACTTCACGACTCCAGTACTTGGATTGAAAGACATGGAGCGGTTAGCACGCGTGGACCTCTCCCTCTCTCTCCCTTTCTCTCTCTCTCTCTCTCTCAGATGGCCTCCAATACCCATCTCCATCTCTCTCTCTCTCTCTCTCTCGTACTGTCCTGTTTAGAATATGGATGATGGAGACTCCCTTCCTCTCGCTTTGGTTCCAACTCATACCTCCTCACAAGTAGCAATGGAGCTTCTTGAACTCAAAAATGCAGCACAAATGGATTTCAATTCACTATTACAATCAGGAAGTTTTGTACGACTTCATTCATTTAAAACTACTGCAGACTGTTCTAGGATGGTGGACGATGGATTTTATGACGAGGCACATGGAATAGACACCATTCATACGCAGGTGCACTCCAAGAGAATGGCTTGTCTAAATGAGGATGAAATTATTGCAGTGAGGAAGTATGAAGCACAGGCTAAACGTGAGTACAGAAAGCGATGTCGTGCAAGAAAGCAAGTGCATCCAAGTGTCAACATTGGAGCGGAAGATTTTCATAGGGAGGACGTCGATGTACACACAAAGGAAGACAAGAAGCAACATACTATTCAGAATATTGTTCAGCACATTGTGAGACAGTTGCATAGTTACGGGAAAGAAGATAAGAATGCAATTCTTCAAGGTGTTTTCAATGATGATAGAATCTTTCCATTCTGTGAAGATTTGTATCTTCATAGAAAAAATGTCCTTATTTCTGCACTCAAGGTCTCCTTACAGGAATTAAAGATTCCAAAATCAACTGACGAGATGTTTTTAAAACAAAGAACATTTAGCATGCTGGTGAATGGATTACTGCATGATAATGGGAGCCAAGGTAGAGGTGTTACTCTACATAAAGTGGCAAAGCTATTAAATGTTCATCCAAGGAATTTATATTCAGCTTTGGGTAGACTTGACAGCGATCCTATGTCAAGTACGCTAAGGTTCGACTTATGCAAAAGGAAGTCTGGAAATGCTGGGTCCTTATCGGAGGAATTGAAGCAAACAATTATTACATTTTGGATAGAGCACAGTAGGGTGTCTCCAAACAAGAAAGATATTTGTCGGAAACGATTGGGCAGAAAACATTATCGAGAGCATCCCATACACTTACTTGATGAATCTCACGCAAACATGTCTCATTCTTACCATGAATAACTCTCAAGTGAAACATCTCACTCTTATGAATAGCTACCCATTGGGTGTTATGGAGTTGTGTACATCCTACTATATGTGATATGTAGCCAAGTAATGTGTCAAGATAGTCCATTGTCTCTACCTATGCTATTATGTGTGCTATATTGCACAAGTGTAGCCCAATGTCATTGGTTATGCTATAAGTGTGCCATGTAAAAGGACTCTATTGTAGTAAGATAGCAACATGCGTGCTATATAGTAAAAGTGTGTGTAATAATAGCACAATGTTCTTGTCTATGATATGATGTGTGGTATGTGAAAGAGCTATATTACATATTGAGAGCACTATGTGTGCCATATAGCGTTAGTGTGTGTAATAAGAGGCCAATGTCCCTATCTATGCTATTATGTATTTCTTGCAGTATGAGTGCTATATAGCATAACTATGTGTAATAATAGCCCGATGGTCCTGTCTATGCTATTATGTGTGCCATGTAGCAGGACTCTATCAGAGTATGACAACATCATGTCTACTATATAGCAGACATGTGTGTATACTAGCACAATATACCTATCTATGGTATTATGTGTGCTATCAGATTTTATAATATTATGAGAGCACTATGTGTGCTACATAGCAGATGTTAGTGTAATAGTAGCCCGGTATCCATGTCTATACTATTATGTGTGCTATGTAGAGTGTGATATGTGTAATAATAGCACAATATCCCTGTCTATGCTCTTTTGTGTGTTATGTAGAAGAACTGTGTTATAATATGAGAGCACTATGTGTGCTATATAGAAGACGTGTGTGATGTGTGTGCAATAACAGCTAAAAATCCCTATCTATGCTATTATGTGTTATATAACAAAATTGAGCATGTAATGAAAGCTGAGTTATCTATCTATGCTATTAACTGTGCTATGTAGCATAGCTATATGTATTTATACCAATGCATGTGTAGCTATGCTATTATGTGTGATATATAGAAAAATGCAATTTTTTTCAAGCAGACAGAGTATTTCTTGAAGTTTAAAGATAGCCACCCACATGTGACAATTGGGCAAAGGTCCTTTGAGAAGCTCAAGCCTTGGTTCGTGTGAAAGTTGAAAGATCGAAATACTTGCTGTTGTGTTTATCAATCAAACTGATGTATCTCAAAGATGCGTTTAGTCATTTTAAAAAAAGTTCTGTCTGTGAGTGAGCGTACTGTGTACGAGAGAGAGTGAGAGTTTCATCTTGACGCTATGCGTGCACCGGTGGTCATAATCGAGTGCGGAGAAGTGCAGCTTGCCCTCGACGAGAGCTACACGCACATACCTTCATTGCGGGTGTACGGTCTGGTTTTGCGAGCTCGACCTACGAGCTTCATATAGTGATTTGGTGAGCATACGTTATCCATTTTTGCATTTCAGCATATCCACGCATTCACATTGAGTAGAGCTACACATTAGGCACTTTAGTTTTCACAAACAATGACCTGCAAATTTCGACCAGACATCTTACGTGATTTTTCACCAGGTGTTTAGGGTTGGGATTTTGGTTCATGGACCTTAGGGAGAGTGACCTATTGGTGTTAGTAGGGTATCCTTCAAGTTCTGTGGCGTTTCGAGCATGTTTGATGGGTATTTGGCTCTTGGAAGCATTGTAGGAAATCTCCTCTTATGCACTCCTGAATACTGTAGCTTAGACATTGGGTAGAGACCTCTGTAGGAATTAGTCGAGAGTCGGTTGAGTGTAGATTGACACCCTATGCTTGCTTCCACACGCCTGCGGGTCGAGATTCGTCCTTACCTAACAAATCTTGTTAGGTGAGTTCTCGTTGTGCTGACCTCCGTCGCGGCGTATCCGCCAACATTGGCGCCACTGCCGGGGACAAAAACCCTACGTAGGTGACCGAGACTAGTCCTTGAGGATAGGGATTCTCTGGCTTTCCAGAGTCTCATTTTACATTTAGATAGGATCAAAGGGTGGAGGACTCTCTAGATCTTAGAGGGAGTCTAGGTAGCATGTGTCTGGTCTAGATCCTTCGACTTAGGTAGACTTAGGTAGTTTTAGGTATTAGTTGAGTTGTGGTCTAGAGAGTAGGAGTTGGAGTGGTAGAAGCGGTGAAAGGAGAGCTTGAGAGTCCGGAGAGGCTAGGAAGAAACCAAAACACCATTATCATCATTTCACATGATGAATAGGAGTAGGGTAAGTAGGACATCATGATTTATGATCTAGAGCACTTCATGCATGTTATACTTGCTGTTAGGTCGTGCATCACAAGGTTGTAAAAGATGCAAAAGAGTGGTTGAAAGCTGAAGTGAAGTTCAAAAGTTTCTGTGAGTGTTTCTGAGAGAGTTGCAGAGCATCAGGAGCATTTCTGTCAGAAAAAAATAAATTTTAAGCCAGGAGACATCCTACGCGTAGGATGTCTACAGGGTGATCTGGTGGGAATTTTGAAATTCTGAGTTGACCAATGTGTTCAGAAGGTAGGTTTTACCCTATTTTCACATGGAAAGTGGAAATTTGACCATATCTTGACAAGATAAGGCCAGATAGACATAAATTGCCAGTCATCCTACCCAAATTGTGCCAAGGCATTATTTTAAGACCAAAATCTTAGGATGGCTGCATGAGCATGATCTGCATGATTTATTGAGTGCCTGAGAAAGGTTTCATCGCAATTGGGTGAGAAAAATTGGGTTTTAAACAAACTTTAGCATTTTTGATTGAAAAGGGCAAGAACAGCTAAAATTGGGGTCTTTTGAAATCCGAACCAAAATCTAAGCATAGCATTGGGTTGCTGACATCAAGGGGAAGCTATGGCTCAAGTCTGGGGTCAAATAGGCCAAATAGACATCCTACGTGTAGGATGTGTTTTGTGTGATTTAGCACTCCAAACCCTGATTTGAGCATACCAAAGTGATCAGCACCTTAAGGGGAGTCTATTCTTTGCATTTGAAGCCATATTGATCAGTTAGACATGCTACACATAGAATGTCTAATGCATGAAATTGAAGCCAGAAACTAACTGTAGGCATAGTAGGGTGTTGTATAGCCTGAGGCAAGCCTCCTCGTTAATTTTGATCCAAATTGGAGTTGATTTGACTGGTCAGACTGCTGGAACAGATTTTTGATCAATTGACCAGCTTGTAGGTGTCCAAATCAAAAAGTAAAAACGGTTGTGGACTCAGCACATCAAGGGGAACCTATAGTGCAAAAACCAGGCAAAACAGACTAGAAGACATCCTACACATAGGATGTCTACACGGGCTTAGTGAAGAGAAAAGCTGACATAGGAAATACAGTGCTGTTCCATTTGACTTGAGGGTTCTAGAACTTCTTTCAGAAGTGAATTTGGACCTTGTTTGACCTTTTGACGGAGCAAAGACGGAATTAACACTTTCCATGTAAATTGACCAACATCCGAGGGAAGTACAGTTCTAGATTAGCAAACCCAATCTAGAACATCAGAAGTGTATAAAATACAGGAGTGGTTGAGGTTAACCCTCCAGTTATACCAATCATTACTAAGACCACCTCTAGCGGTTAAATTCTTTGATTCGATTGTCGAAATTAAACGCTTGTGTACAGGTATATTCAGCGGCAAAGCAAGAAGTTGTGCGAAAACTGATCCTTTTGGACTTGTGTTAAATTGCATTGCTAAGTTTGATGAATTTAAGATCAGGAAGACACATTCTTAGAGATCAAAAGGTGGCAGGGGATCAGGGTAGCTTAGTGTCCACCGAGGAAAGTGTAACTTAGGCAAGGCTAGATCCACTAGCACCGATTATGAGGGTAGTGATACTGACACTTCATCCGATAAGTCCTTCTTCATGATGGGTAGTCAACAGCCAGAAGGTTTCTATCCAATGAAGGACCAATGCCAGGAGGAAGCACCTCCCTAAATCCTTTGAACGATTCCAAGTTCACTATAATCTTCTTAGAAGGAAAAAACTCGAGGGGAGCCCTAGTTTATTCTGACTATCGAGGACGCAAGTGTATTTGTATTGAAGAAAGACCTGCTCAAAGACTGGAAATAATTCGAGTCTATGATGATGGAGATAGATTCCGAGACAAAAAGGGGAACCACTCTCTAATAGTTAGTAACCCTGAGGATTACAACAGATATGGAGATAACGTAGCGAAAGCAAAAATGGTTTCAGAAACTCAGGAACAGCCTCCAAACATTGATCAAAAGGTAGCAGGGGATCATGGTAGCTTAGTGTCCACCGAGGAAAGTGTAACTTAGGCAAGGCTAGATCCACTAGCACCGATTATGAGGAGGGTAGTGATACTGACACTTCATCTGATAAGTCCTTCTTCATGATGGGTAGTCAACAGCCAGGAGGTTTCTATCCAATGAAGGACCAATGCCAGGAGGAAGCACCTCCCTAAATCCTTTGAACGATTCCAAGTTCACTATAATCTTCTTAGAAGGAAAAAACTCGAGGGGAGCCCTAGTTTATTCTGACTATGGAGGACGCAAGTGTATTTGTATTGAAGAAAGACCTGCTCAAAGACTGGAAATAATTCGAGTCTATGATGATGGAGATAGATTCCGAGACAAAAAGGGGAACCACTATCTAATAGTTAGTAACCCTGAGGATTACAACAGATATGGAGATAACGTAGCGAAAGCAAAAATGGTTTTAGAAACTCGGGAATTTCCTCCAAACATTGATCGACCTGGAGAAAACAACCAGGGTCTCAATCTATAATGAGAATGTGGAAATTTACAAGCATGAGAGCGAGGGTGTAGTCTCTTACTTCCATTGCAAAGAACCCTACCTAAACGAATTAAGCAAAGACAAGGTTCTTTACTTATTCTCTTATGAAATTGCTATGGGGAAGGATATTTTTTTTTGTTGATAGGTACGGAAGAGAATACAAACGTATTCTCCCAGAGGAGGTAGAAAAGGCAACAGTTCCAGAAACATCAACATATGCCTCTGAAGAAGTTCCAAGGGACACCTATACCCCTAGCAAGTCAAAAAATCCATTTTCAGAAGAGTACGACACGACTTCACATTCTACCCGACAACAGACGTTCAACTACCAAAACCAACCAGCATCCCAACCATCATTGCAGGCATGGCTTCGACAGAGTGCAACATTCGAACAAGACCGAAACTGAGATGGTTATCCAGCCGCACGAGGGCTACAGGATTTACAAGAACCACCACTCTATTCACGGTATCAAGGCGAGATTAAGCCAAAAACTCAAGGGTCAACAGAGCCTGGAAGACCACCCATAGAACGATTTCGACGAGATGAGCCATCTCTTGCAAAAACCGTCAGAAATTATGGCTTAGGAGCACCACTAGGAGAGGAACCCGCCCACTACCAAAGGCCAGAGGAGGTATATCGATTAGGATGAGGAGATCCAATGATGAGATTTGTAGACCATCGTAGAATTAGACCTTCTCAAGTGCAAAAATGGGTAAACAAGAAATACACTGGAAACAGAGATCCTAGAGATCATGTAGCAGCCTTTGTGCGTGTAATTAGAGCTGAAGAGGTGTTAGACTTCCCTACCCAATTTGCAGGGTTTGGACTGACCCTAGAGGAGGATGTTGCTACTTGGTTTGACTCTGTGGAGTGTAGAGACTTTGAGTCTATGGAGGAGGTGTTTGTTGACGAGTTTATTGAGGAATTCTCACAAAGGGGGATAGCTCATAATACAGTCTCACAAATCCATAAATTCAAACAGAAAGAAGAGGAGTTTATGCAAAAGACAACCCTACGACTAAAAAGATATGTTAAGTTTTTCCCTGTGGAAGAACTGACAAATCAGTCCAGACTTATGCTTATATTTATCCAAGGACTAAGAAATGCAGATCTCCAGAAGGACTTACATATGAAGAGGAGCACGACGTTAAATGAGTTAACTAAGGAGGCTCTTTACCTCGTAGTAGACAATTGTGTGGTCAACAAAGAGGGTGAATTCAAGGATCTTGACGATGATTCATCCTCACAACAAAGTGGAAGCAAGTCCACTAAGACAACACCGAAAGAAGAAGTAGCTGTAAGCTAGGAGCAGCTTGTAGAAGAAGTGCTAAAAAAGATTAACCTGTATGCCAAGCCTCAGGCTAAACAGCCAAAGAGGTGTGCTATTGAACAAAAATGGACAAACCACGTGACGGAGGAATGTTATTATAACAAGGGATATGTGAGAGAAAGACTTTATGCTCCCCAGGCTCAGGTAGCATCTCCTCAAATTCCACCAATGCCTAGGTATCAAGTAGGCAACCTACCAAGACCTGTAGGTGTAGAAAGACCACAACCAGTGTTGGGGCAGCAACCACCCCTACCAGGATTACGACCAGTCGGCATAAGATACACACCAACCGTAACTGAACCAGAAGAGAAGGATTTGGTGCCTATGCATGCATATTACAAAGATCCCAATGGATATGATGCAAATCCTGTCTATTATCCAGTGGAAGAACCCCCAACGCCGGAACCTTGGAGCATGATAGGAAGTGCAGAACCACCAACAACTGCATAGGCAGCAGGAGAAGGAAGATATAGCTTGGATGAATGAACATTATTGTTCATAGCCAACGGAGGCATGGGCGGGCAGATACATGCATACCAACAAACAGGAGCTCAAGGAGCACCTCAACAGCCTAAGGGACCCTGCTACAAGTGTGGTGGAGACCATTGGTTAAGAGACTGTCCTCATGATGAAATCATTAGAGTCAATGCATATTGCATCGAGTGTGGAGTTACTCATTTGATTCCTAATTGCCCTAAGAACCCGGGCAAAGGAGCAAAAACTACCTTGAACATGCTGGAAGCAGTGCCTTCCAGTGGAGGGTCAGAAAACAAGACAATAATACCTATTCAGGCAGTGACATGAGCCCAAGCTCAAAGAATGACGAACGAACCCAAAATTGAAGAGCCAAAAACGGATGCCCCAAGTTCAGAATTGAAAAATCAAAGAAGCACTTGAAAAGCTAGAAAGGCACGTATGAAAGCCAAGAGAGAACGAGAGAAAACGGCTCTATCCGAGGAGTTGAAACACACAAAGGATAGACTAGAGCGGTTAGAGGATCTAGCTAGTCTAAGCTCACACACTGCGGAAACCCTAGCACCCAAGGAAATAATAGAACCCAAAAGTGCAGGATTAGGAGGATCAGTGTTGGCAGAAAAGGTAAATGAGCAGTTAGACGCACTTTTAAAAGCCTACAAAGCCACCCGGGGGGTTCACTATATTTAAGACTATTGTATCACGTGTGTTCAGGCTCTTTTTCTAAAATCTCTATTCTGTGAATTTTCTAGGAAATATAATGAACCCTTTTCTTTTAAAATCTGTAGATTTTTTTAAGATTTGTAAAAAACATATCCTTATGTAAATTTATTTCTGTAAGTTTTAAGGGATTTAAATACCCTTCTGTTGAACTCACGTGATAGGTTACATACTATGTAAGGTGAACCCCCCGGGCAAAGCCAGACTCAAAAACAACCAAACCCAAGAGCAAAGATGGGTGACATATCCATACGCCGAGATAGAAAAACAGAGGTTGGAAATGTGTGAAAGATGATTGAAACAACTCAATCCTTGATAGAAAACCCGCTTGGTAAACCTGCAAGTTGGCATGAAGTACCAACTCCAACCCCTATCAAACCAACTTTAGAGAAACAAGTAGACACGAAGGAGAGACTCACGACTGCCTTGAGTCTAGGGGAGAACCTATCATAGTGCCAAATACAACAGATGAGACAATCAATGGGTTTCAGCCTAAAACATTGGTAGAAATGGGTAAGGATTGTAACGGTCTAGATGACCTGAGGAAGCAAATCTGTGATGCCAACGAAGCTAACAGGGTGATTTACCACATGAATAGAACCAGAAAAGAGAAAAATGAGATCTTACCTCCTATTGAAGAATTTGAGGCAAGATCACAAATGAACTTTGATATGCATTCACAAGGGGGAGACCAGGGATCAATTAGTTCAGGGCACAACCAACCACACTCGCTAAAAACTCTACCTTCCTACCTAGGAGAGTATGAAGCCAAGTCTGAGGTGAGAGCAATCCCATCTCAAAGACTTTCTTCTAACAGAGTGATGGATTCACAAGGGTTGATTGAGTTATTGTCCACCCCGGTGGCATGCACAATCATAGTAGCCGAACTCCTTAGGTTACGACCAAACATGTGGACCACAGTAGGCAAATGCTTAGAAACATTTTGAGTAAAAGACCCCACCTCGAAGCTTCAAGACAGCATCAGAGAATTGGACAAGCCTCAACCAAACACAAGGCCAGTACCTTTAAACAAGGCTGGAGAATATTGCGAGGGAGAAGATGGAAACACCACGCTACCAGTAGAATTCCAAGGAGTAGTTTCCAAAGATATTCTTGACAGTGGAGCAAGAATCGCTATCGCCACCAAGGAAATCTGTAAAAAATGGAGAAAACTGGCTTTGAGAGCTACCATAATGAAATTGCAATTGGCAGATGGGTTCATGGAAAAGCCTCTAGGACTCTTAGAAAAAGTAATTGTCACCTTGTGCGGAATCGAGTATGAGCATACATTTGCAATAGTCGATTTCGACAAAAAGAACAATTACGAGATCATCTTGGGAAGACCATTCATGAGACAATTAAAGATGGTCCAGGATTGGGGTTACGATCACATATACCTCAGACATGGCGAGGCTACAACCAAAATACACCTGAAAGACCACAGTTACAAAGATGTAAACCAGACACCAGTGGAAGAGTTTGATTCAGCTACATTGGCAGGGTCCGAACTCCCAGCATGGTTAGGGTAAAAAAAAAAGATATGGATGTGTGGAGCTTCACATTGTGGGAGCTGAAAAAGAGAGGAATGCGTCTTAGAAAGAGCTATTGAGGACAAGGATTATATTCCGGAACCTTTTCCCGAAGATGCTTTAGAACCTCTGGAATGGGAACACATACTAGCAACATTGGATGTCTGTACAATTACAGATAGCCCGACGACAAAATTTTGCGATAAGGATGTCTATGATGTGCTACCCTATTATATGGTAAACCTTATACCAGCAGGAGGTGAGACTGTAGAACCACCAGAACAAGAAGAGTTTTATAACTCCTCTGAGCATCTGGATGTAAATAACGATGCAGATAATGAGTGTTCAGACAGCTCAAGCGAGCGTGGGGAGAAAACAACGAATATCAAGTTTTATGATTTTGTCAATCAGCACCCTAGACGCCAAGAATGCTATAGGAAAAAACGAGCAGAAAACAAAATGAGGGAGAACCTTATGCCCAGGATAAAAGATAAAACTCACTATCTAATGCTTGTCAAGGCAGAAGATTGTGTAAAAGACCAAATATCAGGAAGATTCTCAAAAGTTCGAAGGGAACGGACGCAAGAGGAAATAAAACAAGTACGGAAAGCTAAAACAGGAACAAAATTAAAAAAAATCTCAAAAATCAAAACAAGAAAAAA
The DNA here is from genome assembly GCF_014529385.1 of Adiantum capillus-veneris. Taxonomy (NCBI): domain Eukaryota; kingdom Viridiplantae; phylum Streptophyta; class Polypodiopsida; order Polypodiales; family Pteridaceae; genus Adiantum; species Adiantum capillus-veneris. Next base: position 39,659,407 of record NC_140951.1, on the reverse strand, counting down.
CAAAAGACCCAGAGTGGACCAAATTGGAGCGTAAAAAGAAATACCAAGAACTAAAACGGTCATTACAAGAGGTATGGACGCCTGAGGGAGAAAGTGATGGTAAGGAGGAGTCAGAAAAAGGAAACATGAATGTACCATCCCACTATCGGAAATTCACCATCCAAGACAGAAAAATCATAATGACACCACCAATCAGGGAAAGAATAAACCAGGAATCCTACGATGAGCCGAAAAATGCAAAACGGATAGAACTCGCTGAGCTAGATGAAAATCCTCAGCCGGTTTCTATCGCAATTGATTTAGAGCGTGAAGAAGAAAAACTACTAACACAACTTCTCAAGAAGTATAAAGATGTGTTTGCATGGTCCTACAAAGACCTCAAAGGAGTTGATCCATCGATATGCCAACATACAATTCTGTTGAAATCAGATGCCAAACCTAGCAAACAGCGTCCTTACACATATAATGACACATTTTCTAAACGAATCAAAGAGGATATTGACAAGCTGATGGATGTTGAATTCATCTACAAAATAAAACATACAGATTGGGTGTCACCCATTGTGGTGTCCCCAAAAAGAATGGAAAGCTGCGTGTGTGTGTGAACCTCAAAAAGGTAAATGCAACCACCATAAGGGATAATTATCCCTTGCTGATCACAGAACATGTACTTGAGAGGGTGGCTGGGAAACGGGCTTATTCCTTTCTAGATGGGTTTTCAAGGTATAACCAACTGACAATTGCAATAGAGGATCAACACAAAACATCGTTTGCCACAGAATGGGGAATATATGCATATAGAGTTATGCCTTTTGGTTTAACTAATACCCCAGCTACCTTTCAGAGGTTAATGACTCATGCGTTCAAATAATACCTGAGAATATATATGGATGATCTTTGTGTACACTCTCTTCTACGAGAGGAACATATTGACCATTTACAAAAGGTATTTGAGAAGTGCAAAACATATCAAATCTGTCTCAACCCGGAAAAGTGCATTTTTATGGTTAAGTAAGGCCGCATCTTAGGACATATTGTCTCAAGAAATGGAATAACCACTGACCTAGACAAAATCAAAGTCATAGTAGACCTGCCCCGGCCTAGTAATTTGAAACAAGTGCAATCCTTCATGGGACACTGCTGATATTATCGAAGATTCATATATATGTATGCAGTCATTGCACAATCTCTGTATCGCTTATTAGTCAGTTTTGAGTGGATGGAGGAGTGTGAAACTTCATTCCAAAAGCTTAAGAAAAACCTTGTAACAGCACATGTACTTAAAGCACCAGATCGGGAAAAGATATTCCATGTTCACATTGATGCATTTGCATATGCAATTGGGAGTATTCTGGCTCATCCTGGAGACAGAACAATGGATTTCCCAGTTTTTTATGCAAGCCGACAGCTAAATAGCGCAGAAAAGAACTACACAACCACTGAAAGAGAGGGGTCTGAATGATTTATGTTGTAAAGAAATTTCGGCATTATTTGCTCGCAAACAAATTCGTGTTCTTCACAGATCATCAAGCTCTTTTGTATCTGGTAAATAAACCATGCAATACTGGAATAATTGTACGCTGGTTTATTATATTGCTAGAGTTTGATTTCACAATGGTGGTCAAAAAGGGTAAAAACTCATCTACGGGTGGATCATCTTTCAAGGCTGCAAAACGGAGAAGCTCCTGAAGGAGTAGACGATGACATACTTAATGCTTATCTTTTCAATATTGAAATGATACCCAAATAGTCTCAGGAAATTGTTAGCATTCTTTCCTTTGGAGGTAGAGTTGATAACAAGGAAGACAGATCCAAACTACAAACAATTCGACAAACAAAAAGCTTCCAGTTGATTGCAGGATGACTGTATTATCTAGGCTCGGACCAGATTCTACGATTATGTATAAATCCGGAGAAATTCGAATTTTATCTTGAAGAAGCACATGTCCAGGATTTTGCATTTCATTGTTCAACAATGAAAACACACCAAAGACTGAAACAATTAGGGGTTTATTGGCCAACTATGTATGCTGACACACATGCTTATGTTAACAATTGTACTATATGTAGTGCCAAATTACCACAGGATCATGCGACATTGTTTCAGGTAAACATTGCACCTTCATGGAGTCAATATATCATTGATTTCTTAACAACAAGGACATTTCTTGAAAACATAACAAAAGCACGGAAAAGGGCTATAGAGCTGGAGGCTCGCGACTTTAATTTAATTGGGAATCAACTCTATAAGCGAAGAAAGGACAATCAACTTAGAATATGTGCAAGTGAAAGTGAATACCTGCTGATTCTAGATCACGCACATGGAGGTATAGGTGGAGGCCATTTTTCAGGCGATAAGACAACAAAAATTGTCTTAACCGCAGGAATATGGTGGCCTACATTGCATATGGATGCTAAGGAGTTTGTAAAGCGTTGTGATGCATGTCAGCGCACCAAAGTGCCGATAAAGAGAGATGAGATGCCACTACGGCCAATGATGGGAGCAAGAGCATTTTCAAAATAGGGCATTGATTTTGTGGGGCCTATTTCACCCCTTGTATTTTACACCCATACCCAATATATCATTGTGGCTACGAACTATCTCACAAAATGGGTGGAAGCCAAAGAAACACAAAAAGCAGATGCATGAACCACTGCACAATTTTTGTATAAGAATGTCTTTGTACGATATGGATCACCAATAGAAATTGTCAGTGATCGAAGAACACATTTTCTTAATGAAGTCATTGAATATCTGCTAGAGGAATTCATGGTCATACATAGAAAATCTACTCCATAGCATCCACAGGAAAATGGACAAGCTGAGGCCACAAATAAAACATTGTGCACTGTTCTGAGTAAAATTGTATCAGAATCAAGAACAGACTGGGATCAGCAGTTACACTCAATACTATGGGCATACAGGGTAGCTTACAAAACATCAATAGGAACAACACCATACAATATGGTGTTTGGCCTAAATGCTATATTACCCATAGAGTTTTTAATTCCAACTCTACGAGTAGCAAAAAGCTTAGAATGGACAGGGCATGAGCTCTCTTCAAGAATAGATGAACTACGATTGAGAGCTGTAGCTTCGATCTATGCTAAAAAGAGAAGACAAAAGAAGTTTTTTGACAAGCATGTGTGTACGAAAGAGTTTATCTCCGCGACGTAGGCGGGAATTTCGATTTCATACAGGTGATTATGTACTTGTTTATACCTTGAAGCAACATGCCAAGAAACTTAAAAAGTGAGGGATGGGACCCTTTGTGATTAGTGACTTATCACAAAGTGGATATGTCAAGCTTGCTACATTAGCAGGTGAAGAAATGCCAAATTGCATTAGTGGGTGTCGATTAAAAAGTATCATTTACCACAAACACAGGATATACTTCAACAAATTCATCAAGAAAAACAACAGATGAAGGAGAAATAGAGGGTACACGAAGAGGCCCAAGCAGAAGCAAAAGAACGCATTGCCAAAAGACGGCTTCTAAGACAACAACAACAATGTGGATCACCATTGCGAATCAATGCTATTCGGCTAAAGAATTTTGATGAAGACACAATGGAGCCAATAATTGTAGTCAAAGTGGGTAGCAATCAAGTTGAATCGACGGCATTGCTTGATTCTGGAGCTCAAGAAAATCTAATCTCTTATAGATTATACAAACAGCTCAAGCCCGAAGGTCAACTACATGCTACTCCACAAGTGCTGGAAAGTAGTACATCACATTCGATGAAAACATTGGGCTGGACTATATTGCATGTACAAGTATATTAATATATTTACCCACACAAGTTTTATGTGGTTGAGGATGAAAGCACACAACACCCCATGTTGTTGGGACAATCTTGGCAAAAAGAGTAAATGTGCAAATAGAGTGGAATTCCGATGCAGTCAAAGTTCAACATGCAAAAGAACAACAGGTGGTAGCTTTTGCTCAGCAACCTCGGATGAACCAGATGGCAACAATGCAATCATTGGATAAAAAACCAAAAGGATGGGTGCCACTAAAGAACAACACGATACCCATGGCAAACAAACAGGGAATTGCCAACCATGTTCACTACAAACAGAAAACAACATAGACCGCAGTGCCAAGATCAAGGTTAGCAACACGCGACAAACAAGTATGGGTGTGGAAGGATAGAGATGACATGGCAGACAAACCACAATACAACAGAAGAAGTCAACAGAAGCACACAGTTCAACCAACAAACAAGGGAATAAAACAGATATGGATCCCAAAGAGAATGCTCAGTAACAACTTAAATGCGACTCGCATTTGGATCCCGAAACCAAAGCAACAGGAACTCCCTTCAGTACAAGCACAATCGGCATGCAGACCAACACTACTTATGAAACCGGCAAACCGATCTATGTGGGTGCCAATCATCAACAGAAAAAAAATGACAAACGCGGAAGTAGCAATAAACCTACAAAAATATCCAAAGCAAAGCTACAAATGGAAAGCAAAAAAGACAAAGACAATGGCCACTTCCGCCACATCAATTCTCTCCAACGAGACGACCATGGCCATTTCGACTATAGCGGCAAACCAAGAAACTTTTGCAAGAAAGATGATCAAACAGCGAGCTATAGAGTTACAACTTTTACTTGCAAAGAAAATCCGCCAACCAAATCAACAACAAATAGGAAACCTCGACGGCGAATGCCAATAAGCATCTTGCTTATACCCTCCTCTTGCATAGCATTGATTTTTCCATGCATTGATCGAGTATGCATCATATAGGGCCACATCACACGGCCAAGCATTAGCACGATTTTCAACCCATGCACGACACATACTCCGAGGCGATACCTTGTCGTCTGGGAGGACTCCGGCTAGGAGGGGGGGAGGCATTCTCAAATGCGGACCCAATGGCAAAAAGAGCAAAAAAAAAGGGGCATGTTTTTTGACTATTTTAAAGGGTTGTTGTTTGATTGCGGAATTTTATGGACTAACCCAAGTACATATGTCCTTATACATCATGAATCTACAAGTATATGGGGCCAAACGCCAAATCAAGCCCCTAGGTGTGTGTGTGTATATAGATAAAAATAGCCATTTTTCGGGCAAAATATTGGTAAAACGAAGAAATTCGGCCATAAAAATTGCATGTGAGGGTATATAGTGTTTTGCGGTGATGTTTTTGAGTTATTATGATTTTTGGGGATTTTTTGGGTTTAATTTGCTATTTTCTTTTTAATTTTACTAATTATCGACAGAAAAACTTCAAAAATACAAAAAGCATGTGAAAAACGATCATAATGAAAAACAAAAAATATGGAGATGATCAGTGACTATAGGACAACCTAAGTTACAATGGGGGTGCAATTATGTGAATGGAGCGGAAAGCGTGTTTTGGTCGGATTTTGACTGAAACGTCAAATTTCTAGGAAACTAGGCAAATGGAGTCCAAATCAAGAAATTTTTGAGCCTAAACCGCATCTCGCAAGAAGTTGGGAGCACATGTCAAATTTCATGGAAAGTGGTCTAGGGACCCGGATTATAAGATTTTTTCAATTCATTTTTAGCTCATTTCTACAATTGCCTTTTGAGAGAGAGCTCTTGCCACCTAGAGCGAACGGGACTTCCAGCGGCTTCTACGACGCGCACAACCACTCGACAGACTCCAGACATGAGAGGTAGGCTCACCACCTTGAGCTTTTCGCGCATGTTTGTTGTTTTGTCGCGAAAACTAGCATAGGGTTCACACGGGAAGAGGGAAGTAGAGACCTACAGGTAGAAGTGACCACCTAACGGCTAACCCAAAAGCAACGAGACTTCATCAACGGCTTACCCTAGCATAGGAGACCACTTTTGAATGCCCAAAGGTGGTGGAAAACCATCGGAAAAAATCCTAACTTCTAGAGCCCTGCAAGAGGCCACCAAATGGTGAACGGCAGAAAGGCGCCCAAATGCTACCAAAACTCATGGGTAGGAGCATCTCGACATGCTCGACAAGTCTATATAGCCCACATGGCCATATGGTGACCTGAAGAGGCACTAAGCTTCAGAAACTGCATCAGACACACAAAGCGTCAAAAAGCTCTCGCGGCCAACCGCATGTTTGTTTGCCACCAAACTTCACGAGCGGCTTTCCTAGACCATCAACAACTAAGTCCTATGGTGGTAGACCACCACAAGTCATCGACGACATGTAAACGCAACCACAGGTGCTTCTAGAGTGATAAATTGCCAAATAGAGCTCCGGTGAAGCCAAGGTCGACAAAAACCATATGGCGAGGATCCCCAAGGGACCATGAAGCTATAGAGACCAACATCAAGAAATTTCATCGCCGGAAAGCACTCCAAGATTCAGAATACGGCTCGGAGGCTCTGAAATCCACACAAGGAGTTTCTTTCTATCAATTTGACTTTTTTGTTGAAATAATGCTTAAAAGGGACTCAGGGGGGCTCAGGACAGGCACCAGTAGCACTCACCATATAATTTTCATCAGGAGACATCTTACGCGTAGGATGTCTCAAGGACAAATCTGGGCACCAAACTGAACATCTCTTATCACACACAGCTTCTGAATAGCCTATACATGCTAGCCACCAAGTTCCATCACATTTGGACAAAAATTGACCTCATATGCATCAAAAAACGCAAAGTCAGAGCATAGAGGCAATAATGGGCCATGGACCTCACAAAACTTGTCCAAATCACATGAAACTTGCACAATATACTCATGAGCACATTGCCAAGCTATCTGTGTGGTCATAGGTGAAAAATGATGAAATAGACATTCTACACGCAGGATGTCTAAGTGACCAATTTGACCCCCAACTGATATTTTTCAGCTCCAGATCTCTTTATGACACCTTCATGGGCTCATATATCACGTTTCAAGCCATTCTCATCACATTTGGCCCCCAACACCTCCAAGATGCACTTTCTGAGCCTAAAAACACTACACATGCCCTCACCAACACCAATTCTTGTCCAAATCAAAATCCAAGAGCAGGGCCATGTTCCACATGCCAAGAGCTACCCCCATAACCAACTTCAAGTCATTTTGATGAAAAAGACATCCTACGCATAGGATGTCTCCAACATGATTTTGACCTACTCTGCAAGAACTGACTTCATAGGGGCCATTAACATGGTGCAAGAAGCCTGTATATCAACTTTCAACCCATTTGAATATCATTTGCCACCTGTTGAGGAAATCCTATCCAATTTGTGAGCCTAAAGCTTGAATCTGCCCAAAATTACACTTTTTGATGCCCAAACCCAATTCCAATCACATAGCCATGTTGCACAGGTCAAGGGCCACCAGCCTACCAAGTTTCACAAAAAACAGGCAAGGTAGACATCCTACGCGCAGGATGTCTAAATGATAAATTTTAGCCAGAAAGTTACTGTGAGCACATGAAGAGTTTCCGTAGTTCCTTTTAAGTTTTATTTTCAATTTTCAAGTCATTTGGATAGTTAGAACTCAGTTTCTCAGCTAATATGGAAAAAAGGCTAACTTTGGACTACTGAGTGCAACAAGATCTATGGCAGCCGCAAAATCATCGGCAAAGAAGAGGATGACAATAAAAGACTACTTGGAAGAAGTAGAGCCATTTGTGATCCCAGAAGGAACCCTGAAGCCAACCAACACATGGATTCAGGATGATTTGCTAGAGTCCAATGATTTGAAGATCTACCAAGGCGTGTTCAAAGATCCTGAAGGAAATGCAATAGAGCTACCCATGATACCACGCGAGCTCAATGAGTTTGTCAGAAGCAAGATGGGAGATTACCTGGAAAAGCGGGACCTCCATAACTACTTTGAATCTTTGCCAGTTGGGCAAGCCAAAAGTGATCAATTATGCTGCTTACATCTATGACAACCATGTGAAGATGGGCAACAAAAATCCCACCTACATTGTACCGGGAGAGCTGATAACAAAAGTGGTCTAGGGAGCATTGCACGCCAAAAGAAACTGGCTTGAACCTCCTTCACAGAATGATTGTCTAAAGCTGAAAGAAGATAAAGAAGAAGAACCTCCCAGGGCACCTAGAGTAGCCACACATTTGAAGCGCCGGTTAGAAACCGTGCTAGAAGAGTTGTCAGAGTCGAAGAAAGGAAAGAAAGAAAGCCTACAAGTGCCGATCAAAGAAACCAAGTCACAAAAAGCGGCACGGCTAGAACGACTAATGGAAAGCTTCAGAGCCGAAAGAGCACTCAAGGGATATTTGAGCGAGTTGTGGAAGCCATCCTTGGAAGCCATGTTGGGATCATCTCGAAGGGTGCACAGAGATCGGTTTGAAGACTACATCAAAAATTTTGAGATTTTAGATGCTACAACGGAAAATATCCCGAATGTCCCTTTTACAGAAGAAGAAATGGACGAAGTACGATGACAACTGCTAGAAGAGCATGAAGGCCAGGAAAGAGAGAGAAAGACCAAGGCGGACCGGGATTTCAAGAAGAAGCCACCGACTCCACCGTCAAGCCCGGAATCCAGCCCACCGCCATCACCACATTCTCTTAGCCCTCCACAAACCCAACAAAAGGAGGATGAACAAGAAGATTCCAAGAAAGAGAGGAATCAAGAGGAAGTGCAGAAAGAAGAAGCTAAACCAAAAGAGGAGAAGCTAGATCTAGAAGACAAGAATTTCAGAATATTTCTTGATCTACTATCTGCTGGGTACTCACAAGAAGAGGCAGCCACTATGGCCTTTGAGTTGGCAAGCACAAGGCCCAAGGAACAAATGTAGAGCCTTCGGTTAGTAGAACTAAAAGAGATGTCCACTGATACAGTGGGCCTACAGCCACCAACCAATGATTGGGATGTGGTGATGCACAAGCTAACCGGGCTCAGGGCAAGATCAATGGCCATAGAAAGTGAGATTGATAATCTCAAAACCAATGAAGTTCAGATCAAGGCTGAAGTCGACACACTACAAAAACAGGGCCAAGAGCATATAGAGAAACAAACATAGCTGCAAGCCAGTCTGGACGTGGCATTACAAAGATGCCAGGAGATGGAACGACAAAATCAGGCAGCAGAAAACAAGCTTCAAAGAGTTGAAGAAGAATACAAGAAAATCATCAAGTCATTGGCAGATGCAGAGAGAGAAAGGGACAACCTGACTCTACAACTTGTTGAAGAGTCCAAAGAAGTGGAAGCCCTGAGGAATGCCAAAGAAAAGGCAGAGATAGAGCTTGAAGCGAGCCAGTATGAAGTGATCAAGCTGAAAGATCAGATTAAAGTCAAAGATCAAACCATCCAACAGCTGCGGGCATCTTCATAGATGCTCTTCATGATGCAGTTGTGGCTATGGGTACAGATGCCACTGTTGAATCTGGCACAGATGTCATTGATGATGCTACCACAGTTGATGCCTACACAGATGCCATTGCTGATGCTACGATAGTTGATGCCTACACAAATGACATTGTGGATGCTATGGAAGTTGATGCTAGCACAGATACTGTTGTTGATGGCAATGTTAATGATGGTGGAACAGACAGTATTGTTCATGCTGTCATAGATTCCCTTCTTGATGCAGTTGTGCCTATGGGTACAGATGCCACTGTTGAGGATACCAGAGGCATGGGTGAGGAGGTCCTCATTGAGAGAGAAGCTAGAACACGTGAGGCATTGGGTGCAAGTGATGTCACAGCCCAAGTCAAGGTGGTATGTCCAAGTAATGCAACTGATGACATTGTTGATGCAGAGGAGGCAAAGGGTACAAATGCCGTTGTTGAAGATATGGGAGGCTTGGGTGAGGTTAGTGAGAGTACCCGGAATAGGCTCAACAGTGGGTAACGATGATGTCGCGGCTTCTGCCGACACAACTGAGGCAGGTGACAGAGCAGTTCAATCGGGAGAGGCAATGGGAGAAGTTCTCGTGGTTGCTACGGACATGAAAGAGGAAAATACACATAATACAATTGAGGCATATATAGAGAAAAACAATGAGGCAAGGAAAGGCACAGAGGTGCCCACTGACAGAGCAACTCAATCGGGAGAGGCAATGGGAGAAAATTTCATGGCTGCTGTGGACACGAAAGAGGCAGTTGCACATGATACAACTGAGTCTTGTACAAATCCCACTGTTGGGAATACCAAAGGTAAAAGTCCATAGGTCCCTATGGGTCGAGCGGCTTCTATAGATACAAATGAGGCAAGTACAAAGAATGTTGATAAAGAGGCCAAAAATGGACATGAATATGAGAGGCAAGAGAGGCCGTGTCTTGTGGTAATGCCAGTACAGATTTTTGCACTGCCTCCTGCGTCTTTTGAGGACAAGAAGAGAAGGGAAAATTTATGCATCATACTGGATGTGAATGGGCTTCTCATAAGGAGGTATAAGGTCTCCTTGTACAAAGGAATAGCGAGAAGCAGTACTCCTGATTGGGCAAGATCAAGGTATCAGGTAGTCACTGGGAAAAATGCTACAGGAAAGATGCAATTTGAATATGTGGTTAGGCCCAATGCATCAATCTTTTTGCATGCACTGCTGCAAAGAGCACAAGTTGCACTATGGAGCTGCATGACCCAGGACAATCTAGCACTTGCTTTGAGTGCATGCTTTCCTAGGCTAAACAAACAATTTTTCCTCGATATTATCGGTCAAGAGGGGTGTAGAGAGGAAAGCTTGAATCTAAATGAAGTTCCTGGGATCCCTCCATGTAGAGATAACACAAAGCCCATATTTTTCAAGTGTTTGAAAGACTTTTGGAAGCACCATCCTAAGTTCAACTTTGATAATACACTGGTGCTGGATGACACACTCTACAAGTGTCTGATCAACCCTCCCGGGACTTGGGTCTGTCCTGCTTCATTTGAACTAGCAGATATTTGTCAGTCCCCAATTTACCTGGTTAGCACATTGTTCCCTTGGTTAGTCAAGTGGACAGTCTCACCCAGCCCTAATGCTTATGCAAAGATGAACCAGTTTGAAAATCCTTCGGACATAGGGTCTTCTCGTGTCATCAGCCACTATAGAAGTCAACGAGAAGTATGTAGGTAAGGTTGATTGTGGTTATGGAATCATGTATACAGCATTTTGCGCACTGAATGTACTTGCAATTGCTATACAAAAAATTGACCTGTTCAAAGTTCTCTAAACTTAATGGTTGAATTATGTAATTTTATTTTGGTGATATGATGTTGTCATACTCTGATAGAGTCCTGTTACATGGCACACATAATAGCATAGACAGGACCATTGGGCTATTATTACATATAGTTATGCTATATAGCACTCATACTGCAAGAAATACTATGACATAATAGCATAGATAGGGAGATTGGCCTCTTATTACACACACTTACGCTATATGGCACACATAGTGCTCTCAATATGTAATATAGCTCTTTCACATACCACACATCATATCATAGACAGGAACATTGTGCTATGTGATACACACACTTTTACTGTATAGCACACATGTTGCTATCTTACTACAATAGAGTCCTTTTATAGCATAGATAGGGACATTGGGCTATTATTACACACATTTGTGCAATATAGCACACATAATAGCCTAGTTAGAGACAATGGACTATCTTGACACATTACTTGGCTACATATCACATATAGTAGCATGTACATAACTCCATAACGCCCAATGGGCATCTATTCATAGGAGTGAGATGATTGTAAGAATGAGACATGTTTACCTGAGATTCATCAAGAAAGTGAATGGGATGCTCTTGATAATGTTTTCTTCCCAATCGTTTCCGACAAATATCTTGGCTAACTTTTTTCAAGGTGCAACATGTTCACAATAGTAACCTCGTTATCTAAAATGTGTGTGATTCTATGCTATGTGCTCTGTGTGGTTGTGTGCTATGTGATACATAGCACAATGGACATGTGTAAGGAGGTACTGAATGGTGAAGGCTATATAGAACATAATATAAGCATGTTAAATAGGTATCATGTTGCTTCATAGGGCATGGCATTGTGAATGGTTTCATGTAGTTTCGGAGATAAATAATATGTCTTTGAGGTAGCATCTACCAAAGGCATGTCAAACTTGATTGCCTGAACAAGGTGAGAGTACAGGTTAGTAACTCCCCTATCATCAAGTAGAGTGTAGTGATTTGGGTCCCCCTCTTGCTGTTGATAATAACACCTTGTGACAACATAAGTGTTTTTATCACATTTGTTTTTCCACTTATCTCTTAAGATGCAATCTGTCATCCATTTTCTCTTTGTACATCTCAAAAGAAAGAACTCTACACCTTCTGCGTGTGCATTGACTGCAAAGTTATCACCTTCAATGAGATACTCACTCAACATATCCGGGGATCCCTCAAACATTGCAGCTTCATCTTCTGGTACCTCAGTCTCTTCTGCTACCTCAGAGAGTGGTTTCAATGCCTTGTGTGTCCACTTGCCTGCATATGATTTGTTGGAACAAGTCCTCCAATGGCCCTTCATGCAAGCATCACAAAAACAAGAAAGCCGCCTGGTCCTTAATTGAGTAGGATCATGACGACAAAAGCCTGAAATGCAATGGAGTGATTGAGATCCTGGTACTCTCTCACAACCCCATAGATTAGACATGTCCACTTCTGTCTCTTTTACTAGCCAAAATTTCATGTTTATAGTAGGACCTGTTTTAGTGGATTGTGCATACAAGCTACATGCAGCATTGGACATTGTTCTCATAAAAAATGCAACCACGTCTGCAGCTTGCCTAAGAACAAATCCATTACTCTTGAGTTGTTCATGTGTAAGGGCTCTCTTTATCACAGTGCCAGCGCCATCATGCTCCCCCTTGCCATGGCCAGAGCCAAAAAAATTCCATGTCATCTCTGTACCTGTTAGTTGGTAATATCTAGCAACAAAGTAAAATGGCCTTGCAGCCTTGAATTGCGAGGCTGCACCATCTGACCACACCCAATGCTTCTTGAAATTCAGCCCCTGGTCTTTAAGCCACTGATCACAAAGAAGAAAACAATGTTGGACAAATAGCATATCATGTTGCCTATCATCGGAGATGTAGAAATGCATATGCTTGATAATACTGTCATCTTCGTTGTCACGCATGTACGTTATGTGAACAAGGATGGTGCATTGATCTGTATGCCAATGCATGGATTGTACTTCATTTTTCTCTTTGAACGAGTAATTTTCAACAAAGTCTACTAAAGACATAATGGTATCTGAAGGAAACATCTACTCAATCTAAATGTCAAAAATGGGATACAATCTAGAAACTTCTGTAAGCCCCAATATTTACAAAGGTGAAATGTCGGATCTTCTCAAAGAATACTTACAAAAAATAATATTCCGCCGAGCTCCGTAGGGTGTGTCCAGCTCCTAACATATGTTTACTACCAGGGATGGTTTGGAGTAGAGTTTCACCACTTGTCCAACCTACTAACCATTGTGTTATGCACGTTTTAGCCCATGTTTGTTTGAAGGTCCATGACCTGTCCAAGCTAGCTCTATTGAAAGAATCTATCTCTATTGTTTGAAGATCAATGTGTGAATGGAGAGTAACTACTATGTTTAGTACCATGGATGGTTTGGGTAATGGACCATCACCTGTCCAACCTACTAGCCATTATATTATGCAGGTTTTAGCCCTATGTGGTTTGAAGGTCAACCACCTGTCGAAGCTCACTCTATTGAGTAGTCCTATCTCTACTATGATAGCGTGGATGGTTTTGGTTAGAGGTCCAACACTTCTCCAACCTACTACCCATTGTGCTATGGAAATTTTAGCCCAAGGTGGTTTGAAGGTCCACCACCTATCCAAGCTAGATCTATTCAAAGAAGCTATCTCTATTGTTTGAAGGTCAATGTGTGAATGGAGTGTAGCTACTATGTTTACTACCATGGATGGTTTTGGGTAGAGATCCAACACTTGTCCAACCTACTATCCATTGTGTTATGGAGGTTTAACTCCAAGGTGGTTTGAAGGTCCACCACCTGTCTAAGCTAGCTCTATTGAAAAAAGCTATCTCTATTGTTTGAAGGTCAATTTGTGAATGGAGTGTATCTACTATGTTTACTACCATGGATTGTTTGGAGAAAAGGTCCACCACTTTTCCTACTTTCCACTGTGTTCTACAGGTTTTAGCCCAGGTAGGTTTGAAAGTCCACCACCTATCCAAGCTAGATCTATTGAAAAAATCTATCTCTATTGTTTCAAAGTCAGTGTGTGAATAGAGTGTAGCTACTTTTTTTACTACCACGGATGGTTTGGGGCAAAGGTCCACCACTTGTCCAACCTAAAATCCATTGTGTTATGGAGGTTTTATCCCAAGATTGTTTGAATGTCCACCACCTGTCCAAGCTAGCTTCTTTGAAAGAAGCTATCTCTATTGTTTGAAGGTCAATGTGTAAATGGAGTGTAGCTACTTTTTTTACTACCATGGATGGTTTGGGACAGAGGTTCACCACTTGTCCAACCTACTATCTATTGTGTTATGGAGGTTTTAGCCCAAGGTTGTTTGAAGGTTCACCACCTATCCAAGCTAGCTCTATTGAATATTCCTATCTCTAGTCTCATCACATGGATGGTTTGGGGTAGAGGTCCACCACTTGTCCAACCTACTATCCATTGTGTTCTAGACGTTTTAGCCCAAGGTTGTTTGAAGGTCCACCACCTGTTCAAGCTAGCTCCATTGAAATAGGTTATCTCTATTGTTTCAAGGTCAATGTGTGAATAGAGTGTAGCTACTTTGTTTACTAACCATGGACGGTTTGGGGAAGAGGTCCACCACTTGTCCAACCTACTATCTATTGTGTCATGCAGGATTTAGCACAAGGTGGTTTCAAGCTAGCTCTATTGAAAAAAGCTATCTCGATTATTTGAAGGTCAATGTGTGAATGGAGTGTAACTAGTATTTTTATTACCATGGATAGTATGGGGCAGAGGTACACCACTTGTCCAACTTACTATCCATTGTGTTATGGAGGTTTTAGCCCAGGGTGGTGTGAAGGTGGCCCACCTGTTCAAGCTATCTCTTTTATTTCAAGGTCAATGTGTGAATGGAGTGTAAATACTATCTCTATTACCATGGATGGTTTGGGACATAGGTCCACCACTTGTCCAACCTACTATCCCTTGTGTTATGGTGGGTTTAGCCCAAGGTGGTTTGAAGGTCCACCACCTATCCAAGCTAGCACTATTCAATATTCCTATCTTTGTTGTTTAAAGATCAATGCGTGAATGGAGTGTAGCTACTATGTTTACTACCATGGCTGGTCTGGGACAGAGGTCCACCACTTGTGCAACATACTATCCCTTGTGTCATAAAGTTTTTAGCCCAATGTGGTTTGAAGCTCTACCACATGTCCAAGTAGCCCTATTGAAAGAATCTATCTCTATTGTTTGAAGGTCAATGTGTGAATGGAGTGTATCTACTATGTGTACTACCATGGATGGTATGGGGTAGAGGTCCACCGCTTGTCCAACCTACTATCCATTGTGTTATGGAGGTTTTACCCCTAGGTGGTTTGAAGGTCAATCTATGAATGGAGTGTAACTACTATGTTTACTACCATGGATGGTTAGGGATGGAGGTCCACAACTTGTCCAACCTACTAACCGGTCCACCACGTGTCCAAGCTAGCTCTATTGAATAGTCCTATCTCTAGTCTGATCATGTTGATGGTTTGAGGTAGAGGTCCAACACTTTTCCAACCTACTATCTATTGTGTTATTAAGATTTTAGCCCAAGGTGGTTTGAAGGTTCACCACCTATCTAAGTTTGATCTATTCAAAGAAGCTTTCTCTTTTGTTTGAAGATCAATGTGTGCATGGAGTGTAGCTACTATGTTTACTACCATGGAGGGTTTGGGACAGAGGTCCATCACTTGTCCAACCTACTAACCATTGTGTTATGAAGGTTTTAGCCCAAGGTTGTTTGAAGGTCCACTACCTATCAAAGCTAGCTCTATTGAATAATCCTATCTCTACTTTAATAGCATGGATGGTTCTGGGTAGAGGTCAATTACTTGTCCAATTTAATATTTCTTGTGTTATGGAGGTTTTAGCCCAAGGTGGTTTGAAGTACCACCACTTGTCGAAGCTAGTTGTATTGAAAGAAGCTATCTCTACTGCTTGAAGGTCATGTCCAAGCTAGATCTATTGAAATCATCTATCTCTATTGTTTGAAGGTCAATGTGTGAATGGAGTGTCTAGTATGTTTACTACCAGAGATGGTTTGGGGCAGAGGTCCACCACTTGTCCAACCTACTAACCATTGTGTTATGTAGATTTTAGCCCAAGGTTGTTTGAAGGTCCACCACCTGTACAAGCTAGCTCTTTTTTAAAGAAGCTATCTCTATTGTTCGAAGATCAATGTGTGCATGGAGTATAGTTTCTATGTTTACTACCATGGATGGTTTGGGGCATAGGTCCACCACTTGTCCAACTTACTAACCATTGTGTTATGGAGGTTTTAGTCCAAGGTGGTTTGAAGGACCACCACCAATCCAAGCTATCTCTATTGAATAGTCCTATCTCTACTCTGATAGCATGGATTTTTTGGGGTAGAGGTCCAGCACTGGTCCAACCCACTATCCATTGTTGTATTGAGGGTTTAGAACAAGGTTTTTTGAAGGTCCACCACTTGTCAAAGCTAGATCTAATAAAATAATCTGTCTCTATTGTTTGAAGGTCAATTTGTGAATGGAGTGTAGCTACTATGGTTAATACCATGGATGGTGTTGGGTAGAGGTTCACCACTTGTCCAACCTACTTACCATTGTGTTACAGAGGTTTTAGCCCAAGGTTGTTCGAAGGTCCATCATCTGGCCAAGCTATCTCTATTGAAAGAAGCTATCTCTATTGTTTGAAGGTCAATGTGTGAATGAAGTGTAGCTACTATGTTTACTACCATGTATGGTTTGGAGTAGATATCCATTGTGGGACGCATGTCTAACCTCACCATCCTATCTTATTGCAGTATTAGCGAGAACCATGATTAATTTGTCAAACCATGGGACGAAGCTGACTCGACCAATGCATACAGGCTACAAGCGGTTGTCAATCTCTTGGAAAACAACTAACAACTCGCATCTAACTCAAGCTACACTCAAGTGACTGAAATCACCAAAAGCCAATCGCTCATCGGCAAGCAAATCACATTCATTACAGCATCAAATGACATCCAAATGTAATGAAACTTCTAGGACGGGTTTATAAGACCTAAGCACACATGCCTATGGCCTCAAACCCCACTTTAGGTCAAGTTCCAAAATCACGATTATTAACAACAGTGGATTTTTGACCTAGTAGGTTTCGCCCCAGAATGCATCTAAATGCTTAGCAATGATGCCCCAATACCCTGCCTATGCTTAGTTTTCTATTTAAACATGTAAATTCCTAGTTATAATGAAATTAGGCCGCGGGTCTGCGATGCCAAAAGATACAAAATACTGTGAATGGCTTACGTCAATGCGTAGAGCTCTTACCTGTGGTTACAATGCAACAAATGCATTCGCAATGTGACAACCGGAGAGGGTGTAGGAAGCGCGAGAAGGAGAGAAGTGAGCGTCGTTAGCTCACGCTGTGTATTTCTCATCCAAAAGCTTAATAAAATCTTTACAAAGTTGGCTTTTATACCTTAGCCAAGGTCTGAAAGGTGTAATGTCGAGCGCCCAAGACCTTTTAGACTCCACACTTATTGTATCTGCAACCTAGGTACACTAAGTGACCTATGCTTTACATTCTAGAACTCTTATTGAGCCCATAACATGTTACAATTATCACAATGGCTAAATAAATCGGAAAATTACAATACATGGCCATTTTGCAAAAATGTGAAAAGTGTGTAACTCCAATCTTTACCGCTTCTTCACTTTGATCTTCAATATACATTCATACATCTTCAGTCTTTAGCAGCATCTGCTAACTGACGTTGACTCAGTTAACATTCCCCCCTTCCTATTTTAGTGCCGGTCCCCGGGCACTGTTGAAAAAGTGTCCTTGGAGGCTGAGGAAGGTTTGATTGTTTGTTGATGGGCCGATCTTCATTTTGTCGCTACATTTGTTTATGAGGTTCAATTTGCTGCAACATCTTCATTGGTCCGAGTAGTTGAATTTTAGAGATGATGTTGTATTTGTCATGAGGTTGCTGTTTATTTATGAAAAATATGTACAAAGGAAGTAGAATGATGAGGTTCTAAATTAGGGTCTTATACCTGGATGACCAAAGGGAAAAAACCCAGTGGGAAAAAAGTGCCTTTGGTATACGCACATTATTGGATTACTTATTAGCATGGAAAATATTAATAAAGTACTTTAGGGATTATTTGCTGATAGATATGGAATTAAAAAGGTAGCAAATATGAAAGGGTTGCGTGATGGAACATCGGTTTGCCTGTTGTAGTCCACTCAAGGTGCATAGGTGGAAGAAAAAAAGAGTGTCTAATGCATATGTCCAATGGTGGGACATCCTATTTATGCATACACAGAAATGCATGGAAAACAATATGTTGTGCAAGAAAGATTTTGAGGGGATCTTCAGAAAGATGGTGTAGCTATAAAAGCATATGACATGGCTTTGCACGCTTGCACCCCTTTAAGAGTGGTTTTCGATGACGAGGATATATGCTCTCATCTTACTGTGCACTGTGCGTGAGTGTTGGACTCTACGACACTCCACTAATTGTAAGTTAATAGACTTTGACTCTTATGCTCATCTCATCCACCATGAGCGACATGACTTTAGATATGCCCAACTCTTCCAGCTTGAGCGTAAGCCTAATAACTATGACTCTTAGCACAGAGTTTAATATGACTTGAAGCTTTGGGACTAATGCTTTGCTCATTTTATGGCTTAGCAGTCCGATTCTAACTATGCCAAAGAGTGTTTTTTGCACCCTGGCGACTTGACTTTTTACATTCTTGTGCTTACTACAAACATTTCTTCCGGTAAAAGTAAGCTCGAATCCTCAAAAAGAGGATTACTGAAGGACCAAGTTGGCATTGAAGGTTTCTTTTGCCATACCTATTTTATCATCTTCGAATCTGCATTCTCATTGGTTGGGTTGTCCTTCTTTGACTGTGAATACTCCATTATCCCTTTTATTCTCCAAGTAGGCATGTTGATAGGAGTCTTTGATGTTGTTGTAGGCCTCTTTTCACTTTTGGTATCTGGCTTTTGACTAGGAGCATTGGAAGACTTAGGAATCCAAACCTCTTGATGACCTTTGTAACTCCTTTGTTGACTTTCTTGAGCTTTAGGTCCTGCTGAGATGTTGAGATCTTCATGCAAGTCTGGTGTAGTTGCAATTGGCTTGTGGTTGACTAGTAGCCAAATCTTTGTATACCCTATGTAGAATCCTTGTCCAAGAAGAACATTCTTTGAGATCCATCTTTGTTATGTATCCTTTTGTGAGCCGTGGTAGACTTCATTATCATTCAATGTTGTTTTGTTGTAAACCTACTTCTTAGGTATCCTAGGATATTGTCGAGGTTGATACCTTGTGGGCCTTCTTTCTTAGGAGGGACTTGAAGTTACTTCATATGCTCTAACCTGTGGTTTTGGCACCCAAATCTGTTTGTTACCTCTATAGTACTCCTGTTCCTTTAAGATCCATCGTGATGCTATCCATCCCATGTGTTTGTCTTTTTGTGTTGATTTCTCATCCTTAATCCAAACTGGATCATTGACTTTAACTAAACTGCTCGAAACAAACACTTGCTTGACTTTCCTTTCCTTTCTTGAGTACTTTGGCTGATATACATTTGCTTTTTAGGGTGTCTCCTTAGAGGTTTTAGTTGGGTCAGCAATTGACTTGAAGTTTTGAAATCCTGATTTGCTTGAAGAAGATGATCCATGAGGGTTCTCTAATGTAGAGACATATGCTATCACACCTTTTGTGCTAATCGGTGGAAGTTCCACTTTAGCTTTACCTTTGTCTGCAACATTTTTCTTCTTTACCTCTGGTCTCGGTGGAATTCTTTGCTCAATAGCTTCCGTGGTTGTTCTTTGTTCTATTTGATTTGCACTTGCTATTGCCTGATTTGCTTTAAGTTCTTCTGAAGTTCTGAATGATGGAGATGAATCAATTTCAATAAGATCTGCTTTGATATCAGTCTCCATTTGAATTGTGCTTGAGGACTCTGTGCTGTCATCGGCGCAGGTGACCAATCTCGGTCTTCATTCTTTGATGTCTGTGATGACTCCGTCATGTTTGAATTCTGTATCTCTAACATCTTCTTGGCCATTTGCATTCCCATTATGATGTCGTCTGGCATATCTTTTGTTG
This sequence comes from Adiantum capillus-veneris, assembly GCF_014529385.1. Lineage (NCBI taxonomy): Eukaryota > Viridiplantae > Streptophyta > Polypodiopsida > Polypodiales > Pteridaceae > Adiantum > Adiantum capillus-veneris. The sequence goes on along the minus strand of NC_140951.1, from coordinate 39,639,199 downwards.
TGATCACATGGAATTGAGCTTTGATGATCTGTGAACTTACTTCAATGGTGGTGGAGATGATTCCCCAGCATTCTACTCGTTTGTTTCCTGATATGATCACAAATTCAGGAGCATCTTTCAGCTGTGGTTGGCCACATCTTTTCCGAGTGCGAAAAGACATGAGGTTCTTATCTAGCTGAAAATCTAGCTTTACTTCTTTTGACAGTTTATCTTCATTCTCACCAACAATGTTTCACTTGATCGTCTCAGGATTTCTTTCTTTTTTGAGTGTTTTTGTGGTGGCGATGTCCGTGGGTTGAACATTTTTTACATTGGCTTTGCTTTGATCACCTGCTTCTATTGATGTCGACTTGTATGACTGTGATACTGCACTTTTTTGCAATTGTTGAGCATTGTCCTCCTGCATTTGAGTAACCTTTGACCTTAATAGGTCCATTGTACTTTCTGGTAGAATCTGTTTCTTCAAAGGAGATTTTGGTGGTGTAGCCTTTTGGACTTTAGCTTTCATTGATTTTGACTTTTTTGTCACCTGTTCTGGAAACTTGAGGGTTTCTATCATCTTCAGATAGTCTTTGACTTCAGTCGTACCATCCAAATGAGTTTGTACAATGTCTTGAACCTACTGAGAATCATTGCCATTTGCATCTCGATATGCATATGCGAGCTTGGTCTCATCCAATTGCTTGAGCACTATGGGATTTGTCGGTTTTTGGCTTTGACTCGTGGAGATCAACTGAAGATTTTGTCCCCGATGATCTTCATAGAAGAATTTTTCTGGAGATTTTGATGGTTTCTGGGTCAATGGAAAACTTCCAACAACCATATGATCTTTCAATGGTTTTTGCTATGAAGGGGTCTGCTGGCTAGAAGTTCTTGGGCTTCTAACTGGTGTAGCATTCTTTGGTACTAGAGCTGAGCTTGATGAATTTGCAGCTCCCCCCTTCCTAGAGTGATCACTATAGCCTGCTTCATTTGTGAGAGCTCAAAACTATTTGGATCTGGTTGAGTCTCACCTTTTGGGAATGTGAAGGTACACTTTGTGTAGCACTATTGAGGTTTGGCATATGTAAACCCTTTGCATAGTTCCCTATGTATCTCCATGAAACATGACAAATTATTCCCAAAGTTAAGCTGTAGATAGAATTATCTTTGCCTTGATATTGTCTATCCCATGGTCCTCTTATGATATGAGCTTCTGTGGTTTCAGGACCCAAGGCATCATAGATACTAGACTCTCGTCTATATCTACGACTATTTTGGTCAAAGTATATGCTCGTTTGGTCACAACATCGAAGCTTGATTTCCGATGGAGGAGAGTTTGGCTCTGAACAAATTTCTGAGTTCACTCGGGTAATATCCTTCAACTCTAGAGAGGATGGGCTATAATAGATTCTTTCCTTTGAAATGACCCATCCTTTCTGATCTATCACTGGACGCACTTCTATGAGCTGGTATGTGGGCTGTTCAAACACTGGTTGATCCGTTTTGTACAGCTCTCCTTTTTGGTCCACATAGTGTGCATATGAATTATGGGTACCATACAAAGCTAACATCATTCTGTTTGATGTGTCTCAGAGACTCATGAATGATTGCACACTTGTGTCAGTGGATGCAAAATCAATTGCAAACCTAACAGACTTTTCAACCTTCGGTGATATCTGGACACCTTGACCAAATTCATACAGGAATTTGTTGTTCGAAGAGTCAATTTTAAGCTTTCCACGTGCCTGTGCATCTTTATGCTGATTTTGAACTTGTATTACTTTTATTGGTGCTTCTAATGGTAATGCAAAATCATCCGATTGCATTAAAAGTGACGGGTTTGATGCACTTACATCAAGATTTGCATTTCCACTTTTCTCGGTACCTTGCTTGGTAGTTGATGTATCCCTGTTGTCTGGATTTCTTGGACAATCTTCAAAAAATCTGAGCAATACGCCATGACTGATGGTATTTCATTTGGTTCTGTCATGTCAAGATCTAGTTGAGAAGTTTCTGCTTCTATGTTGGCCAAATTATCGGCATCTTCTTTTAAAACACTAAGCATCAAGTTGTAGAATGCTCCATCTTGACCCTTGTACTGTCTTTGGCTCGGTTCTCCAATTACACTGGCTTCAATTGGTTGATCTGTTGGATCTTTCATTTCTGGTTCTCGATTATAGATCTGACCACTGTAGTCTATGTACAATGACCCTGATTGCATATGCACTAATTGTATGTTTTGCTGGCTTGTGCAGATTTCTGGATAAACACTCGGGTTGACTTTTTGAACTTCTATCTGCACTTTATCTTTGAGCTTGCAATACCTGGCTCCACTGAAGTCTGTGAACATTTGGGAGTTCTCTGAATCTGGTTTTACTCTGATCAATAGGATCTTGGCTCCTGTGCGGCTTTTGCTGTTCATCAAGTATCTATGGCCTTTTGAATCTGTATACAAGAATTTATCTCCATTGTAGCCATAAAGCTGTAAAATCTGCTCTGTTGCACTTGTACCTGTGTTACCACTGCTACTGGCTTGCTCTGTTGTACTTGAACTCTCAGCTCGCGATGAGTCCATGTCGCGACTGGTTCTATAAAACCTGTCTCCTAGCAGACTTTGGTATTGATTAGCAAAAAAAAAAAAAAATCTGCTTAAGTTTGATAAGGCTACCTTTGCCAAAGTACTTTTGGCAGTCGATTTCTCTTCAACTCACAAGAGTTGATTAACTCTAGCTCGAAAGTGTCAGAATTGATTGTAGCCTTTGAAATGATGAAAATCTAGGCCTTGAATAACGTAACTTGTAGATTAGATTGTTATCCGTTTTTTCCACTTAACTTGAATTCAGCTCTTGTCAAGCTCCCAATTCTTTGCCTGCAACCTAGTTCTTCAATCTGAGCTAAGTGAGTCAGCAATTGAGATTTCCAAATCCTATCCTTGCAAGGAGCTAAAGGACTAATCTGCAACTTGAAACTGAGTTAAGAGGTACCAATTTGGATCCGATGGAACCCAAAATTGACCAATAGCCTTGTATTATGTTGTTCTAGCACTGTACAAGCTCAAAAGTCCAAAATCTTGTTTCTAGGGTTCAAAAGTAAATAATCCCGATTATTTACTTTTCTCAGTTTCTACACTTTTTAGGCTTGTTTTGCCAATTATTTACCTTGTTGTGGTCTCTAGACAAGTTTGGTTGAGTTTAATCAAGATTTGTCCAAGTTATCAACTTGTTTAGTGTCTGCAGACTCTGATTCCAAGAATCTGGCTTAATTCTCAATTTTGTGATCCAAATTTCATCAAATTTGATTTGTGGAGTCTACTTGATGTGCTTGACCCTATGGTATACTCAATTGTGTAAAATTTTTCAATTCTGGAGCAAAAGTAAACAATCGCGATTATTTATTGCTTTTTTTTTAGAACCTTTTTTTTTCAAAAGTAAATAATCGCGATTATTTACTTTTGGTGATTTTTGGTCATCTGAGCATATACACTTGTTTAACACATCAAGATAAGCCTATGAGTCAAGTTTCACTGAATTTGAACAAGATTTACCAAGTCACACTCAAGTTCTCGACATTCAGTACAAATTTTATTTTTTATCAAGGTTTTGGTGTGTTTTGTGATCCAAACTTCATGAGCCTTCACAAAAGATGTTTGCAATCATGCTTAGAGTCTATGGTATAAATCTTGATCAATTTTGAACCAAAAGTTCATAATCGCGATTATTAACTTTTGACCTAAAATGACAACTTTTTTCAACTTTTTCAGAGGAGAGTCTTTTTATGATCTATTTTGAGCCTATGAATCAAGTTAAAACTTAATTCGGACAAGATTCATCAAGTCAGACTCAATTTCACGACATTCACTCAGATTTTAGTTGTTAGCAAGTTTTTTGCATGTTTTGTGATCCAAATCTTTTGTGCCTTTACAAAAGTTGTTTGTACACATGTAATGAATCACTGGTATCAACCTTGATCAGTTTTGAGCCAAAAGTTAATATTCGTGATTATTAACTTTTGACCTAAAATGACAACTTTTTTTAACTTTTTCTCTAAACAATCTTTTTATGATCTCTTTTGAGCCTATGAATCAAGTTAAAACTTAATTTGAACAAGATTCATCAAGTCAGACTCAATTTCTCGATATTCAGTACAGATTTTAGTTTTTATCAAGGTTTTGATGTGTTTTGTGATCCAAACTTCATGAGCCTTCACAAAAGATGTTTGCAATCATTTTTAGAGTCTATGGTATAAATCTTGATCAGTTTTGAGCCAAAAGTTCATAATCGCGATTATTAACTTTTGACCTAAAATGCCAACTTTTTTCAACTTTTTCAGAGGAGAGTCTTTTTATGATCTATTTTGGGCCTATGAATCAAGTTAAGACTTAATTTGGACAACATTCATAAAGTCAGACTCAATTTCTCGACAATCAGTTAGATTTCAATTTTTACCAAGTTTTTAGACTGTTTTGTGATCCAAATCTTTTGGGCCCTTACAAAAGTTGTTTGTATACATGCAAGGAGTCAATGGTATGAACCTTGATCAGTTTTGAGCCAAAAGTTCATAATCGCGATTATTAACTTTTGACCTAAAATGACAATTTTTTTCAACTTTTTCCCTAAACAGTCTTTTTATGATCTCTTTTGAGCTTGTGAATCAAGTTAAAACTTAATTTGGACAAGATTCATCAAGTTTATCAATTGTTTCGTGTCCGCAGACTCTGATTTCAAGAATCTGGCTTAAGTCTCACTTTTGTGATCCAAATTTCACCAAAATTGATTTGTGGGGTCTACTTGCTATGCTTGACCTTGTGGTATGCCCAAATATGCAAGATTGTCAATTTTTGGAGTAGATGTAAATAATCATGATTATTTACTCTGTCAAATTTTTTGCAAGCTTTTGTCCCAACTTTGACACAGATCTGTTAAGAACCTCAAGTTAAGGTCTCTAGCCAAGTTTCATCAAGTTTGGACAAGTTTTGGTCAAATGGTCATCAATTTTCTGTCCGCAGACTGACTTTGCAAAATTGGTCACAATTTCAATCCAATGATCCAATGATCCAAATCTTACCAAATTTGGTTTGTGGGCTTATTACAACATGGTAAAACTAGTGATATGCTGACTTGGTCAAAAAAGTTGAAAAACGGGACAGATGTAAATAATCACGATTATTTACAACTAGTAACTTTTTTCATCTTTTTGATCAACTAAGCATATACACATGTTTATCACATCAATATAAGCCTATGAATCAAGTTTCATCAAGTTTGGACAAATTTTTCTCCAATTTACACTCAAGACTCGAAAAGTTAGTACAAACTTTAGTTTTTACCCAGTTTTTTGCCAATTTGGTGATCCAAACCTTTTGGGCCTTTACAAAAGCTGTTTGTACACATGCAATGAGTCAATGATATAAACCTTGGTCAATTTAGAGCAGAAAGTTAATAATCGTGATTATTAACTTTTGGCCCAAAATGAACACTTTTTTGAACTTTTTCACTGGACAGTCTTTTTATGATCTATTTTGAGCCTATGAATCAAGCCAAAACTTAATTTGGCATAAAATGTCAAGAAAAAGTAAATAATCTGAGTTTTGGCCAACTCTTGAAAATTTTACCTCAAAGTGTCCTTGAGCTTACTGGTTCATACAACTTTTAGGCTTGCTCTCTAGTTGGATTGAGTGGTTTGGAGTCTTTTCACGCTATTTCTAGCCGTAGATCTGAAACTCTGCAACTTCACATAAACAACTCACAGATGATTCGTTTGGAGTTAGCAATGATTTGAGATCTCACCTTGGATTCTGCTTACCCTACTCCTAGATTCTCATGCAATGGGGTTGTGGAAAGTGTCCACAAACACTTGTTTTCTTGTTTTTTATGGTTTTTTGAGCATTGTTCTTAAGACTTGTCTCGCCTTTCAATCATTCTCCAAATCCTAATCTAAATCTACAATCCTACCATCCTAAAGGCACTTAGCAAGTACGACTTACCTCCAAGCTACCTCTACACAGCAAAAGACGACAATCTTAAGCTATGCGGTTTCTAAAAGAAAGTTTTACTCTAGGTGAACCTAGAGGAAGTTAATGAACAAGTACACAAGACCCTCGTGTTTTCCCTAGTTTAGGTCTTTCATCCCCGGAAGCGGCACCAAATGTGGGACGCATGTCTAACCTCACCATCCTATCTTATTGCAGTATTAGCGAGAACCACGATTAATTTGTCAAACCATGGGACAAAGCTGACTCGACCAGTTCATAGAGGCTATAAGAGGTTGTCAATCTCTTGGAAGAAAACTAATAACTCGCATCTAACTCAAGCTACACTCAAGTGACTGAAATCACCAAAAGCCAATCGCTCATCGGCAAGCAAATCACATTTATTATAGCATCAAATGACATCCAAATGTAACGAAACTTCTAGGACAAGTTTATAAGACCTAAGCACACATGCCTATGGCCTCAAACCCCACTTTAGGTCAAGTTCCAAAATCGCAATTATTAAAAGTAGTGGATTTTCGACCTAGTCATTTTCGACCCAGAATGCATCTAAATGCTTAGCAATGATGCCCCCATACCCTGTTTATGCTTAGTTTTCTATTTAAACATGTAAATTCCTAGTTATAATGATATTAGGCCGCAGGTCGGTGACGCCAAAAGCTAGGAAATACTGTCAATGGCTTACGTCAATGCGTAGAGCTCTTACGGTTGCAATGCAACAAACGCATTCGCAATGTGACAACCGGAGAGGGTGTAGGAAGCGCGAGAAGGAGAGAAATGAGCGCTGTTAGCTCACGCTGTGTATTTCTTATCCAAAAGCTTAATAAAATCTTTAGAAAGTTGGCTTTTATACCTTAGCGAAGGTCTAAAATGTGTAATGTTCGGCGCCCAATACCTTTGAGACTCCACACTTTTTGTATCTGCAACCTAGGTACACTAAGTGACCTATGCTTTACATCCTGGAACTCTTATTGAGCCCGTAAAACGTTACAATTATCACAATGGGTAAATAAATCGGGAAATTACAATACATGGCCATTTTGCAAAAATGCGAAAAGTGTGTAACTCCAATTTTACTGCTTCTTCACTTTGATCTTAGATGTACATTTGTACATCTTCAGTCTTTAGCAGCTTTCGTTAACTAACGTTTCACTCAGTTAACATTTGTCAAACCATGGGACGAAGCTGACTCGACTAGTGCATAGAGGCTACAAAAGTTTGTCAATCTCTTGGAAAACAACTAACAACTCGCATCTAACTCAAGCTACACTCAAGTGACTGAAATCACCAAAAGCCAATCGCTCATCGGCAAGCAAATCACATTCGTTACAGTATCAAATCCAAATGTAACGAAACTTCTAGGAAAAGTTTATAAGACCTAAGCACACATGCCTATGGCCTCAAACCCCACTTTAGGTCAAGTTCCAAAATCACGATTATTAAAAGCAGTGGATTTTTGACCTAGTCATTTTCGATCCAGAATGCATCTAAATGCTTAGCAATGATTCCCCAATACCCCGCCTATGCTTAGTTTTTTATTTGAACATGGAAATTCCTAGTTATGATGAAATTAGGCCGCGGGCCGCGGGTCGGCGACGCCAAAAGCTACGAAAAACTGTGAATGGCTTACGTCAATGCGTAGATCTCTTACTTGCGGTTGTAATGCAACAAACGCATTCGCAATGTGACAACAGGAGAGGGTGTAGGAAGTGCGAGAAGGAGAGAAGTGAGCGCCGTTAGCTCACGCTGTGTATTTCTTATCCAAAATCTTAATAAAATCTTTAGAAAGTTGGCTTTTATACCTTAGCCAAGGTCTAATATGTGTAATGTTCGGCGCCCAATACCTTTGAGACTCCACACTTTTTGTATCTGCAACCTAGGTACACTAAGTGACCTATGCTTTACATCCTGGAACTCTTATTGAGCACATAACACGTTACAATTATCACAATGGGTAAATAAATCGAGAAATTACAATACATGGCCATTTTGCAAAAATGTGAAAAGTGTGTAACTCCAATTTTACTGCTTCTTCACTTTGATCTTAGATGTACATTTGTATATCTTCAGTCTTTAGCAGCTTCTGTTAACTAACGTTGACTGAGTTAACATCCACCACATGTCCAGCCTACTATCCATTGGGTTATGGAGGTTTTAGCCCTAGGTGGTTTGAAGGTCAATCTGTGAATGGAGTGTGACTACTATGTTTACTACCATGGATGGTTTGGGACAGAGGTCCACAACTTGTCCAACCTACTAACCACTTTTTTATGGAGGTTTTAACCCAAGGTGGTTTGAAGGTCCACCACCTATCCAAGCTAGCTCTATTGAATAGTCCTATCTCTAGTCTGATCATGTTAATGGTTTGGGGTAGAGGTCCAACACTTTTCCAACCTACTATCCATTGTGTTATTGAGGTTTTAGTCCAAGGTGGTTTGAAGGTTCACCACCTGTCCAAGTTTGATCTATTGAAAGAAGCTTTCTCTTTTGTTTGAATATTAATGTGTGCATGGGTGTAGCTACTATGTTTATTACCATGGAGGGTTTGGGACAGAGGGCCATCATGGAGGTTTTAGCCCAAGGTGGTTTGAAGGTCCACCATCTGTCCAAGCTAGCTCTATTGAATAATCCTATCTCTACTCTAATAGCGTGGATGGTTCTGGGTAGAGGTCAATCAGTTGTCCAATTTACTATTTCTTGTGTTATAAAAGTTTTAGCCCAAGGTGTTTTGAAGGTCCACCACCTGTCCAAGATAAATGTATTGAAAGAATCTATCTCTATTGTTTGAAGGTCATGTCCAAGGTAGATCTATTGAAAGTAGCTATCTCTATTGTTTGAAGGTCAATGTGTGAATGGAGTGTCTACTATGTTTATTTCCAGGGATGGTTTGGGGCAGAGGTCCACCACTTGTCCAACATACTAACCATTGTGTTATGCAGGTTTTAGCCCAAGGTTGTTCGAAGGTCCACCATCTAGCCATGCTAGCTCTATTGAAAGAAGCTATCTCTATTGTTTGAAGATCAATGTGTGAATGAAGTGTAGCTACTATGTTTACTACCATGTATGGTTTGGAGTAGAGGTCCACCACATGTCCAAGCTACTATCCATTGCGTTTTGGAGGTTTTAGCAATAGGTGGTTTGAGGTCAATCTGTGAATGGAGTGTAAATACTATGTTTACTACCATGGATGGTTTAGGACATAGGTCCACAACCTGTCCAACCTACTAACCATTTTTTAATGGAGGTTTTAGCCCAAGGTCCACCACGTCTCCAAGCTACCTCTATTGAATAGTCCTATCTCTAGTCTGATCATGTTGATGGTTTGGGGTAGAGGTCCAACACTTTACCAACCTACTATCCATTATGTTATTGAGGTTTTAGCCCAAGGTGGTTTGAAGGTTCACCACCTGTCCAAGTTTGATCTATTGAAAGAAGCTTTCTCTTGTTTTTGAAGATCAATGTGTGAATGTAGTGTAGCTACTATGTTTTACTACCATGGAGGGTTTGGGACAAAGGTCCATCACTGTCCAACGTTCTAACCATTGTGTTATGGAGGTTTTAGCCCAAGGTGGTTTGAAGGTCCACCAATTGTCCAAGCTAGCTCTATTGAATAATCCTATCTCTACTCTAATAGCATGGATGGTTCTCGGTAGAGGTCAATCACTTGTCCAATTTACTATTTCTTGTGATATAAAGGTTTTAGCCCAAGGTGGTTTGAAGGTCTACCACATGTCCAAGCTAGATGTATTGAAAGAAGCTATCTCTATTGTTTGAAGCTCATGTCCAAGGTAGATCTATTGGAAGTAGCTATCTCTATTGTTTGAAGATCAATGTGTGAATGGAGTGTCTACTATGTTTACTACCACGGATGGTTTGGGACAGAGGTCCACCACTTGTCCAACTTACTAACCATTGTGTTATGCAGGTTTTAGCCCAAGGTTGTTTGAAGGTCCACCACCTGTACAAGCTAGCTCTTTTTAAAGAAGCTATCTCTATTGTTTGAATATCAATGTGTGCATCGAGTGTAGCTACTATGTTTACTACCATGGATGGTTTGGGACATAGGTCCATATGGCACTTGTCCAACCTACTAACCATTGTGTTATGGAGGTTTTAACCCAAGGTGGTTTGAAGGTCCACCATGTATCCAAGCTATCTCTATTGAATATGTAAGATCCCTAATTTTTGGGTCTCTTTTAATAATAATAAAAATAACTTTCACTATCTATTTTGGTGAATTTTGATTGACAGTATTCGAAAGTCATAATATTGTTGGATGTTACGGTGTGGCGTAGTTTATTTACGATTTTCATTAGTTGGTTAAATATTGTCTGGATGGTCAAATTTTGTGAGATCCCCACCCCGCCGTATTAAATGACAGATCTGATGGTGAACCTGGTGGCCACTAGATCTATAGAGGAAGCAAACAAAGTGGTTGAGGGTTCAACTAGCGGACGATTTCTCATCACAAAGTGAGTCGAGTTCGAGCCTACTAGCAATGAGATCTAGCTCCACCTCACAGGAAAAGCGTATTTAAACTATCTGGCGATCCTAAGACCCACCTTCCAAGAGGAGAGAAAACCTCGAGTGCCTTTTTTCCCATGTTTCAGAGGCACGTACACTTGAGACTTCGCCGCTCTAGGGGCAATGAGTATTACTAGTATCAATTTTAACACTATGGGGACAGAGAGTTCCCGACCAATTGGGACCACCCTTCCCATAGGCATTGGCAACCTGAGCCAAGCTCCCACTTTCCACCCCCACACTCACACCTCCTTGTGTGTCCTAATTACTAACACAATGATTGTTCAACATAAACATTCCTTGATTAAATTCCGAATCACAATGTTCATTAAGACAGCCCTTCAACCAGTATTCCAAAGTGGCACCAAGACAATATTCTAGTCAAAATTCTACTCAAAATTATTCATTAAAATTCCAATGTTCTGGAGGTACAACATCCCCCCTCCAGCGAGAGTTTACTCCTCCCGTTGTCGCATAGCTGCCCATACAACTAGGTATGTCCACCGCATAGAAAGCACGACATGGACACTCCCACCGCATAAAAAGCAAGACGTGGGTTCCCACCGCATAGAAAGCAAGTCGTGGGTATCCACCGCATAGAAAGACAGTCGTGGATTCAAGAGCCCTTAACGAGGAAATCTGCCCCCTGTGATCAGTAGGGGGGTCAGAACTAATTCAACATTCGAAATAGAATGAACATGTCGAGCTAAATTTTCCCTAGCAGACATTCTTTCCTATTGCAAACAGTATATCCATCAATCATTTCTTTCCTACCTTAAACTTAAATGTACAATGAATTCAAATGCTGAGATTTCCGTCGGATTTCTCCAACATGTTTAGGGGTGTGTTCATTTCTAGCTAATCGTATGCAATGTTACTTAAACAACTTGAATAAAATGTGACCTACATCTTCCAATTCTTCGTCAATGGCCCGTGAGATGGCCGGTGCTTGTTCGTCCATGGGAGCTTTTCCTTTTCCATTCACATTGCTCGTTCCCGCCTCGCGGTCGTGGGCACCACCGAAGCGAGTTCTCTTAACCGGGGCCATTTTACACTCACTACTTTAAATGATAAACTTGAAGAAAAAGAACTAAGGTCCGAGAGCATCATAACAACCAATTTGGCTGATTAGAATCATTAAAGAATCCTCCTTATGCAAGAGGGATTAGATTTCTCCTTCGAGACCTAGCAATTTATGGTTAATACTTTGCTTACCCTATGGGAACTGACTCTAAAGTTAATCACTTGACTTCGATGATTAAGAATTCAGAATTTTACTAATTGACTTGCAATAGAGATGAAGTAAGCAAGCTCGATCACTTTCTTAGTGCAATTTGAAGATGCAGAATTACTGCATGCATATGTGATAGAAAATTCTCCTCTTATTGGCCTAATGACGGATTAATTTTTACCTTAATCACATCTTAATGTGAGAGAATCTTTTTGAATCTAATTAATTACATTACTATTGAATGGTAAAAGGGTGAATTTCATCAAATCTACATTATTACCTGTTGACAATTTATTAACTATGCTGCCTAGAGAGAGAATCTCTCCTAATCATGTATTAATCATTGATTAAGAATGATGAATGGATGCATAAATTAGCTAATTGAATGCGGATTATGTAATGGAGTATAGCTATGTCAACTTAGAGAGAAGCTATTGGGAATTATAGCTAAGATTAAGCATAGTAGACGAGGAATTTGGAGAATAATGATAAGAATTAAGAAAACCAGGAATTAAACCATGATTACCGTGATTAGGGACTGAGAATCCTCTTGATTTTTTGATCCAATGAATCCTCAAGATGAGAATTTCGGCAGCACCTCCCTCCTTGCTTCTCCTTCAAAAACTGTGTGTGTACCGGCAACACCTCCCCAAGGTGTGTGTAGGTGTATTAGGTGTGTGTGTGAGCATGTGTGTGTGTGTGTGAGAGAGAGAGTACACCTTTAAATAGGCCTCCTCAAGCTGAAAATCGACCCTGCTTGCTATTTGCATATGGGAGCTACTCCAGTTAAGCATGGCAAGTCCAGTCTCCTACCCACCAAGTGTCCAATTGGCTTGGTTAACTGGCTATCACACTTAGTTGCAAGCTTGGAAACTCTCCCAAGACTCCCACAAGGACAAGAGGCGCCCCCTAGCTGCTAAAGCTGACCCGGAGTGGCCTGGAGCCTGTTCCCACACAGCCTCGGGCTCCGGTGCCTCCCCGGTCAATTTTTGGAAAAATTGATTTTAGGCTAAAACGGGTCATACGAGTCGGATTTTAATGCCGTAAATTGTTATACTGAGCTCTAACTAAGGCGTACTAGCCCGAGTACCTGCCATATTTAGCAGCCCCCGGGGTCCTAAAATGCATTTTTTTGAAATTCGGGGTGCAGGTGCAATTTTTCAAGACGGTCAAAACTGGACGGGTCGGGTGACCAAAAACTTACTATTTTTGGACTTTTTTTACAAAAAATATTTTAATTCACATCTCAAATCTTTAAAAAATTCTAATCATCATGGCACTGACAGAATTCGGAAAACTGCTAAAAATAGTAACTTTTCCCATTATGTTCATTTCATGGTACAATGGTGCTCTTTTTGGTCGGGTCAGAGACCTTACAAATTTAATGTAAAAATTGAATGGTAAGTAGGAAATTTGAACACCAAAAAGCAAAGGCTTGTTTTTAGGAAAGAAAGAATCTTTTTAGAAAAGAGAGGAGGAGAGAGGAGGAGCTTAGTTTAAGACTCTTTTCTTGGAAGCCAAGCTTCTTCTTAGAGTCTCTAAATTGCGCGTCGAAATCCGTGTCCTCAGATTTTTTTTTTTGAAAAGATACGAACGTGCGTGAACTTGTCTCTCCTTGCCTCACTCTATTCTTAGCTAGTGCTTTTGGCCTTGAGAGCCTATATAAAGACCTCTCTTCTTTCACTTGAGATGGATAGATACAATCTCAGATGCGGAAGCTCTCTTACCTTGACGTTAGAATTACTTATCTATTATACGGAGTGGTGCAAGCTCTTCATCACCATCTCCATAAACTCTTTTCTCTCGTGAAGAAGAAGAAGAAGGATACTCTCTCTCTATTTGCTTATTATCTTCTCTGTTGTTTCACGGTGTACGCGCTGTCCAGAAGTCTTCGTGGCGGATACCTCTACATAACTCTCATCATCGCTCTCTTACGGCAAAGCAAGAAACCTTTCGACAACCCCAAATCAATTCGAAACTACAGCGAGAAACCATAAACTCCATCGTCATCATCTCTCTCTCTCTATGTCATTTTTTCTGCGTCCTCACTCTCTCGGTGATTGTTTTTTTCGTATACGAGTGCATGTATGGATTAACCAAGTACATACGAGGTTGCCTCATGATTGTTTCATCATGTTTTATACGTTGATTTATGCACATGATGCGTTATGGTCACGTGCGTGCATAAAGAAGTGATTTTTGTTTCACGTCATAGAAGTGGTAGGAATACTGTTTTGGTCATAAATCACAAACCGTTATGAATCAGCCCAAACCCTTTATACGTAGATAAAACACATCATTTAGAACATTTTATCTTGTATGTGTCATGTGAAAAACACGCACGAGTTAAGAGATATGGTCAAAAAACAGATTGCTGCCCACTATTAAACCAAAATTTTTGACTCCAGGCTCCTTGGGAAACTACTATATAGATTCACCGGATGGACAAACTCACTTGACCAATTGAAACGCTTGATAAAACTTGATGATAAATGAATTAGGTCTCCGTTATCAATTCAGGAATGTGGGTTATTAATCATTCTATTATCAGTTTTACCTACACATATAGGAGTGCTATCAAAGGGGGATACCATATGACGTCGTGAGTTAACTAAGCCGTTTTGTTATGTTTTATGGTTTGTTTTGGTGAGTTGATTTCAATTATTAGATGACCCTAAAATTACATGAGAGTATATGTTAAACTTTTCGAACCACATAGGAAAATATGAATAAAGTGACTTTCTTTTGGGATTACCGTTTGTTGTGTGAGTACCATATGGTCAAAGTGATTTGATGGAGTGATAGGATGTATCATGGAGCTGAACTTGATGCATTGTTTTGAGGTCAAATACTTTCATTTGCATGTTTTGCATGCTCCCGAAAATGTCAGAAAGTTGTTTTTGCATATGTGTGAAGTTATGGTTTATGGTTGACCTAGAGGTCGGAGTTGTTTTGCATCATGTTTATGGTGTTGTAATGTTATAATATGATGTATGGGAACTCATGAATTGATGTGGATGCCTCATATGCATGGTTATGATTGCTTTCCACCTTTCTAGGTAAAAACTAGCTCTATGTGCTAGAGTGGTGAAGTACAGATGTGATGTATCAACTTTGCATGGTTGCATGTTGTCAAAATTGGAATTTTATATCATGATTACTCGCTGGTCGAACTCTTTTTATGCATGAAAGGATCACATCTTAAGGGTCACATGTGTGTAGACTCCGATTGATTGCAAGGGATATGTCAAACTCCAAGTGTGGGAGTTGGTTCAATGTGATTATGATTTATGGTTAAAGGATGAGATTCCCTCATGAATTATGGTTGATATTTTATGGTGGAAACCGGTGTGGATTATGGTTTTTTTAATAGATTGAGTTATGCTCATAGAGGTACACCATCTGTCCAAGCTATATGTATAGAAAGAAGCTATCTCTATTGTTTGAAGGTCATGTCCAAGCTAGATCTATTGAAAGTAGCTATCTCTATTGTTTGAAGGTCAATGTGTGAATGGAGTGTCTACTATATAGTACTACCAGGGATGGTTTGGGGCAAAGGTCCACCACTTGTCCAACTTACTAACCATTGTGTTATGCAGGTTTTAGCCCAAGGTTCTTTGAAGGTCCACCACCTGTACAAGCTAGCTCTTTTTGAAGAAGCTATCTCTATTGTTTGAAGATCAATATGTGTATGGATTGTAGCTACTATGTTTACTACCATGGATGGTTTGGGACATAGGTCCATCACTTGTCCAACCTACTAACCATTGTGTTATGGAGATTTTGGGTGAAAGCATGAATAGGTGGAAAGCTATATATGTGATATAATTAAATAGCATAGCATGACATTGGGGGTGTGGTCATTGGTGCCATATTTCAGACATCCAAATTTATATTCTAAAAAATGTTATACTGAAAAATTCAGCCTTCACACACCCACTTTGTTTCATGAGTAGTTGGCAGTTTCAAACACCATGCCCCCCCCCCCCCCCCCCCCCCGACCCCCCGCCTCTCTCTCTCTCTCTCTCTCTCTCTCTCTCTCTCTCTCTCTCTCTCTCTCTCTCTGGAGCGCGTGCTCAAGGTCTACTGTGCTTAGAGCTTCTACTGTGCAAGCTTGGCTGCTTCAAGGACGATTGCAGTAACCGCCCTCTTCTCTTCGAGGTATGTCTCTCCCATTGAACATGTACACTCTCTAATGCTTGAGCACGCGCGTCCCACCTGGGATCATTTAGCTACATTAAGCTGCATTTGGAGATGCATGAGTGCCACACCTTGCTCATTTGCAACAAGAGGCGAGAAAAACCTAATGCTGATGATGGTTGCATGAGAGGACATAGACTCCCGAGGTAATTTGCTAGTCCACAAGCTGCATGCAATCTTGGGAAAAATCCCATAGCACATCACCTTGAATGCCATGCTTACAAGAGCAGGCCCATGAAGTTCTTGTTTCTTTTTAGCAGGGATGATAAGCGAGGGCACACCACGTCTCATGAGTTCATTGGATGATGTGCAGGTATATCACTTGAGACTGCATCATGGCACCTTCCTCAAAGCATCCGATTCAAGCAAGCAGCAGTCTAGTTAGGAACATCGAACCACCTCTGCATACGAAGTTTTGTCATCTTGCTGAGGAATTTCATATGGAGCGTGGATTGCCATTGGAGGGAGTTGATCCGCGTAGCTTGACAAGAAACAATGACATCTCTGAGGAGGAATGGGAGCTGTCTTTATATGCCCAAAGCCTGTTCCGGGTAGCCAGAAGAAAGTGAAGGCGTACCACGCTCGGTCGGAGTTCTTACAAAAGCTTGTGTGGAGACACTTGGATGTCTACCAGGAGGGTCCCTTCATGTATGAAGTAGGGACTCAATTTGCAAAGTCCTTTGCATTGGAAAACTGCAGTGAATCTGGCAAACATCAAATTTCTTGGGCTATCTTTGCAGAGAGGGCAATGAGAGCCTCAGAAGAAAGACACAACTTGCAAAACAAGATCAAGAGGTGGGAAGAGCAGATGAGTGGTAGAGGAGAGGTTCCAAAACCACTGTTGCCTCTACCAGATCATCATTGAAAATAGAAGGAACGTCTGTACCATTTTCAAGCGTGCCTAGAGGAGGATGCCTGGTACAATTGGCAGAGGAGGATAGCAGGGCACTTGCAAAAATGAAGAATATTGCAGAGGGCAGATTGCAAGACTATAATTCAAGACTTGAGGGTGCAAAGAAGCAGGTAAAGGATCAAGTCAGAGAATTGCATAGGGCTGAGGGTTCTCAAAGCTCAAACACTTTGTCCATAAAGTTGCAAACGGAGATTGATTGCGTGCAAGACCCTGTAGCTCGACAACGCCTGATTGATTTGATTGGATAGTTCTCGAGTACTACTAGAGAGAACATTGCTGAATTAGAATCCAATGTGGCTAAAGCAAAGGTGCATACCCTCCTACATGTGCTTCACTTTGTTTTGGAGTATGTGGTTCACTTCCATGTGGTTATGTGGTTAGAGTGTTATGGATTGTATGGTTATGTATTGTGTGAGCATATTCTATTTCTGCTATGTGCTATATAGCACAAAATATGTGCTATATCATCACACCATAGCCATCATCTTCATGGAGTGGGTGGTTACATGCTATGTGCTATGTGCTATATGGTCACAACATAGCCATCATCTTCATGGAGTGGGTGGTTATATGCTATGTGTGGTTATGTGCTATGTGCTTTATAGTTCAATCTAGGTGCAGCATGTTCACAATAGTACCCTCATCTATTTGGAATGTGTGTGATTCTATGTTATGTGCTCTGTGTGGTTATGTGCTATGTGAATAGTGAATAGTGTGTGGAATAGTGAATTGTGCTATATAGCACAATCTCTATTTTTGCTATGTGCTACATTGCACATCTTTAATTGTGATATGTGCTACATAGCACAATATTTGTGCTATGACTCATATAGCCCACTACATATCATATACCCAACAAGCTTTTGCTATATAGCATATAGAGAAAATGTTTGGGCTATATCTGGTATTTTAAAAAATCTCTTTGCTATGATTCTACAATGCATGCTCTATGTGGCACTTATAGCACATTATACTTGGACTGTGCTATGTGCTATAGAGCACAGTGCATATCATATACCACATCAAGCTTGTGTTTATAGCATATAGAGTAAGTGCTTGTCTTATATGTGGTATTGCAAATAAGGGATAAGATTCACACTGCATATTCTTTTCAACAATATGCTTTTTGTTGGGTTATTGAGACTTAAATTAGATGTGTTGTGTTCTTTGTTTCACAGGCACTACTTGAAGAAGTAGAGACCAACATAGCACAGGAATCAGAGCACTTTAAATTTTGTGTTACCATGGAGAGGACTTCACATAACGTGGGAGCCAGTTTGATGAAGCCTTTTCCTCCTGTGGATTTTAAGCAGAGCATTAGCGAGGTGGCACTTAATGGGTTCTACCATTGTGTAGGATGTGGATTCCCGTTCGATGCCAGAAGCTTGGATGTATTCTCCTTGCCTTGCACCCATGTGTACCATATGCTATGCTTCGCGCATGTATGTAGGGACTATGGCTATTGTGTTGCACTAGATTGGAACATGTCTGTTCCCCCTAGAGCTAAGCATATGATTGGTCTGAAGGTGAAGAGTGAGATGAAAGAATCAAGTGCAGGTAGTCACTGTGTCAATTATTTATTACTGCTATTGCAGGCCCACTTTCCATTGGTAGTTTAAACTCTTGCATTTAATGAAATCATTTGCAGGTACAGACATCGTTAGCAGAGACCTATATACAAGAATCATTGAGGACAAAAACAGAGAGAGTCTCTACGCAGGCCACTGGTAGGTACCAAAATCAGTATTTATGTGTGTATTTTGGGATACTCCAAGTGAGACTTTGTAAATAGCTTGCTTTGTAGAGCAATCATCGCATGCTTTCTCCAACAAGACGATGCATTCCACAAGGAAGAATGGCCTGATTACCCCAAGGATACAGCCAGGCCTTGAAGCGGAGTCTACATGAGGGATGCATCCAGCCCTTGAAGCAGAGTCTGTCGTAGGGGATGCAGTACGTGGAGTAGTTGAAAACATCTTGATGGCAAAGTCTTCTGCAGTCAAATCACCTAAGCAACAACTAACTCCAAGAAGGCTATTGCGTTCTCCGTTGAGTGCCAAAGCATCACCAAATGTGGACACTAGAGATGAAGCAGTTGCAGATGCGGTGAAAGCAACACCCCCTCCAACGGGGAAGAAGCCAATACCAAAGCGCAAGAAATCGACTCCCAAGAACTTAGGTGGAAGTCCCACAATGGATATACCTCTTGATTCATTTAGGAAGAGAAATAAACCAAATGCAAAGCAATGAGTGTGTTTTTCTTGTAACTTCATGCAGTTAGAAGATGTCTTTAGAAGGCATGTGCAATCCATTGCACCCCTATTGTATCCATGTTCATTGATGAATCAAGTGTTGGAATTTGTTAGTGACATGTCTCTTAATTCTTTGCATCGAGTAGTTGCAAACTATTTGATTTATTTTATGTACATGTTAGTAATATGTTTCTACTTTCTCTTGTCGTAGATAATCAAGAAGCTAAAAAAAGAGGAACTTGCATGAGATGTACTCACTCTTCAGGGTTTCTAGATGAGGGGTCTGTAGGTTCACTGGCTCAGTCTTATCCTATGAAGAATCCAAGAAGGGGTGCTACAGCTTCCAAGGGGGTTACAGGCAAAAAAAAAGTGTCTTTTGATACAGTTGGTCTGTAGGTTCATTGGCTCAGTCTTATCCTGTGGAATCCAAGAGGGGGTGCTACAGCTTCCAGGGGGGGTTACAGGAAAAAAAAAAGGTTCCACGGGGGTTACAAGCAAAAAAAGAGAGTCTTTTGATACAGTTGATCCCTGCACACCTACTAGTACTGCTGAATTTGTTCCAAATGTGCCTAATGCAGATGATGTGCAGGTTGTGCATGATGATGTGCATACAGATGTTGACCATGCTAAACTTGAAAAGGGTACATTACCCACCGCCACCACAGTTGAATCTGGCACAGATACCATTGATGATGCTATGGTAGTTGATGCCTGCACATATGCCATTGCTGATGCTACGCTAGTTTTGATGCATGCACAAATGACATTGTGGATGCTATGGAAGTTGATGCTAGCACAGATGTTGCTGCTGATGGCAATGTTAATGATCCACCTTGGTCTAAACCCACCATAACACAAGGGATAGTAGGTTGGACAAGTGGTGGACCTATGTCGCAAACCATCCATGGTAATAGAGATAGTATTTACACTCCATTCACATATTGACCTTGAACTAATAGAGATAGCTTGAACATGTGGGCCACCTTTACACCACCCTCGGCTAGAACCTCCATAACACAATGGTTAGTAGGTTGGACACCTTCACACCACCCTCGGCTAAAACCTCCATAACACAATGGTTAGTAGGTTGGACAAGTGATGGACCTCTACCCCATACTATCCATAGTAATAAACATAGTAGTTACACTCCATTCACACATAATTTGACTTTCAAATAATAGAGATAGATTCTTTCAATAGAGCTAGGTTGAAACCACCTTGTGCTAAAGCCTCCATGACACAATGGATAGTAGGTTGGACAGGTAATGGACCTCTTCCCCAAACCATCCATGGTTAGTAAACAAAGTAGCTACACTCCATTCACACATTGACCTTGAAACAATAGAGAACTTATTTCAATTGAGCTAGCTTGAACAGTTGGTGGACCTTCAAACAACCTTGGGCTAAAACCTCCATAACACAATGGATAGTAGGTTGGACAAGTGGTGGACCTCTACCCCAAACCATCCATGTGATGAGACTAGAAATAGAACTATTCAATAGAGCTAGCTTGGATAGGTGGTGAACCTTCAAACAACTTCGGGCTAAAACCTCCATAACACAATAGATAGTAGATTGGACAAGTGGTGGACCTTTGCCCGAAACCATCCGTGGTAGTAAACAAAGTAGCTACACTCCATTCACACACTGACTTTGAAACAATAGAGATGGCTTTGTTAAATAGATCTAGCTTGGATAGGTGGTGGACCTTCAAAGCAACCTGGGCCAAAACCTGTAGAACACAATGGAAAGTAGTACAAGTGGTGGACCTGCTCCCCAAACCATCCATGGTAGTAAGCATAGTAGCTACACTCCATTCACAAATTGACCTTCAAACAATAGAGATAGCTTTTTTCAATAGAGCTAGCTTAGACGGGTGGTGGACCTTCAAACCACCTTGGACTTAAACTTCCATAACACAATGCATTGTAGGTTGTAAAAGTGGTTGATCTCTACCCCAAACCATCCATGGTAGTAAACATAGTAGCTACACTCCATTCACACAATGACCTTCAAACAATAGAGATAGCTTCTTTCAATGGATCTAGCTTGGATAGGTGGTGGACCTTCAAACCGTCTTGGGCTAAAACCTCCATAACACAATGGATAGTAGGTTGGACAAGTGTTGGACCTCTAACCAAAACCATTCATGCTATCAGAGTAGAGATAGGACTATTCAATAGAGCGAGCTTGGATATGTGGTTGACCTTCAAACCACATAGGGCTAAAAACTGCATAATACAATGGCTAGTAGGTTGGAAAGGTGATTGTCCATTACCCAAACCATCCATGGTACTAAACATAGTAGCTACACTCCATTCACACATTGACCTTCAAACAATAAAGAGAGCTTTCTTCAATAGAGCTAGCTTGGAAAGGTGGTGGAACTTCAAACAATCTTGGGCTAAAACCTCCATAACACAATGGATAGTAGGTTGGACAAGTGGTTGACCTTTACCCCAAACCAGCCATGGTAGGAAACAAAATAGCTACACTCCATTCACACAGTGACTTTGAAACAATAGAGATAGATTTGTTTAATAGATCTAGTTTGGATAGGTGGTGGACCTTCAAACTAAATTGGGCTAAAATCTCCAGAACACAATGGAAAGTAGGTTGGACAAGTGGTGGACCTTTGCCTCTAACCATCCATGGTAGTAAACATAGTAGCTACACTCCATTCACAAATTGACCTTCAAACAATAGAGATAGACTTTTTCAATAGAGCTAGCTTTGACAGGAAGTGGACCTTCAAAACTCCTTGGACTTATGCCTCCATAACATAATGGCTAGTAGGTTGGACAAGTGATGGTCCTTTGCCCAAACCATCCATGGTAGTAAACATAGTAATTACACTCCATTCACACATTGACCTTCAAACAATAGAGATAGCTTATTTCAATAGAGTTAGCTTGGATAGATGGTGGACCTTCAAACCATCTTGGGCTAAAACCTCAATAACACAATGGATAGTAGGTTGGACAAGTGTTAGATCTCTACCCCAAACCATCAACATGATCAGACTAGAGATAGGACTATTCAATAGAGCTAGCTTGGATAGGTGGTGGACCTTCAGACCACCTTGGGCTAAAACCTCCATAACAAAATGGTTAGTATGTTGGACAAGTTGTGGACCTCTGTCCCAAACCATCCATGGTAGTAAACATAGTAGTTACACTACATTCACAGATTGATCTTCAAACCACCTAGGGGTAAAACCTCCATAACACAATGGATAGTAGGTTGGACAAGCGGGGGACCTCTACCCCAAACCATCCATGGTAGTACACATAGTAGATACATTCCATTCACACATTGACCTTCAAACAATAGAGATAGATTCTTTCAATAGGGCTAGCTTGGACAGCTGGTAGAGCTTTAAACCACCTTGGGCTAAAAACTTTATAAGACAAGGGATAGTAGGTTGGATAAGTGGTGGACCTGTGTCCCAGACCAGCAATGGTAGTAAACATAGTAGCTACACTCCATTCACACATTGATCTTCAAACAATAGAGATAGAACTATTGAATATTGCTAGCTTGGATAGGTGGTGGACCTTCAAACCACCTTCGGCTAAACCCACCATAACGCAAGGATAGTAGGTTGGACAAGTGGTGGACCTATGTCCCAAACCATCCATGGTAATAGAGATAGTATTTACACTCCATTCACATATTATTCTTGAAATAATAGAGAGAGCTTGAGCAGGTGGGCCACCTTCACACCACCCTGGGCTAAAACCTCCATAACACAATTGATAGTAGGTTGGAGAAATGGTGGACCTCTACCCCCTACTATCCATGGTAATAAAACATAGTAGTTACACTCCATTCACACATTGATCTTCAAATAATAGAGATACCTTCTTTCAATAGAGCTAGCTTGAAACCACCTTGTGCTAAAGCTTGAATGACACAATGGATGGTAGGTTGGAAAAGTGGTGGTCCTCTTCCCCAAACCATCCATGTTTAGTAAACAAAGTAGCTACACTCCATTCACACATTAACCTTGAAAAAATGCAGATAACTTATTTCAATCGATCTAGCTTGAATAGGTGGTGGACCTTCAAACAAACTTTGGCTAAAACCTCCATAATACAATGGATAGTAGGTTGGACAAGTGGTGGATATTACCCCAAACCATCCATCTTAAGAGACTAGAGGTAGGACTATTCAAAGAGCTAGCTTGGATAGTTGGTGAACCTTCAAACAACTTTGGGCTAAAACCTCCATAACACAATAGATAGTAGGTTGGACAAGTGGTGGACCTCTGCCCCAAACCATCCATGGTAGTAAAAAAAAGTAGCTACACTCCCTTCACACATTGACTTTGAAACAATAGAGATAGATTTTTTCAATAGATCTAGCTTGGATAGGTGGTGGACCTTCAAACCTACCTGAGCTAAAACCTGTAGAACACAATGGAAAGTGGGACAAGTGGTGGACCTTTCCCCCAAGCCATCCATGGTAGTAAACATAGTAGCTACACTCCATTCACAAATTGACCTTCAAACAATAGAGATAGCTTTTTTCAATAGAGCTAGCTTAGACAGGTGGTGGACCTTCAAACCACCTTGGACATAAACCTCCATAACACAATAAATAGTAGTTTGGACAAGTGGTGGATCTCTACCCGAAACCATCCATGGTAGTAAACATAGTAGCTACACTCCATTCGCACATTGACCTTGAAACAGTAGAGATAGCCTCTTTCAATAGATCTAGATTGGATAAGTGGTGGACCTTCAAACCGCCTTGGGCTAAAACTTCCATAACACAATGGATAGTAGGTTAGAAAAGTGTTGTACCTCTAACCAAAACCATCCACGCTATCAGAGTAGAGATAGGACTATTCAATAGAGCGAGCTTGGATAGGTGGTTGACCTTCAAACCACATAGGAATAAAACTAGCATAATATAATGGCTAGTAGGTTGGATAGGTGATGGTCCATTACCCAAACCATCCATGGTTCTAAACATAGTAGTTACACTCCATTCACACATTGACCTTCAAACAATAGAGATAGCTTCTTTCAATAGAGCTAGCGTGGACAGGTGGTGGACCTTCAAATAAACCTAGGCTAAAATGTGCATAACACAATGGCTAGTAGGTTGGACAAGTGGTGAACCTGTACCCCAAACCATCCCTGGTAGTAAACGTATTACACACTCCATTCACATATTGACCTTCCAACAATAGAGGTAGATGCTTCTTTCAATACATCTAGCTTGGACAGGTGGTGGACCTTCAAACCACCTTGGGCTAAAACCTTTATAACACAAGAAATAGTAGGTTGGACAAGTGGTGGACCTCTGTCCCAGGCCAGCCATGGTAGTAAACATAGTAGCTACACTGCTTTCATGCATTGATCTTCAAATAATAGAGCTAGGACTATTGAATAGTTCTAGCTTGGATAGATGGTGGACCTTCAAACCACCTTGGGCTAAACCCACCACAACACAAGGGATAGTAGGTTGTACAAGTGGTGGACCTATGTCCCAAACCATCCATGGTAATAGAGATAGTATTTACACTCCATTCACATATTATTCTTGAAAAAATAGAGAGAGCTTGAACAGGTGGGCCACCTTCACACCACCCTGGGCTAAAACCTCCATAACACAATGAATACTAGGTTGGACAAGTGGTGGACCTCTACCCCATACTATGAATGGTAATAAACATAGTAGTTACACTCCATTCACACATTGACCTTCAAATAATAGAGACAACTTCTTTCAATAGAACTAGCTTGAAACCACCTTGTGCTAAAGCCTCCACGACAAAATGGATAGTAGGTTGGACAAGTGGTGGACCTCTTTCCCAAACCATCCATGCTTAGTAAACAAAGTAGCTACACTCCATTCAAACATTGACCTTGAAACAATAGAGATAACCTATTTCCATGGAGCTAGCTTGAACAGGTGGTGGACCTTCAAACAACCTTGGGCTAAAACCTCCATAACACCATGGATAGTATGTTGGACAAGTGGTGGGCCTCTACCGCAAACCATCCATGTGATGAGATTAGAGATAGGAATATTCAATAAAGCTAGCTTGGATAGGTGGTGAACCTTCAACAACCCTGGGCTAAAACCTGCATAACCCAATAGATAGTAGGTTGGACAAGTGGTGGACCTTTGCCCCAAACCAACCATGGTAGTAAAAACAGTAGCTACACTCCATTCATACAATGACCTTCAAACAGTGGTGGACCTTCAAACAATCTTGGGCTAAAACCTCCATAACATAATGGATAGTAGGCTGGACAAGTGGTGGACCTTTGCCCCAAACCATCCGTGGTAGTAAACAAAGTAGCTACACTCCATTCACACACTGACTTTGAAACAATAGAGATGGCTTTGTTAAATAGATCTAGCTTGGATAGGTGGTGGACCTTCAAAGCAACCTGGGCCAAAACCTGTAGAACACAATGGAAAGTAGTACAAGTGGTGGACCTGCTCCTCAAACCATCCATGGTAGTAAGCATAGTAGCTACACTCCATTCACAAATTGACCTTCAAACAATAGAGATAGCTTTTTTCAATAGAGCTAGCTTAGACGGGTGGTGGACCTTCAAACCACCTTGGACTTAAACTTCCATAACACAATGCATTGTAGGTTGTAAAAGTGGTTGATCTCTACCCCAAACCATCCATGGTAGTAAACATAGTAGCTACACTCCATTCACACAATGACCTTCAAACAATAGAGATAGCTTCTTTCAATGGATCTAGCTTGGATAGGTGGTGGACCTTCAAACCGTCTTGGGCTAAAACCTCCATAACACAATGGATAGTAGGTTGGACAAGTGTTGGACCTCTAACCAAAACCATCCACGCTATCCGAGTAGAGATAGGACTATTCAATAGAGAGATCTTGAACACGTGGTTGACCTTCAAATCACATAGGGCTAAAACGTGCATAATACAATGGCTAGTAGGTTGGAAAGGGGATGGTCCATTACCCAAACCATCCATGGTACTAGACATAGTAGTTACACTCCATTTACACATTGACCTTCAAACAAAAGAGATAGCTTCTTCCAAAAGAGCTAGCTTAGACAGGTGGTGGACATTCAAACCACCTTGGGCTAAAACCTCAATAACACAATGGATAGTAGTTTGGACAAGTCTTAGACCTCTACCCCAAACCATCCACGCTATAAGAGTAGGGATAGGACTATTCAATAGAGCTAGCTTGGACAGATGGTGGACCTTCAAACCACCTTTGGCTAAAACCTCCATAACATAATGGTTAGTAGGTTGGACAAGTAATGGACCTCTATCCGAAACCCTCCATGGTAGAGATAGCCGTTTTTCGGCTCTTTGTAATTGCCATAGTGAGTTACCTCACCCTACCAAAATCACCCAAACACTATGGCTATCCCTACCATTTCACTGTACATAGGCGTGCGTGAGTTACGGGACTTTTCCCATATCTTCTTAAAAAACCCTCAATTAGCTAGTCATTGGGCTAGTTGAGCCAAAATATATATATATATATATAAAATATAAGTATATTATGGCCCATGCGTATGTAAATATTTCTTTGTATATAGGGCCTAAATAAAAGATTTTTTCATAATTATTTTGGTATTTATTTAAATATTTCTACCTAAGTGTGTGTTATTTATGCTCTGTACATTGCCTCACCATTACCACAATTTTTCTTACCATTTTTCATACTCTTTAATCCATATAGAAATATTTTCATGTAAGCTTCTTTTATATTTGGTGTAACTCCACCCCAACAAAAATCCAAAAAAACTAGTTTTATTTATGTGTATATTTTTTCACTATTGTGATTTTTCCCTTCCTACATCTATTTTGTTTTTTTTCTAAAAAATTAGAATACCAAAAATATTTATCTTTTTATGGTAGCCTCATAATGAGAGAGATTTCTTTTGACCCCTTTATATTTTTTCCACTTATATTATTTATATTTGACATGTACATATTTTTTAGACCCCTCAATATTTGATTTTCTTAGTTGTACTATTCACTTATATCATGATCTCAACAATATCTTCAATTATAGACCTACCAAATAAGGTCAAGGGTAGGTGGCATGCATACATGCACTATGGAGGGCTCACTCTTGGAGGTATTCAAAAGAATCATCCAAAGAAGGACCCCACAAGGACCTTGTGCAGTGGTAAAAAACGGTCGGTTTTGCTGAATTTTTAAAGTTCACTTGCTCTCCGAATTTGAAAAGGTGATACAAACAAAAGTTGTAGCTCGTGGGATGAAATTTTGCCTCAAATTTTTTCATATTTTTTTGAGCTACGAGCTGTGAGCTATGATTTTATTAGTGGACCCCAGTTTTCCCATGCTATGCAGCCACACTCTCTCTTCCACTTTATCATTTTTCTCTTTCACACACACTTCTCCACTCATCATCCCCACCTCTCTCACCACTCCTCTCTGCACTCTACTCACCTTCTCCTCAACCTTGAAGAATAAGAGAAACCATGGTGAACTCATACCTCCCACACACAATTCCATTCCAAAATTGACCACCTAGTCTCATTTTTCCTCCTCCAAATTACCCATATCTATCAAAAAAACCACAAAATTCAGCCTCTTCTCTTAAAAGACGGCATCATGGTGGTTGATTACTCAGCTTCAATTACCTTTTCTCTCAAGTAAGGTCAAGAGTGGAGAAAAAATGTACCGTCAAAGCTAGTGGACCGTCAACAAGCGTCAAAATTGGCCCTACTCAAGACAATTGGAGCATCAACCTTGTAAGAAATCCACCTTTTCTTACCTCTCAAGAGTTTTTATTCCTTATTTGTATCCTACATGGATACTCCCATTGTAAATATCCAATTCCATTTGTAAATTAATACTAACTCTACTAACACTAACCCCCTATGAAAAGTCCTATCACCTCCATTTCTCTCCTCTCTCTTTCCCCACCAACTTCTTGATAATTCCAAGCAATAGAAATTAGATCAATTGTTGAAAATCTAACCCAACCATGGTTAGAGGAGTAACCCTAGCCTTCAAAATTGCTATAAAAGGAGGGTGTAGCTAGCACAAAAAGGGGGAGCGAAGAAAGAGCACTATGCTATAGCTTGAGAAGCCAAGCTCAACCTCTTGAGTGGAATCTCATTGGCATTACGCATATGTATGTGTTGTATTAGGGGTGATTAGCAAGGGAACTCTATGCCATTGTAAGAGAGAGTGATCATTAAATTGAGAGTAGGAAATCTATCATTTCTCCTACTAGTGTAAGCCCAACATTTACTGAATCAAGGAGGGTGAATTTGGACTAAGCATGGATACCTTGTCTCCCTTCCAACGTGAAGTCATGGACAATAATGATGTGTAAGTGTCTTGGTGTTTTATTTAAGTTCTTGATAGCTTGTCTCCGGGTATTGTTATCAATTTAGCCATAAATCCTACATGCTATAAGAGGGCGACAGGGCGGAGAGGACTCCCCTGGCCTTAAGACAGTGATTGGGGTGGATTTTTTCTTGTGATGTGTTGTGGTGTAATTTACTCAGGCTATGTTGAACAAATACTAATCTCACTTTGATTGGTCATGACAGATTTGTAAGAAGGCATTAGTGCAGCAAGCACCCCCTTCCCCCTTCTCTCTCTTTCTTACATATATATATTTATGTTTGCTTGATCATTAACGATACACTTCAAAGCAGCGCGAGCACCATCTCTCTCTCTCTCTCTCTCTCTCTCATGTTTTAGTGTGTGAGAGTGTTCCATTGGTGTTAGGGTTAGTGTAAATTCCTTGCTTGTTTGTGGGTTGCTCTAATGATTCTCCTCTTTTGCGTCCTAGTTCGCTCTTAAACTAGGTGGTGCCCCTTGTGTAGTTGGGATTTGGCTGGGGGTTTGTTGTTTTGGTTTGTGTTGTGTTGTGCCCCAGCCCCATTGAGCAGCACGGGAGCCTTGAAGGGTGTCTAGAGGTTGCTTTTCTTGTTGCCCGCCCCGGACCGCTTCAAATTGGTGCCCCCACTGAGGAAAGGCTTGTGTATGTTTTGTGAAGGCTCAACCTTTAGCATAATCAAGTAGCTTGCATGAATCACGAGAATTTGTATGATCCCTTCATTCCCATTGCAAGGCAAAAGGTACACATAATTGTTAGTACTAAGTTGCAATTTCAGCGAGTAATTCGTAGAATTTTAGGTCCTCTTAGGTTGGTAGAGATAAACGCATCAGTAAATCCTTTTATTTTGCCTCTCATTAGGTACGACCTTAGTTTGGACGTCTATATTTTTGTTTTGTTTTAAGAATTAGGTCATGCATAGACCATGGATAATGGCCCAAGAATACAAGTTGTTCCCATTCATTTCACTCCACACATTAGAGTAAACATTGCAATTAGTAGAAAAATCCATTTTCAACAACGTATGGTATTCATGTTTGGTGCCCAAAGAGTAGGAGAAATTCTCGCATCACCAAAACCTGTCATTCTAACTCTTATTAATTATCATAGGTCATTTGATGTGAATATTTTTATTTTGTTGTAGAATAGATTGCAATTTAGAAAATATTATTGTGTAAATCTTTTAAAGAAAGAAAAAACAAAAACTCGTCACTTTGAAATCAATTCAATGGAGAGCCAACGCCAAATGTCTGCATATCCTCTTTTCTTTGGAGAGCCTAGAGAGGATGCATAATTATTTCTAGCGAATTTCAAGATGTCTTGCCGTATCAAGAGGATAGTAACTGATCAAGAACGTGTAGAAATGTTTGAGTTGGTCCTTAGGAAAGATGCTAGCACTTGGTTTGACTCTTTGCCTGAGGAAGTTACAGGGAATTACACGGAAGTTTTGAATCGTTTCAAGAAATACTTCTTTGATCCCCAAAACACTCAGAAATTATGGCAAGACATTGTTTCTCATAAGCAAAAAGACTTAGATGACTACTACTTGTACAAGCAAGAGTTTCTACGTCTTTGGGCTCTATGGATACGAAATGTTGCTAACCCTGGTGATGGTGCAGAATTTTTAAAGAAGGAGAGGTTCATAGCCGGACTCTTTCCTGACCTTAAGGTAAAAGTTGAGGCGGGTGCACCTGCTACCTTTGATGCAGCTGAAACTAGGGCTGCTGAGAAATATAGGAAACTCAAGTGCTTAAGGGGGGAGGTTCCAATAGAAGGTCTTAGACCCAAAGGTAAGTCACAAGCATCAACATCTAAGGAGCTTCCTGAGGTAACGGCTGAAGTGATTGAGAAGTTAAATGAATCTTTAAGCAGCCTGTCAATTCACCTTGCACAAGCTGTAGGTCCAAAGGGACAAGCAAAGAAGTCAGAAGAGAGAGAGCCACGAACTAGGAGAGTCTTGCAATGTTGGAATTGCGGAGAGTCTGGACATGGGATGTATAATTGTCCTTGGCCCCATGGAGAGCCAGGGAGACCTAACTTGAATTACCCAGTGATGAATGCAGGTGAAGGAACTAGTCAGCAACCACGGCTTATAAAAAGGCCAAATGGAGCAAGACCACCTCCACAAGGAGTGGAAGGAGTTCCACCTTTGCCAGACCCAAGTGTGCATGTGGTAGAGGTGACAAATTCAAGAGAGGTTGACATGGAAGCAAATGGCATTAAGCGTGGCCGAGGGAAAGGTAAGGAGAAAGAAGGAGTTACATCACAAAGTGACCATGGACGAGAAAAGAAGGCAAAGAAGACCAAGGAAGCTAAGAGGAATCGACGACGTATCAACCTCCAAGACTTTCCTCTTGGACATGGAATGGCTCCATACAACCTGTTGGAAGACATGAGAGGTAAGGGTCCTGATATCTCATGGCCTCAATTTCTTGCATTATGTCCACAAGTTAGGAGGGATTTAACAAGGGCAATTAGCACTAGGAGAAAGGTGAAAGAGAGTGTGCCTGTTGTAAAAATTGCACAAGCTGAAATGAATGAGGACATTACACCTGTGCTAGATTGTTACATAAAAGGGAGATTGGTTAGGAAAGGTCTAGTGGATGGGGGTGCACAAATTTGCATCATGACAGAGGGACTCATGCAAGAACTAGGCATGCACATCCATGAGACACCTGAAATTAAGGTCAAGATGGCAAACAATAGCAAGGCTAGGTGCGTAGGCATTTGTAAAAATGTTTTTGTGGAGGCCTTTGGCATTAAGAAGGCAGTGGATTTCTATGTCATGTCTACCAAAGGAAATGGTTACCCATTTATCCTAGGGAGACCATGGCTAATGAAAATGCGAGCTTTGCAGGATTGGGAGAGTGGAAAGCTAATTTGCAGGAACGACAATCATAAGAAGGTTGTCTTTGACATGAAGGAGCAACGCCAAGAGGAGCCCCATGAAGAATCATCTCAAAGTGAGATGGAAGAAGGTTGGACCGATAGCACTTCAGAAGAAGAAAGTAGCGGCAGCATTACTGAAGAGGAGTCTTCCATCGAAGTCATGGGGGTAAGGTTTAAGCCAAGCAACCAAGAGACCTCTTGTCAAGGCTTGGAGGAGGTAGGTCCTCAAGAGAACAAAGGTGTTCAAGATGAAAGAATGCTAGAAGGTATGCTATCTACAACAGTTACAAAGGATGAAAGAGAGGAGTTCAAATGTGTGCTAAGGAAATTTCCTAGGCTTTTTGCTAAAGACTACACCGATGTGCGTGGAGTAGATGTTGTTCAACACAAAATTGAGTTGAAGCCAGAGGCCACACCTAAGGCTCAGAAGCTACGAAGGCTAGGAGTCATCAAGGAGCAGGCTTTACTCAAGGAGGTAAGAAAGATTCTAGCAGCAGGTTTCATTTATCCAGTGGAGAATTTAGAGTGGGTCTCTCCCGTTGTTGTCACTCCTAAGAAGAACGGAAAGTGGAGGGTGTGTGTGGATTACCGTCCACTCAATGAGGCAACAAAAAGAGATCACTTTCCCCTCCCATTTCAGGATAAGATACTAAATGAGGTAGCTGGTCATGAGAAGTACACTGTGTGCGATGGTTACTCAGGTTACTTTCAAATAGGGATTGCATTGGAGGATCAATTGAAAACAACCTTTATCACTCCTTGGGGTTGTTATGCTTTTAGAGTCATGCCATTTGGTCTGACAAATGCTCCTGCAACATTCCAACGTTTCATGAACATGGTGTTTCAAGCATTCTTTTGAAAGTCAATTAGGGTGTTCATTGATGATTTCTTCATTTATAGCTCAAAATCATTGCATCTACAAAGGGTAGAAGAAGGTTTAAAGAAGCTCTACGACATGGGAGGTCAACTCAACCCCGACAAGTGCCACATAGATGAGGATGAAGTGATCTTGCTCGGTCACAAGGTTTCCTATAAAGGCATTGAGGTGGATCCTTCAAAGGCAAAGGCTCTTATTGAGCTCCCATCACCGAAGAGTCTTAAGGAGGTCATCTCTTTCATTCAGAAGGTGAAGTATATGTCACGCTTCATTCACTTAGCCTCGGAGTTGCTTCATCCTTTGCAAAAGTTGACACAACAAGTAGAATTTGCATGGTCTGATGAGCTTGAAGAGTATTTTTGTAACATTAAAGTCATTTTGTCAGAGCTACCAACACTCATGCCTCCTTGTTGGGAGTACACATTCTTTGTTAGCTCTAGTGTTGGAGGGGAAACAATTGGTGCTGTGTTGCTACAACAAGATCCTCACAGTACAAGGATGCGACCCATCTACTTTGCTAGTAGGGTCATGAATGCTTTGGAGAGAGACTACACAGAAGAAGAACTCATGATGCTTTCTCTCATGTTTGCGGTGAGAAAGTATAGATCCTACCTGCTACCAAAACCTTTTGTAATTCTCACTGCAGAAAATTTGTTCCCTTGGGTGTCATCTCAAATGAATCTTAGTAATAGGATCTCAAAGTGGATTATGGAGTTTCAAGAGTTCGAATACTCTTTCAAGGTAGAAGATTGTGTGCGTGCACAATTGGCAGGGATTCTCACTTATAGGGTACATGAGAAGGAAATTAAGGTGCCTCAAGTAAAGACCCTACCATTGCCACCACCAAAAAGTATTCCCAATGCTTTTACCTTGTTCTTTGATGGAGCTTTTCGACGAGCCACAGGGAAAGCAGGGGGAGGGCTAGTGTTGCTCAACCCAAGTGGAGAGGTGGTCATGAAAGAGAAGGTCAATCTACCAGGTTCAACTAGCAACAATGAAGCAGAATACGACACACTACTTCATGGTTTGAAGATGTGCATTGGCCAAGGGATAAAATGTCTCATGGTAAAGGGAGATGCACTTCTCATTGTTAAACAGATTTTAGGCATTTGGGCATGCAAGAATGAACGCTTAAGGACAAAAGTTCATGCCATTCGTAAGATGTTTAATCAGTTTGAAGAAGTGCAAATATATCATATTCCGAGGAAACAAAATAAAGATGCCGATTTACTTGCACAACAAGCAGTTACATGTGTTGAGAGCGAAGTGCAAGTCATCATGGTGGCAGCAGCTGTCAAGCAACCGAGATACCAGGGATTGGAGTCATTGGCTCCCATTATTGGCTACATTTTGGAGGGTGAGTTTCCACAAGACTTCACGAAGGCTCAGAAGAGGAGACTCATGAAGAAGGCAAGTTTCTATCTCTTCCTAGAGGCTCCCTCTATCAAAGAGGGAAGGATCAAGTGTGTAGAAGAGTACCAACTATCGAGGAAATTCCAGCCATTCTAAAAGGTTTTCATGAAGAGGCATGTGGTGGTCATTTTGCCCAAGAATCAACTGTGAAGAAGATTTTGCTTGCGGGGTATGTTTGGCCAAGTCTGCATGTGGATGTCCAACATTGGTGTAAAAGTTGTCACAATTGTCAGGTAAATGGGAATAGAAGATTGATTTATGGTCCAAGGCAAATTGTGCTTGCAAATGGACCCTTTGAAAAGTGGGGCATTGATGCTATGGGTCCTCTGTCTAGGACAAAAAATGGTAAACTCTACATTCTAGTGGCTGTAGACTATATGACTAGGTGGGTGGAAGCACAAAGTGTGGCAAAGGTAAATGAGAGGACAGTGAGCAAATTCGTCTACACTCACATTTGTTGTAGATTTGGCACACCTTTGGAGATTGTTTCTGATAATGGTCCAGGGTTTAGAAAGGGATTGCTCACAGAAGTCTGTGAAGAACTTCGCATTCTACATCGTCACAGTACACCCTACTATCCCCAATCAAATGGTTTGGTAGAAAAAGCTAATGGTGTCATTGCAGGCATCATTAGAAAGATGGTGAAAAACAAGACAAAGTTGTGGGATGACTTCTTGGATGGTGCCTTGTGGGCGTATCGAACCACATATAGGGAAGCCACGGAGTTCACACCATTTCACTTGGTCTATGGTCAAGAGGCTTTACAGCCAATTGAACTAAACATTCCAACAATGCGACTTCATGGCAAATCAGCACAAGATGATCAAGAAGCATGGATGGATCAACTTCTTACCTTAGCTGAGCTTGAGTGGAAAAGAGAAGCAGCATACGAGTGCTATAAGAGGAAAGCCACACAGACAAAGGAGAAGCTTGACAAGAAACTGAAGGACAAAGGCATCAATGAAGGAGATCTTGTGCTAAGGTATGACAATCGACTCGATAATCGTTTTGATGCCAAATTTGAAACAAGATGGCAAGGGCCATACATAGTCAAGAAGGATTTCAATTCAAGTTACTATCAGCTTATGGACTTGAATGGTAAAGAGCACTCCAGGAAAGTAAACGGGTATCGCTTGAAGACCTATTTGAGTCGCCTTCTACCAAAGGATCTACCTAAGATCTGTCAAAAGGCAACTGTCTCATGTAAGTATTGTTACACAAAGCATGAGTGTAACTCTAGCCAAAATTCTGAGGGGCCAAACAATAAAGATCTTGTCAAGGACTCTGAAGCACTCTCTTTGGAAAAGATGCTCTATGATGGTACATGAATATACCATCATCCAGGGGGAGGGCTAATGATAGCCATTTTTCGGCTCTTTGTAATTGCCACAGTGAGTTACCTCACCCTACCAAAATCACCCAAACACTGTGGCTATCCCTACCATTTCACTGTACATAGGCGTGCGTGAGTCGCGGGACTTTTCCCATATCTTCTTAAAAAACCCTCAATTAGCTAGTCATTGGGCTAGTTGAGCCAAAAATATATATATATATATATAAAATATAAGTATATTATGGCCCATGCGTATGTAAATATTTCTTTGTATATAGGGCCTAAATAAAAGATTTTTTCATAATTATTTTGGTATTTATTTAAATATTTCTACCTAGGTGTGTGTTATTTATGCTCTGTACATTGCCTCACCATTACCACAATTTTTCTTACCATTTTTCATACTCTTTATTCCATATAGAAATATTTTCATATAAGCTTCTCTTATATTTGGTGTAACTCCACCCCAACAAAAATCCAAAAAAACTAGTTTTATTTATGTGTATATTTTTTCACTATTGTGATTTTTCCCTTCCTACATCTATTTTGTTTTTTTTCTAAAAAATTAGAACACCAAAAATATTTATCTTTTTATGGTACTCTCATAATGAGAGAGATTTCTTTTGACCCCTTTATATTTTTTCCACTTATATTATTTATATTTGACATGTACATATTTTTTAGACCCCTCAATATTTGATTTTCTTAGTTGTACTATTCACTTATATCATGATCTCAACAATATCTTCAATTATAGACCTACTAAATAAGGTCAAGGGTAGGTGGCATGCATACATGCACTATGGAGGGCTCACTCTTGGAGGTATTCAAAAGAATCATCCAAAGAAGGACCCCACAAGGACCTTGTGCAGTGGAAACAAACGGTCGGTTTTGCTGAATTTTTAAAGTTCACTTGCTCTCCGAATTTGAAAAGGAGATACAAACAAAAGTTGTAGCTCGTGGGCTGAACTTTTGCCTCAAATTTTTTCATATTTTTTTGAGCTACGAGCTGTGAGCTATGATTTTATTAGTGGACCCCAGTTTTCCCATGCTATGCAGCCACACTCTCTCTTCCACTTTATCATTTTTTTCTTTCACACACACTTCTCCACTCATCATCCCCACCTCTCTCACCACTCCTCTCTGCACCCTACTCACCTTCTCCTCAACCTTGAAGAATAAGAGAAACCATGGTGAACTCATACCTCCCACACACAATTCTATTCCAAAATTGACCACCTAATCTCATTTTTCCTCCTCCAAATTACCCATATCTATCAAAAAAACCACAAAATTCAGCCTCTTCTCTTAAAAGACAACATCATGGTGGTTGATTACTCAGCGTCAATTACCTTGTCTCTCAAGGAAGGTCAAGAGTGGAGAAAAAATGTACCGTCAAAGCTAGTGGACCGTCAACAAGCGTCAAAATTGGCCCTACTCAAGACACTTGGAGCATCAACCTTGTAAGAAATCCACCTTTTCTTACCTCTTAAGATTTTTTCTTCCTTATTTGTATCCTACATGGATACTCCCATTGTAAATATCCAATTCCATTTGTAAATTAATACTAACTCTACTAACACTAACCCACTATGAAAAGTCCTATCACCTCCATTTCTCTCCTCTCTCTTTCCCCACCAACTTCTTGATAATTCCAAGCAAAAGAAATTAGATAAATTGCTGAAAATCTAACCCAACCATGGTTAGAGGAGTAACCCTAGCCTTCAAAATTGCTATAAAAGGAGGGTGTAGCTAGCACAAAAAGGGGGAGAGAAGAAAGAGCACTATGCTATAGCTTGAGAAGCTAAGCTCAACCTCTTGAGAAGGAGCTCTTGAGTGGAATCTCATTGGCATTAGGCATATGTATGTGTTGTATTAGGGGTGATTAGCAAGGGAACTCTATGCCATTGTAAAAGAGAGTGATCATTAAATTGAGAGTAGGAAATCTATCATTTCTCCTACTAGTGTAAGCCCAACATTTGCTGAATCAAGGAGGGTGAATTTGGACTAAGCATGGATACCTTGTCTCCCTTCCAATGTGAAGTCATGGACAATAATGATGTGTAAGTGTCTTTGTGTTTTATTTAAGTTCTTGATAGCTTGTCTCCGGGTATTGT
This sequence comes from Adiantum capillus-veneris, assembly GCF_014529385.1. Classification (NCBI taxonomy): domain Eukaryota; kingdom Viridiplantae; phylum Streptophyta; class Polypodiopsida; order Polypodiales; family Pteridaceae; genus Adiantum; species Adiantum capillus-veneris. Next base: position 39,602,130 of record NC_140951.1, on the reverse strand, counting down.
TATCAATTTAGCCATAAATCCCACATGCTGTAAGAGGGAGACAGGGTGGAGAGGACTCCCCTGGCCTTAAGACAGTGATTGGGGTGGCTTTTTTCTTGTGATGTGTTGTGGTGTAATTTACTCAGGCTATGTTGAACAAATACTAATCTCACTTTGATTGGTCATGACAGATTTGTAAGAAGGCATTAGTGCAACAAGCACCCCCTTCCCCCTTCTCTCTCTTTCTTACATATATATATTTATGTTTGCTTGATCATTAACGATACACTTCAAAGCAGCCCAAGCACCATCTCTCTCTCTCTCTCTCTCTCTCTCTCTCGTGTTTTAGAGTGTGAGAGTGTTCCATTGGTGTTAGGGTTAGTGTAAATTCCTTGCTTGTTTGTGGGTTGCTCTAACGATTCTCCTCTTTTGCGTCCTAGTTCGCTCTTAAACCAGGTGGTGCCCCTTGTGTAGTTGGGATTTGGCTGGGGGTTTGTTGTTTTGGTTTGTGTTGTGTTGTGCCCCAGCCCCATTGAGCAGCACGGGAGCCCTCAAGGGTGTCTAGAGGTTGCTCTTCTTGTTGCCCGCCCCGGATCGCTTCAGTATTAAACAAAGTATCTAGAGTCCATTCACACTCTAACCTTCAAACGATAGTGATAGATTTTTTCAATACAGCTAGCTTGAATAGGTGGTGGATCTTTAAACAACCTTGGACTAAAAGCTCCATAACACAATGGTTAGTAGGTTGGACAAGTTGTGGACCTCTATCCCAAACCATCAATGGTATTAAACATAGTAGTTGTACACCATTCACACATTGACCTTCAAACAATAGAGATAGCTTCTTTTAATGGATCTAGCTTGCACAAGTGGTGGACCTTCAAACCACTTTGGGCTAAAACCTCAATAACACAATGGATAGTAGGTTGGAAATGTATTGGACCTCTACCCCAAACCATCGATGTCATCAGACTAGAGATCGGACTATTCAATAGATCTACCTTGAATAGGTGATGGACCTGCAAACCAACATGGGCTAAACCCTCCATAACACAATGGTTAGTAGGTTGAACTAGTACCCCAAACCATCCAAGTGATCAGACTAGGGATAGGAATACTCAATAGAGCTAGCTTGGATGGTTGGTGGACATACAAACAACCTTGGGCTAAAACCTCAATAACACAATAGATAGTAGGTTGGACAAGTGGTGGAACTCTACCCCAAACCATCCATGGTAGTAAAAAAAGTAGCTACACTCCATTCACACATTGAACTTGAAACAATAGAGATAGCTTCTTTCAAAGGAGCTATCTTATCTTGGACATGTGGTGGCCTTCAAACAATCTTGGGTTAAAACCTCCATAACACAATGGATAGTAGGTTGGACAAGTGGTGGACCTGTACCCCAAACCATCCATGGTAGTAAAGAAAATAGCTACACTCCATTCACACACTGACTTTGAAACAATAGAGATAGATTTGTTTAATTGATCTAGTTTGGATAGGTGGTGGACCTTCCAACTAACATGGGCTAACACCTCCAGAACACAGTGGAAAGTAGGTTGGACAAGTGGTGGACCTTTGCCCCAAACCATCCATGGTAGTAAACATAGTAGCTACACTCCATTCACAAATTAACCTTCAAACAATAGAGATAGCCTTTTTCAATAGAGCTAGCTTAGACAGGTGGTGCACCTTCAAACCACCTTGGACTTAAACCTCCATAACATCATGGCTAGTAGGTTGGGCAAGTGATGGTCCTTTGCCCAAACCATCCATGGTAGTAAACATAGTAGTTACACTCCATTCATACATTGACCTTCAAACAATAGAGATACCTTCTTTCAATAGAGTTAGCTTGGACCGGTGGTGGACCTTCAAACCACCTTGGGCTAAAATCTCAATAACACAATGGATAGTAGGTTGGACAAGTGATAGATCTCTATCACAAACCATCCACGCTATCAGAGTAGAGATAGGACTATTCAATAAAGTTATCTTGGACAAGTGGTGGACTTTCAAACCACCTTGGGCTAAAACCTCCATAACACAATGGTTAGTAGGTTGGACAAGTGATGGACCTCTGTCCCAAACCCTCCATGGTAGTAAAAAAAGTAGCTACACTCCATTCACACTTTAACCTTCAAACAATAGTGATAGATTCTTTCAATAGAGCTAGCTTGGATAGGTGGTGGATGTTCAAGGTTTGACAAGTGGTGGACCTTTGTCCCAAACCATCAACGGTAGTCAACATAGTAGCTCTACTCCATTCAGACACTGACCTTCAAACAATAGAGGTAGCGTTTTTCAATAGATCTAGCTTGGACATGTGGTGGACCTTCAAACCATCTTGGGCTAAAACCTCAATAAAACAATGGATAGTAGGTTGGAAAAATGTTGTACCTCTACCCCAAACCATCCACATGATTAGACTAGAGATAGGACTATTCAATAGAGCTAGCTTGTACAGGTGTTGGACCTTCAAACCACCTTGGACTAAAACCTTCATTACGCAATGGTTAGTAGGTTGGACAAGTGGTGGGCCTCTTTCCTAAACCATCCATGGTAGTAAACATAGTAGCCACACTCCATTTACAGATTGACCTTCAAACCACATAGGGCTAAAACCTCCATAAGACAATGGATAGTAGGTTGGACAAGTGGCGGAACTCTACCCCAAACCATCTATGGTAGTAAACATAGTAGTTACACTCGATTCACACATTGACCTTCAAAGAATAGAGATAGCTTCTTTCAATAGAGCTAGCTTATACATGTGATGTACCTTCAAACCAACTTGGGCTAAAAACGTTATGACACAACGGATAGTAGGTTGGACAAGTGGTGGACGTTTGCCTTGGACCACCCATGGTAGTAAACATACTAGCTACACTACATTCACACATTGACCTTCAAAAAATAGAGATACGACTATTGTGAATAGAGCTAGCTTGGATAGGTGGTGGACCTCCAAACCACCTTGGGTTAAAACCTTCATAATACAAGGAACAATAGGTTGGACAAGTTGTGGACCTATGCCCCAAACCATCCATGGTAATAGAGATAGTAGCTACACTCCATTCACACATTGACCTTGAAACATTAGAGATAGCTTAAACAAGTGGTCAATCACCCTGGGCTGAAACCTCCATAACGCAACGGATAGTAGGTTGGACAAGTGGTGGACCTGTACCCCATACTATCCATGGTAATAAATATAGTAGCTACACTCCATTTACACTTTGACCTTCAAATAATAGAGATACCTTCTTTCAATATAGCTAGCTTGGACAGGTGGTGGACCTTAAAACAACCTTGGGCTAAAACCTCCATAACACAATGGATAGTAGATTGGACAAGTGGTGGACGTCTGCCCCAAACCATCCATGGTAGTAAACAAAGTAGCTACACTCCATTCACACATTGACCTTGAAACACTAGAGATAAGACTATTCAATAGAGCTAGCTTGGACAAGTGGTGGACCTTCAAACCACCTTTGGCTGAAACCTCCAAAAAAAATTGGTTAGTAGGTTGGACAAGTTGTGGACCTCTGTCCCAAACCATCCATGGTAGTAAACATAGTAGTGACATTCCATTCACAGATTGACCTTCAAACCACCTAGGGTTAAAACCTCCATAACACAATGGATAGTAGGTTGGACAAACGGTGGACCTCTACCCCAAACCATCCATGGTAGTACACATAGTAGATACACTCCATTCACACATTGACATTCAAACAATAGAGATAGCTTCTTTCAATATGGATAGGTTGGACATGTGGTGGACCTTAAAACCACCTTGGGCTAAATACTTTATAACACAAGGGATAGTAAGTTGGACAAGTGGTGGACCTCTACCCCAGACCAGACATGGTAGTAAACATAGTAGCTACACTCCATTCACGCATTCATCTTCAAACAATAGAGATAGAACTATTGAATATTGCTAGCTTGGATAGGTGGTGGACCTTCAAACCACATTGGGGTAAACCCACCATAACACAAGGGATAGTAGGTTGGACCAGTGGTGGACATAGCTATGTCCCAAACCATCCATGGTAATAGAGATAGTATTTACACTCCATTCACACATTGAACCTAAAATAATAGAGATATCTTGAACAGGTGGGCCGCCTTCACACCACTCTGGGCTAAAACCTCCATAACACAATGGATAGTAGGTTAGATAAGTGGTGGACCGCTACACCATACTATCCATGGTAAGAAACATAGTAGCTACACTCCATTCACACATTGACCTTAAAATAATAGAGATAGCTTCTTTCAATAGAGCTAGCTTGAAACCACCTTGTGCTAAAGCCTCCATGACACAATGGATAGTAGGTTGGACAAGTGGTGGACCTCTTCCCCAAACCATCCATGGTTAGTAAAAAAAGTAGCCACACTCCATTCACACATTGACCTTGAAACAATAGAGATAACTTATTTCAATAAAGCTAGCTTGAACAGGTGGTGGATCTTCAAACAACCTTGGGCTAAAACCTCCATATCACAATAGATAGTAGGTTGGACAAGTGGTGGACCTCTACCCCAAACCATCCATGTGATGAGACTAGAGGTAGGACTATTCAATAGAGCTAGCTTGGATAGGTAGTGAACCTTCAAACAGCCTTGGGCTAAAACCTCCATAACACAATAGATAGTAGGTTGGACAAGTGGTGGACCTCTACCCCAAACCATCCATGGTAGTAAAAAAAGTAGCTACACTCCATTCACACATTGACCTTCAAACAATAGAGATAGCTTCTTTCAAAGAAGCTAGCTTGTAGAGGTGGTGGACCTTCAAACAATCTTGGTCTAGAACCTCCATAACACAATGGATAGTAGGGTGGACAAGGGGTGGACCTATGCCCCAAACCATCCATGATAGTAAACATAGTAGCTAAACTCAATTCACATGTTGACCTTGAAACAATAGAGATAGCTTGTTTCAATAGGGCTAGCTTGGACAGTTGGTGGACCTTCAAGTCACCTTGGGCTAAAGCCTCCATAACACAACGGATAGTAGGTTGAAAAAGTGGTGGAACTTTTCCCCAAACCATTCATACTAATAGACATAGTAGCTACACTCCATTCATACATTGACCTTGAAAAAATAGAGAGATTGTTTCAGTAGAGCTACCTTGGTCAAACCACCTTGGAAGTAGGTTGGACAAGTGGTGGACTAGATTATTTAGTAACAACTGAATTTGTTTTTTTCCAGGAAGATATGGCACCAAAAAGAAATGTTACAAGGGTAGCTGTCTCAATTGACTATACTTGCAATGATCAAAGGAAATGGTATCTGGATATGCATGGTGTGGAGGGTGCACAATCTCATAAGGTGCATCTATCTATTGCAAAGAAAGAGAATGAAAGTCTATTTGAAGATGTTGGCCAAGTAGTGGAAGCCTCTATCTCTACAGTTGATGGTCATCCATAGGTAGAATGCATTGATATCGTAGTCCCAATGAATCAAGAATTCCAATTATCTCCAAGAGCATATGCATTTTCACGCATGTCTCAAAATAAAGATGAGACAATGTTTTCTCGAGGATGGAAGATTGAAGAGTCAACTCAAGGTGTCACATCAGATCAACTTCAAAGCTCCATCATAGCCACACTACAGGGAAATAAGGTGAAAGCTTCATGACCACATATAAACAAGAAATTCGAAGTGAAAAAAGTAGCACCTAAGGAGACTAGTTCTATTTTGGATGTAGGCAATGCATCTCTAGCATCCTCAACACAAGGTTCAACGTCCAAGATGAGAATCGTGGATCTAGAAGCTCTAGAGGCAGAGGCCAAGAAAGGATAAGAAAAAGATACAGGTGGAATGAATAAGTATATAAGCTATTTTCCTTTCCGATATAAGGAGTTTGATATCCCTATTCAAAATTGTTGTCTGGCTCCTGATCACTATAATGTACGTACTATTGATGGAAAACATGCTGAAAGCATGCTATTTGGATTTTCCCGGAGTACAACTAAGCCTGCAGCGTGTGCATATTTAATGCCTGTTCAAAATGAAAATGCAAAGAATGGTACACCTTTGGCAGCATCAGAGGTACAAGAGGGCAAACTACAAGATTATCATTATTGGATTCTTGATGGCCAACATTCAATTTATGCCGCAAAAGTTTTGCTTCACAATGAACAAAAAAACAATGAGATATTTCAAAGATTGATTGATGTGTATAAATTTTGAAAGGCTCGTATTGTTGTAAATGCTCCTCCAATGGTTGCAACTACTATATCTGCCATTGCAAATGATAAGGCTAAGCATTGTATGTCAAGCAACCTTACAATCAAATATTGCGGCATTTGCCAAGTCAATAGATCTATTCAGGATGACCATCAAGGGCAGCAACTGGAGTTGCATAGGGACATATATCTCGTTCTGGATGGGATGTAAGTGTCTTTCTTCTTCTTTATTATTGTATTTAATTGAACACTTGAGTTCAATCTTCTCATTGGTGTTATATTTCTTTCTAGACTTTTCTTCGATTGGCAAGAATGAGTGCATGAGCAACTTGGATTGCTAAACAAGCACACATGGTTACATATTCCAATCGAGTTTATGATCGTTGGCTAGAAATTATTCAAAGGCTTGAGGAGGAGAACAAGAAACCCCCAACAACGGTATTCAGATTTCTTTGCGTTCTTGAGGAATCAAAGGTAGAGATCATTCAAGAAGAAATTAAAGATGAGAAGATTTTATTGTCAAAGAATGCAAAAGATGGTGATGTAATTGATATGTATGATCGAATCAAGCAACTCAAACAAGACAAACTCATTCAAGACACACTTCTTGAAGGGTTCAATGCTTTGAATGAGTCATCACTATGTAAAGATGATGAGGAAATAGTCAGCATGTACAACATTAATGATGCATTTTATAAAACCATTCTAATGCTATGTGAGCAATGGCTCAAAAATAGCTTGAAGCGTGGAACAAAGAAAATGGATTTTCCGGATGAAGCTATAAAATACATGCAATGGCCAATTCAACTTCACAAGGAGAAAGTTGAGTCTCTTGATTTTCCATGGTCGATCTATGTGGTGAACCTATAGATGGAAGGAAATCTCTACTTGAAGCTCCACTTCAACAACCAAATTCCTATTGGCTTATGCATTTTAGACTTGACAAAATACTATGGGAACAACTTGCAGTGGCGTGAGGAGATATTTAGCAATGATTTGGATGGGATATTGGCTACTTCTCGAGGTTCACTTGATCCTAGATTTGTGTTTCTTGCATTTATAGATTTCTCTAAACTGATAAAATTTCAATGTGCATTCCAGAGTATGGGAGATAATGTGAGCTACCATTGTTGTGGTGTCTTGCATCACTTTCCATTAGCACCTTGCAAAGGAGCAATTCAATTCCTTGTGGTTATTGCCTTCATGGAACAAGGTAGTGCATTTGAAGACTTGAGAAGGAAATCAGATTGATTGTTCTTTGCTTCAAGTAGAAAATGACGGCATGTCAGATTTGCGATATTTGGAAGCCAAAAAAAGAGTTTTTGTCAAGCACTACATTCATACATACTGTTTTGAAAATCGCAAGCTTGTAGATCTCTTAAGTGATGGCTCTCTAGTTGCACAAGAAGGATTACAACAAAAAAGGGATTTCATCTGCTTAGTTGAGAGCGTGCAAGAGCAAGGAAGCTTAGCAACCAGGCTTGTCAAATTTGCTAAGGCCCATGTTGATATAGAAAAGTGGGCTGGCCTTCAAGATCAACAACCTACTTTGCAATTAGCTGATAATGTGCCCATCAGAGAAGAGATTTCTCCGCAAGAAGAATAAGGAGAAGAAGACCAACCTCCTTTGTCAATGGAGGCCTACTTGGAAATGAAAGGACGTATGTTTTGAGCTTCTTGTATATGTTAGCATCTATTCTTGTTGATTTGATACTCTTAATGTTAAGTTTTGTTTTATGTAGTATTTTTTGAGTCCATCTTTTTCATCTTTAAGAATTAAGGGTTTTGATGTAGAGAATAATCTTATAATTTTTGAGTGATGAATCCTTAAATTTAAAAAAAAAACACTAGCCTAGACTTAAGAGCTTGAAATGATAAGTTTTAGACCTTGTACTATCCCATTTATTCTATACTTTCAAGGCTAGCATGGGTAGGTGAACCATACATAGATCCCAATCTCAAGAAGTGTGTTATACCTTCAAACAACCCCATATAGCTTGGACAAGTGGTGGACCTTCCATGGAGGCTAATTCAAACAAGTGTGGTGGTGAACCTTCTTTGGAGTCTAATTGTGGTAGACTTAAAACAATAGCCACTTTCTTTCACTGGCTTGGACAAGTGGTAGACATTGCTTCTATTAAGGTCTCTATTGAGAGAAGAATTGAATATAGAAGAAGAGAGAGATTAACTAGGCATAGATTTGCAAATTTGTAGAAAAGGGAAATGTGCTGGATTATAAAAATACCTATGATCGTACGAATGTCCAAAACATCCAAAATTAAAACCTTTGGATAAAGGCTTATCTTTAGACATTAAATCAAGAGGTTATGGCAATGCGTGTGTTGAAACTATTGGTTGACTTGAATGAGGAGACACATAGTTTGTTGACTGTGAGTTTATTTGATGTTTTCAAGTATTTATATGGATAGAAGTCTTAATTAGATGTGTTAATATGACTTTTAATGGATCAAATCTCAATCAAGTAAATCATGGTTGTTGTTAACTTCCTGTGGCCTTCAATATTCACTTAAGTACTAATATATATTATAGTGTAGAGTGTACAAATTTTCCACAAAAGATTGTAGTATAGACTAGTGTTGCCTTGTGTACCAATATTTGTAAGGATTATAATATTGATTTTACCTTGAATAAACTCCTAAGTTAGACTTCCACATGTTTAAAATTGGTGATTTAAATTCTATTGATTTTTTAGAAACCAATGTTATTTGTGTTTTTTAGATTTGCAAATTGGGATAGATAAGGCCCCTGTGGTTGAGTCCGCAATTGTTGAACCCCTTGATTCTATTATTTCTGACATGCCCAAAATGGATCATACGTCTATACCAAAGTCTGGTGATGTGCACCTTGAGCAAGCTTGCAACAGTGAGAATAAAGAAATGCCTACTCCAACAGTACAACCTACTTCAAAAGAGACTAAAACGTCTGCTCAAGGTCCATTTCCATTTGTTGCTACTTCATCTAGTGCAGATGTTGAAAAATCCATACTCACAATTATTTTGGACTTAAATGGTCTGCTATTGAAACGTTCCCTTCAGCTGTCCTCACACCACCAATCAGTGTAGCTAGATCCAAAAAGATATATTATACTTAGGCCAGGTTGCATCCAATTCTTGAAGATTATATTACAGAGGTTTAATGTTGCAATTTGGTCGACGGCTACTAGGAACAATGTGCTTCAAATTCTTAAAGCACTAGAGAGATTAGCAAAAGGTACATTTCCTTTCTTTGCAATTTGGAATCAAGAAGGTTGCTACACTTGTCAAAGCAATAAATTATTTAGACCTGACAATCCAACCGTTGAGGCAATGTTCAAACCTCTAGCTAAAATTGCCATGGGGTATGAATGTGACCCACAAAGAACAATGCTTATTGATGACTCTCCTTACAAGGGATGCATTCCCCTGCAAACAATTGTATTTTTCCATCCCAATTTGATGGTGAAAAAGTGGTTGACAATATGCTCTTGGAGGAGTTGCTTCCCTACTTGTTTGAGGTGGATGAGACAAGGGATGTGCTACTTGTTTGAGCTGGATGAGACAAGGGATGTGAGAAATTTCATTGCCTCTAATCGTTACGGGAAGCCAACATTGACAAATGAGAGTGAATATAAAGAAATCAAAGATAATTGGAAGCAAAAAAATGATGCTTGGTCAGCCAAGGTGTTCTTTCCAAGAAGGATAACTCCTGCAAAATATGACAAAGGTGAAGCTATCCTTGAAGGAAAACACAATCAAGCAAGTGACAAAACCGACAACAATGACATCAGACGAGCCCAAATACAAGAGCTATTATAAAAGGAAGGTACAACTATTGAAAGCATGAAGGCACCACAGTTGATCAATCTACGTAGGCAATTGGGATGTACTACAAAGGGACCATTGAAGGCAACCACTGCAAAGGATTATATAAACAAGGTCAAAGCTGAGAACAATCTTCTAAGGCTAAATAAAACACACCCCTAAGGTACTGAAGCGGTCCGGGGCGGGCAACAAGAAGAGCAACCTCTAGACACCCTTCAAGGCTCCCGTGTTGCTCAATGGGGCTGGGGCACAACACAACACAAACCAAAACAACAAACCCACAGCCAAATCCCAACTACACAAGGGGCACCACCTAGTTTAAGAGCGAACTAGGACGCAAAAGAGGAGAATCGTTAGAGCAACTCACAAACAAGCAAGGAATTTACACTAACCCTAACACCAATGGAACATTCTCACACACTAAAACACGAGAGAGAGAGAGAGAGAGAGAGAGAGAGAGAGAGAGAGAGAGAGAGAGAGAGAGAGAGAGAGAGAGATGGTGCTCGGGCTGCTTTGAAGTGTATCGTTAATGATCAAGCAAACATAAATATATATATGTAAGAAAGAGAGAGAAGGGGGAAGGGGGTGCTTGTTGCACTAATGCCTTCTTACAAATCTGTCATGACCAATCAAAGTAAGATTAGTATTTGTTCAACATAGCCTGAGTAAATTACACCACAACACATCACAAGAAAAAAGCCACCCCAATCACTGTCTCAAGGCCAGGGGAGTCCTCTCCACCCTGTCGCCCTCTTACAGCATGTGGGATTTATGGCTAAATTGATAACAATACCCGGAGACAAGCTATCAAGAACTTAAATAAAACACCAAGACACTTACACATCCTTATTGTCCATGACTTCACATTGGAAGGGAGACAAGGTATCCATGCTTAGTCCAAATTCACTCTCCTTGATTCAGCAAATGTTGGGCTTACACTAGTAGGAGAAATGATGGATTTCCTACTCTCAATTGAATGATCACTCTCTCTTACAATAGCATAGAGTTCCCTTGCTAATCACCCCTAATACAACACATACATATGCCTAATGCCAATGAGATTCCACTCAAGAGCTCCTTCTCAAGAGGTTGAGCTTGGCTTCTCAAGCTATAGCATAGTGCTCTTTCTTCTCCCCTTTTTTGTGCTAGCTACACCCTCCTTTTATAGCAATTTTGAAGGCTAGGGTTACTCCTCTAACCATGGTTGGGTTAGATTTTCAGCAATTTATCTAATTTCTTTTGCTTGGAATTATCAAGAAGTTGGTGGGGAAAGAGACAGGAGAGAAATGGAGGTGATAGGACTTTTCATAGTGGGTTAGTGTTAGTAGAGTTAGTATTAATTTACAAATGGAATTGGATATTTACAATGGGAGTATCCATGTAGGATACAAATAAGGAAGAAAAACTCTTAAGAGGTAAGAAAAGGTGTATTTCTTACAAGGTTGATGCTCCAAGTGTCTTGAGTAGGGCCAATTTTGACGCTTGTTGACGGTCCACTAGGTTTGACGGTACATTTTTTCTCCACTCTTGACCTTCCTTGAGAGACAAGGTAATTGAAGCTGAGTAATCAACCACCATGATGCTGTCTTTTAAGAGAAGAGGCTGAATTTTGTGGTTTTTTTTATAGATATGGGTAATTTGGAGGAGGAAAAATGAGACTAGGTGGTCAATTTTGGAATGGAATTGTGTGTGGGAGGTATGAGTTCACCATGGTTTCTCTTATTCTTCAAGGTTGAGGAGAAGGTGAGTAGGGTGCAGAGAGGAGTGGTGAGAGAGGTGGGGATGATGAGTGGAGAAGTGTGTGTGAAAGAGGAAAATGATAAAGTGGAAGAGAGAGTGTGGCTGCATAGCATGGGAAAACTGGGGTCCACTAATAAATTCATAGCTCACAGCTCGTAGCTCAAAAAAATATGAAAAAATTTGAGGCAAAAGTTCAGCCCACAAGCTACAACTTTTGTTTGTATCACCTTTTCAAATTCGGAGAGAAAGTGAACTTTAAAAATTCAGCAAAACCGACTGTTTGTTTCCACTGCACAAAGTCCTTGTGGGGTCCTTCTTTGGATGATTCTTTTGAATACCTCCAAGAGTGAGCCCTCCATAGTGCATGTGTGCATGCCACCTACCCTTGACCTTATTTGGTAGGTCTATAATTGAAGATATTGTTGAGATCATGATATAAGTGAATAGTACAACTAAGAAAATCAAATATTGAGGGGTCTAAAAAATATGTACATGTCAAATATAAATAATATAAGTGGAAAAAATATAAAGGGGTCAAAAGAAATCTCTCTCATTATGAGGCTACCATAAAAAGATAAATATTTTTGGTGTTCTAATTTTTTAGAAAAAAAAACAAAATAGATGTAGGAAGGGAAAAATCACAATAGTGAAAAAATATACACATAAATAAAACTAGTTTTTTTGGATTTTTGTTGGGGTGGAGTTACACCAAATATAAGAGAAGCTTACATGAAAATATTTCTATATGGAATAAAGAGTATGAAAAATGGTAAGAAAAATTGTGGTAATGGTGAGGCAATGTACAGAGCATAAATAACACACAACTAAGTATAAATATTTAAATAAATACCAAAATAATTATGAAAAAATCTTTTTTTTAGGCCCTATATACAAAGAAATATTTACATACGCATGGGCCATAATATACTTATATTTTTTATTTTTTTTGGCTCAACTATCCCAATGACTAGCTAATTGAGGGTTTTTTATTTCAGTAAGGAGATATGGGAAAAGTCCCCTAACTCACACGAACCTATATACAGTGAAAGGGTGAGGGTAACCACAGTGTTTGAGTGATTTGATAGGGTGAGATAACTCACTATGGCAATTACAGAGAGCCGAAAAATGGCTATCATTAGCCCTCCCCCAGGATGATGGTATATTCATGTACCATCATAAAGAATCTTTTCCAAAGAGAGTGCTTCAGAGTCTTTGACAAGATCTTCATTGTTTGGCCCCTTGGAATTTTGGTTTGTGTTACACTCATGCTTCATGGAACAATACTTACATGAGATAGTTGCCTTTTGCTCTGGTAGATCCTTTGGTGGAAGGCGACTCAAGTAAGGCTTCAAGCGATAGCCGTTTACCTTCCTGGAGTGCTCTTTCCCATTCAAGTCCATAAGTTGATAGTAACTTGAATTGAAAGCCTTCTTGACTATGTATGGCCCTTGCCATCTTGTTTCAAATTTGGCATCAAAACGATTATCGAGTCGATTGTCATACCTTAGCACAAGATCTCCTTCATTGATACCTTTGTCCTTCAATTTCTCGTCAAGCTTCTCCTTTGTCTGTGTGGCTTTCCTCTTATAGCACTCGTATGTTGCTTCTCTTTTCCACTCAAGCTCAGCTAAGGTAAGAAGTCAATCCATCCATGCTTCTTGATCATCTTGTGCTGATTTGCCATGAAGTCGCATTGTTGGAATGTTTAGCTCAATTGGCTGTAAAGCCTCTTGACCATAGACCAAGTGAAATGGTGTGAACTCCGTGGCTTCCCTATATGTGGTTCGATACGCCCACAAGGCACCATCCAAGAAGTCATCCCACAACTTTGTCTTGTTTTTCACCATCTTTCTAATGATGCCTGCAATGACCCCATTAGCTTTTTCTACCAAACCATTTGATAGGGGATAGTAGGGTGTACTGTGATGATGTAGAATGCGAAGTTCTTCACAGACTTCTGTGAGCAATCCCTTTCTAAACCCTGGACCATTATCAGAAACAATCTCCAAAGGTGTGCCAAATCTACAACAAATGTGAGTGTAGACGAATTTGCTCACTGTACTCTCATTTACACTTTGTGCTTCCACCCACCTAGTCATATAGTCTACATCCACTAGAATGTAGAGTTTACCATTTTTTGTCCTAGGCAGAGGACCCATAGCATCAATGCCCCACTTTTCAAAGGGTCCATTTGCAAGCACAATTTGCCTTGGACCATAAATCAATCTTCTATTCCCATTTACCTGACAATTGTGACAACTTTTACACCAATGTTGGACATTCACATGTAGACTTGGCCAAACATACCCCGCAAGCAAAATCTTCTTCACAGTTAATTCTTGGGAAAAATGACCACCACATGCCTCTTCATGAAAACCTTTTAGAATGGCTGGAATTTCCGCGATAGTTGGTACTCTTCTGCACACTTTATCCTTCCCTCTTTGATAGAGGGAGCCTTCTAGGAAGAGATACATTCTTGCCTTCTTCATGAGTCTCCTCTTCTGAGCTTTTGTGAAGTCTGGTGGAAACTCACCCTCCAAAATGTAGCCAATGATGGGAGCCAATGACTCCAATCCCTGGTACCTCGGTTGCTTCACAGCAGCCGCCACCATGATGACCTGCACTTCTTTCTTTACACATGCAACGGCTTGTTGTGCAAGTAAATCAGCATCTTCATTTTGTTTCCTAGGAATATGATATAATTGCACCTCCTCAAATTGATTAAATGGCCTACGGATGGTATGAAATTTGGCCCTTAGTCTTTCATTTTTGCATGCCCAGATGCCTAAAATCTGCTTCACAATGAGAAGTGCATCCCCTTTTACCATGAGACGTTGTATACCATGGCCAATGCATATTTTTAAACCATGAAGTAGTGTGTCATATTCTGCTTCATTGTTGCTAGATGAACTTGGTAGATTGAACTTCTCTTTCATGACCACCTCTCCACTTGGGTTGAGCAACACTAGCCCTCCCCCTGCTTTTCCTGTGGCTCGACGAAAAGCTCCATCAAAGAACAAGGTAAAAGCATTATGAATACTTTTTGGTGGTGGCAATGGCAGGGTCTTTACTTCAGGCACCTTAATCTCCTTTTCATGCACCCTATAAGTGAGAATCCCTGCCAATTGTGCACGCACACTATCTTCTACCTTGAAAGAGTATTGAAACTCTTGCAACTCCATAATCCACTTTGAGATCCTAGTACTAAGATTCATTTGAGATGACACCCAAGGGAACAAATTCTCTGCGGTGAGGATTACAAAAGGTTTTGGGAGCAAGTAGGATCTAAACTTCCTTATCGCAAACATGAGAGAAAGCATCATGAGTTCTGCCTCCGTGTAGCCTCTCTCTAAAGCATTCATGACCCTACTAGCAAAGTAGATGAGCCGCATCCTGGTACTATAGGGATCTTTTTGTAACAAAACTGCACCAATTGTTTCTTTTCCAGCACTAGAGCTAACAAAGAATGTGTACTCCCAACAAGGAGGCATGAGTGTTGGTAGCTCTGACAAAATGGCTTTAATGTTACAAAAGTACTCTTCAAGCTCATTAGACCATGCAAATTCTACTTGTTGTGTCAACTTTTGCAAAGGGTGAAGTAACTCCGAGGCTAAGTGAATGAAGCGTGACATATACTTCACCTTTTGCATGAATGAGATGACCTCCTTAAGACTCTTGGGTGATGGTAGCTCAATAAGAGCCTTTGCCTTTGAAGGATCCACTTCAATGCCTTTGTAAGAAACTTTATGACCAAGCAAGATTACTTCATCCTCACCTATATGGCACTTGTCGGGGTTGAGTTGACCTCCCATGTCGTAGAGCTTCTTTAAACCTTCTTCTACCCTTTGTAGATGCAATGATTTTGAGCTATAAATACAGAAATCATCAATGAACACCCTAATTGACTTTCCAAAGAATGCTTGAAACACCATATTCATGAAACGTTGGAATGTTGCAGGAGCATTTGTCAGACCAAATGGCATGACTCTAAAAGCATAACAACCCCAAGGAGTGATAAAGGTTGTTTTCAATTGATCCTCCAATGCAATCCCTATTTGAAAGTAACCTGAGTAACCATCGCACACAGTGTACTTCTCATGACCAGCTACCTCATTTAGTATCTCATCCTGGAATGGGAGAGGAAAGTGATCTCTCTTTGTTGCCTCATTGAGGGGACGGTAATCCACACACACCCTCCACTTGCCATTTTTCTTAGGAGTGACAACAACAGGAGAGACCCACTCTGAATTCTCCACTGGATAAATGAAACCTGTTGCTAGAAGCTTTCTTACCTCCTTGAGTAGATCCTGTTCCTTTATAACTCCTAGCCTTCGTAGCTTCTGAGCTTTAGGTGTGGCCTCAGGCTTTAACTCAATCTTGTGTTGAACAACATCTACCACCATGCACGTCGGTGTAGTCTTTAGCAAAAAGCCTAGGAAACTTCCTTAGCACACATTTGAACTCCTCTCTTTCATCCTTTGTAAGTGTTGTTGATAGCATACCTTCCAGCATCCCTTCATCTTGAACACCTTCGTTCTCTTGAGGACCCACCTCCTCCAAGCCTTGACAAGAGGTCTCTTGGTTGCTTGGCTTAAACCTTACCCCCATGACTTCGATGGAAGACTCCTCTTCAGTAATGCTGCCGCTACTTTCTTCTTCTGAAGTGCTATCGGTCCAACCTTCTTCCGTCTCACTTTGAGATGATTCTTCATGGAGCTCCTCTTGGCGTTTCTCCTTCATGTCAAAGAAAACCTTCTTATGATTGTCATTCCTGCAAATTAATTTCCCACTCTCCCAATCCTGCAAAGCTCGCATTTTCATTAGCCATGGTCTTCCTAGGATAAATGGATAACCACTTCCCTTGGTCGACATAACATAAAAATCCACCGCTTTCTTAATGCCAAAGGCCTCTACAAAGACATTTTTACAAATGCCTACACACCTAGCCTTGCTATTGTTTGCCATCTTGACTTTGATTTCAGGTGTCTCATGGATGTGCATGCCTAGTCTTTGCATGAGTCCCTCTGTCATGATGCAAATTTGTGCACCCCCATCCACTAGACCTTTCCTAACCAATCTTCCTTTGATGTAACAGTCTAGCACCGGTGTAATGTCCTCATTCATTTCAGCTTGTGCAATTTTTACAACAAGCACACTCTCTTTTACCTTTCTCCTAGTGCTAACTGCCCTTGTTAAATCCCTCCTAACTTGTGGACATAATGCAAGAAATTGAGGCCATGAAATATCAGGACCCTTACCTCTCATGTCTTCCAACAAGTTGTATGGAGCCATACCATGTCCAAGAGGGAAGTCTTGGAGGTTGATACGACGTCGAGTCCTCTTGGTTTCCTTGGTCTCCTTTGCCTTTTTGCCTTGTCCATGGTCACTCTGTGATGTGACTCCTTCTTTCTCTTTACCTTTCCCTTGGCCACGCTTAATGCCATTGGCTTCCATGTCAACCTCATTTGAATTTTTCACCTCTACCACATGCACATTTGGATCTGGAAAAGGTGGAACTCCTTCTACCCCTTGTGGAGGTGGTCTTGGTCCATTTGGTCTTTGTAGAAGCCTTGGTTGTTGACCAGCTCCTTCTCCTGCATTCATCACTGGGTAATTCAAGTTAGGTCTCCCTGGCTCTCCATGGGGCCAAGGACAATTATACATCCCATGTCCAGACTCTCCGCAATTCCAACATTGCAAGACTCTCCTAGTTCGTGGCTCTCTCTCTTCTGACTTCTTTGCTTGTCCCTTTGGACCTACAGCTTGTGCAAGGTGAATTGACAGGCTGCTTAAAGATTCATTTAACTTCTCAATCACTTCAGCCGTTACCTCAGGAAGCTCCCTAGATGTTGATGCTTGTGACTTACCTTTGGGTCTAAGACCTTCTATTGGAACCTCTCCCCTTAAGCACTTGAGTTTCCTATACTTCTCAGCAGCCCTAGTTTCCGCTGCATCAAAAGTAGCAGGTGCACCCGCCTCAACTTTTACCTTAAGGTCTATGAACCTCTCCTTATTTAAAAATTCTGCACCATCACCAGGGTTAGAAACATTTCGTATCCATAGAGCCCAAAGATGTAGAAACTCTTGCTTGTACAAGTAGTAGTCATCTAAGTCTTTTTGCTTATGAGAAACAATGTCTTGCCATAGTTTTTGAGTGTTTTGGGGATCAAAGAAGTATCTCTTAAAACGATTCAAAACTTCTGTGTAATTCCCCTTAACTTCCTCAGGCAAAGAGTCAAACCAAGTACTAGCATCTTTCCTAAGGACCACCTCAAACATTTCTACATGTTCTTGATCGGTTACTATCCTCTTGATACGGCAAGACATCTTGAAATTTGCTAAAAATAATTCTGCATCCTCTCCAGGCTCTCCAAAGAAAAGAGGATATCCAGACATTTGGCGTTGGTTGTCCATTATTATGAAAGATTACAACACGAGTTACAATAAGGGATACAATAGAGATTTAGAACCACTCGCCTGCAAATGAAGAAGTAAGAAAATACCACTCTAGGTTTTCTTCTTCAGCTATCCAAGCTTCAATGAGGTCTCGATTTGTTTGATCAAAACAAAAAGGTAGACTATTGATGAGCTCTAAGAAGGGTTGAAATTCTTCAAAGCTAAGGCGATAAACAGAAATCTCTAGAACTTCATTTTCTGGATCCAAAAGAGCAACCACGTCCCAAGTGATAAATTGCACTTGCTCTACAATTCCCAACGCACAAGCGGTTTGTATAAAAACTAGATCTTCATGCTCGTCGAAGGCCGTGAGAAAGTAGCAATTGACTAGGAGCTCCTTTCCTTTGAGTTCCACACAGTCGGAGTGAGGCAACCTTCTCACAATTTCATAAAGAACATCCTCATCAAGTCCAATCAAGTTTGCAAGATTTAAAGACTCCACTTGTGCTACAAAATTCCTGGACAAAAACTCCTTAGGATTATGGTTAAATCATTCAAAAGCATAAAAAGAGTTACAATGTCTCTATGAACAAAGTGTCATAGAAAGTAGAGAAGGATGAGAATTTATACAAATTTGCAATCTTCTCTATGCTCTCTTTATTAAGACAAGCTCTGAATAGCTCCCTATCTCCTTTGTTGAAAGCGAAAGGAAGACTATTAATAAGACGCAAATGAGGAAAAAATTCACCAAATGTGAGTCTATGAAGCATGAACTCTGGCCGCAAGTTTCTTGAAGAGTCTTCCTCAATGGTGAATGTGCGCTCCTTGCCGCACTGTCGAAGCAAGGGACTTGCCAATACACCGTATGCGAGCCACAAACGGCTCCAAGCACACAACAAGCCTAAACTAGCAAGCTCAAGAAAACAAAGGTGTGTCACTCACCGCTCTACGCTCGCCTTCGTGGTGGATTCCTCGCCGCGATGAAGAAGAAGCTGCAGTCGTGCCGCGCTCAACCGCTTCGCCGCCGTCGTGCCTTCGTAATGCTCGATCGCACACACACTCTCCCTCTCTCTCTCTCTCTCTCACACACACACAAGGAGGTGAAGAAGAAGAAGATGGAGATGGAGCAAGAGCACTCTTCAATTGCACAAATGAGAGAATGAGTAAAAATTAGGTTTAGTTGGCTTTTATAGGAGCTCACCCCATTCACACTTGGGCGCCCATGCTTAACCAACTAATCCCTTGAATGTCCAAGTTAAAGTGCGCCTCTCATCGACGATCACTCTACCTTTCCCTATTGGTCCGACAAGCCCGGTACCTGACTCTAAATCATACATAATACGCGTCCATCGTAGGTGATGGGTGTCCGTGTGCCGTGAGGGTTAACATGCCCCCCTTCCTGATGTAGATTCCGTCCTCGGAAGCTATTGAGTTGAAGCTGGTTCGTCGAGGTGGAAGAGAATTTGAGATGAATGTCCTTAGCCTTCTTCAGTCACTGCAAAATCAAACAACATTGGCACAGTAATTGCATTCTCTTAAAAAGCATATGCAGTTTTAGGTAGACACATTGATTGGTCAAAGAATTTCAAACAATTTGTTAGCAATGAACATTAAATTGCAATGTAATCAAATGCATAAACAGATGTAAAGGCAAAAAATTAAACAAGTCTGGGGTCGCTAATTTGACGGTCGAAAAGCACTAGAGATCGAATATTAATACCATGGGTAAGCTTCTTAATTTTCTGTGGTCAATTAAGTTGTTTAATCGCGAGAGCCAAGTATTCATGTTCGAGGGCTGACTAGAGGCTATATCTAGAAAACCTTGTAGTTAAGCTACCATAAAAGGAATTTCTCATGAAATCATCGCCTGACTGATTACTTTTTCTTTGACCCCCCAAAGTCTTTTCACATTGATTCAATTATGATGTGTGTGCTTATTTTGTATGCCTTGGGTTTTTTGCTTTTCAAGGAAAAGCGCCCACACTGGGAACCTCTAGGGCTCTAGTACCATAGGCAATACATGTGAGTGAAGTACCAAATCAAGCTGAGATTTCTCTTCCAGCTTAAAATTTTACATTGTGGCACTTTGATTTTTTGCTTGTTCATTTTCAACATTTAAATTTTGTAACTTTGGGGGGTCATATAACACTGTTACCCTCCCCAGGCTCATCACATTAGTAAACTCCCTTTATAATACTTAAGCTAAAGGTCGATAGGGTTAAGCCCACTAGAAAGCCCTAGTACATTTCACACAATGCTGCCTAAATCGGATTAAGAACCTAAGTAACCATTGCTTATTAGGAAGGCATTCCCCATGGTATTAAGAAAAGATTTCTAAGACCTAGCTTGGTCAAAGTAGCTTAGTCGGACTGCTTGATTTTTACACCTAAACAAGTGATTATGACAAAACATTACATTGAATTAAATGTTTGATACTAAGCCAATGCGCTGAATAGTATGCTACCAATCACAATCAAAGCAGACAAACATGGATGCAAAAAAGATAAGGGCAATGCTAATGGATAAGAAACACCTGTTTGTGTTGATGGTCGCGCTTGATTTGAAGTGTGAACGAGAGAAAGATTCCATGAAGGTCCAAATCCTAACCACAGCAACACGCTCCTGTACACACTATGAAACACAAACAATACCTCTAGGAGGCACATCAGTGGGAAAAGAGAACTTTGCTAATCACTCAACTCTAAAACAGAAACACTCCTATCGTACTAATCTTACCTACCCTTCATCACTCAAGTGATGAGGATCAAAGGTGGTTTATGGAATAGGTTTCTGTTTCACTGTACCAGATGTGACATGTGTAGGTCTGAGTCAATGTTTTGACTTTAATGTGCATACTCGTTTGCTAATTGCTCTTGCTCTTTTTTTTTTTGTGTGTGTATAAAGCTTTATATGTACATTCCCTAAGATCGGAGATTAAGAGGTCAGGGAAAAAGGTTGAGAGGGAAACAAATGAATGATGACTGTCAGCAAACACTCCCCCCTTCCTTGATCATACCGTTTGAAATGAGCTTGTCACCCTTTGAAACCAATTGTTCCAGTTGGTAATAGGTGAGGATTTTTGCCAGTAGTTTGTTATTACCCTAGGTGCCTTGTCAAGCTGCAAGGGTGGTAAGGTACTCTCCCAGGATTGAACTTGAAGTGGTTCATCAGGTGATTCTTGAACACTCGGAGGTGTGGATTCTTTTGTAGCTTCATGGAGGTCCACTACTATAGATGGAGGCTGTGTAGAAGCTTTTACCTCTATGGATGTATTACAGGAGGAGCTAGAAGCTTCATGGGACTCCCCCCTTCCTGAGCTAGGTGGAACAAATCGTTCTTTCTTTGGTACCCAAACTAGCTCGGGAGCAGGTGTGTAGCATTCTGTGATTTTTTTCTTTCCACGATCATTGATTCGTTTTGGAGCCACAGGATTGGGCTCACTTGGGTCAGGTGATAGGTAAGAGCACAATCTACGTTTTGGCACCCAGATTTGATCATTTCCTTGATAGTAGCCTTGGGCTTCCAATAGTCGTTTAGGAATCCAACGCAGCATTTTCTTACATTTCTTGGAGCGAGTGGTACGTTTCTTACAAGGCTTCTGTTTTTTAGCACTAGCTATGGTCACTAAAGAAGCTTTAGGGACCCACTTGTATGTTTTCTTCGTTACATTAGGATGAGTCTTGTCGGAAGCGATACGCATTGCTTGTAGCATATTTAAGGGTATACGCATTTCATCCACCTCAGGTGTTACCCAGGTCGTCCCCCTATTTCCCCAAGTGTCTATGGTTGATGCTAGGTGGACCCAGTCCACATTGTCTGATTCCGTCATACCCGGTAACACATCCATGTAAGGAGAATCTTGGCCAATGTCTGTATCCTTCTTACAAGTGTAACAATATTGTAGTGGGGCCGAGTGAATTGTGGTGTCAGAGCGATGATCAATAATGGTTTTACTCCCTAAGGGGTGTACCTTACCAGTCACCAAATCCACTCTAAGGACAGAGTCTTGGAATTGCAAATAGACATGATTTTTAGACCAATCGTGAACCATTTGTGCTTCCCTCATGAATGGTCGTCCTAAAATCATTTCATATGACATAAGGTGTTTAGAGAAATCCATTACAATGAACGTATGTCGTACCTTGTGTCCTAGAACTTTGATCTTAAGATCCTTGAGCATCCCCATAGGTTTGGCTATGGTACCGTTTGCCATCTTTACCACAATGTTAGTAACACTGAGGCGGGGTTTTCCCATGGATTCCCAACAATCTTTTGTAACGATGCTAACTCCCGCACCACCATCAAGAATTCCCTTTATAGTTAATCCCTTGGTAGTGATGGGTAGGGTCGCATTAGACTCGTCGCCTTCAAAATACTGCCCTAATTCGTTAATGGGTACCTCGATCACAGACTCGTGTCCATCTAAGTCAAGTGATTGCACATGATTTTCCTCATCAATCATAATCAAGTCAGGCCTATTTGGTTGCGCAAACTGCGGTAATCCCGTTCGTAGCTCTCCGTTAAGGAATGCTCAAAGTGCAAGGAATAACTCAGGATCTCCATACAGCTTTGCTATGATCGTGGTTCGGACCTCAGAAGACATGAAGTCCACTAGTTTGGCAACATTCATTGGCGTTTTGCAGGGTGTAGGTCCTTGACTAGGAACTGGTGAGGATGGAATCTCATATTCCTCAATGGGATCAGGTATTCCTTCGTTAAACATCCTTTCCAACAAGAAGGGTGTATGCTCACTTTCTGATGTCCTGTCCTCACTCCCTTCTTGGATGATACTAGATATGGCTAACGGTCTATGGTTCATGTGGGGTGGATGAACTTGCGTGGGAAACACTGTGTCATGAATTTTGACCTGCATGGGTTCTGGTTCTAGTTTCCTTTGAGTCTCCTCCACTAAACCTCTTAGATGTTTCACCTGCTTAATCTCGTCTACAGGGTTTGGGTACGTCCCAATCTTCTTTTTACGATTCTTCCCTTTTTGCCCCTGCGGTTTATCTTGGGGGTCTTGGATTGGATTTGGAAACACTTGTGGTGTTTTCAGAGGCTCTTTATGGTTTTCTCTCATTCGGTTTTCATTTGGTTCCATGTTACGGTTTTCCTTGTCGGTCTTTCCCTTTGTGGTATTGGTTCTAGTCTCCATTGTGTCGACTGAATCTGAATCATCCTCGAGGTCATTCATATACACGGGGTCATCTCCTGTTCCTATGTTTGTTTTGGAACTTGGCTTTGAATTTTCCGTATTCTGCGACTTCTTCCTTCGTGTCTTCTTTTTCTTTGCTTGGATAACTGACGCGGTATCTCTCTCTTCGAGGATATGTCCTGGCCCTTGAAGCATGGACCGTGTAATCGCATAAGCGGGTGCGACGGGTGGCATTGGCGATGTCACACTAGCAATTTCGACCAAATTCAGGGGTGTGATTTTAGGTGCATTTGGGTTATAGGGGCATTGGGCAATCAAGTGATCTATGCCACAACGATTACATGTGAGTATTGGCATTGCAGACGTGCTCCCTTGATTCACTTGCATCTGTGTAGCATTCTTTTGCAGCCTAATAGGGCACTCCGCTACTCGATGTGGTCCACCACACTCGTAGCATTGAAGAGGTGGCCTCCTAGCCTGGGTGTTGATATTTTGACCTCTGGATGCGAGAGCAGCAGCTTGATAAACCGGCTTGACTTGTCCCCAACAATCTTCCATGTAGTATATAGGACATTCTTCCAATGTATCAAGTCCGTAGGCAATACTAGTGTCTATTTCCTCCTCACAGCCATCTGCATAAGCATTTGATGGCTCGCAACCCACTTGGTTCATAGGGGCGACTCTTGGATGCGGGGGCTGCGGTCCTAGCACAGGAGGTGGTAACGATGTAGCTTGTACAACATTTTGAGATCTAGGGACCATGTGTTGCGGTAGTTGCTCAACAGGTGGAGTAGGCATCAATACAGGAGCTCGAGGCGCATCCGTCCAGGCTACAGGTGGTCTATTTGCCATCATACGTTTGATCATTAAACAATCCTTAGCTTGGTGACCATACCTACCACATGCATTGCAAGTTCCATTAAATTTTACTCTAAACGTAGGGCACTCACTAGTGCTATGTGGACCTAAGCAAATGGAACACCATTGTTGCTCCCTTCTTGGATACATGTGACTATTTTGAGGGGGTCGATTATCCTTAAGAGACTCTTGGATTGCCTTGGTGAGGTCTGTCAAGAATGTTTCAAATACCTTTGGCTCATTGGCAATGGGCTTTGCAGTCATGGGTTCATACTCAATGGCTTGTGAGCTAGTGGATCTCGTGTCAGTAGACACCCTCATGCCTGCTATCATCAAGTTGTCCTCTAGTTGGATTGCATTGGCAGTGACATCTTCCCAGGTTGTGATACCTCTAATCACTAGTCCATTATAGATTCCTTCATTCCTCAACCCTCGAATAAATCGATCAAGCAATTGGTTATTGTTGAAGCGCTCATTTACAGGGCAGCGAGAGTTTAAGTGCTTTAGACGACTAATGAAGTCCCTTACTGACTCTCCTTCCTTACGTTCGGCCTTCTGTAGCTGAGATGCTACACCCCAAAGCACACCTTCTCGTATGTACTCCTTTAGAAACAACCTTCGAAGGGTAGGGTAGATTGTTTTCTCATCCACCCTTAGGGTCCTATACCAATCTCCAGCCTTCCCACTTAATGTCAAGCTTAAGGCATTGCACTTATGTAGTTCGTTGCGTTCCCCTAAGGAATCACATACTTGTTCAAACACTTCAATGTGTTTTCTAGCATCTTCGTCCCCATTGAATTTTTGCGTGAGTTTGGCAATTTGTACTGCCTTACTTCTAGGCTCTCTATCAGATGCATGACGCATATTTTCCGCGATAGATCGACCTATGGTTTGAGCAAACGCTGCCAAGTCACCTATGTGAGGAGGTAGGGCCGGTGGAGGTACTCTTGGAATCATATGTGGGAGAGGAACGGGTACCGGTCTTGGCATATGTGTGGATGATGCAGGATATGGAACATAACCGGGCATAGGTCCACTCGGATAAGAGCTAGGGAGCGGCACTCGAGGAGCATAAGCAAGTGGTACAATTGGAGGTGTGGGGGCCATGTGTGCATAAGGGGCTAGAGGCACATATGGTCGAGGCCCCATATTAGGTACTATGACACTAGGTAGTGGCACTGCGCTAACCGTAGATGTCATCGGTACATTCTCTGTTAGGCTTATCCCTGGAGTGAGCACTGTGTTTTCCTTAATAGAGGGTTGAGCCAAGTTAGGGAAGCTAAAGTTTTCGCTCGGAGGCTCAGATTGCATAGAGACCCCAGGTGAAATGACGTAAGATGGGTCCATGGGGCTCATTAGAGGAGTCTCCATTTGTGATAGAGTAGGCTGTTGAGCCTTGCTCGTATCCAAAAATCTCATGGGGCCAGTTGAGAGTATATTTACCCCTCGGTTTTGCCTTTCTGATTGAATAATGCCATGGATAACATGAAAGATCATTTTCTGTTGATCTTCGATGCTCGTGGCACTAGAGGTGGATTGTACAATCTCTATCCATCCTACATGGTAGGCATGGCCAGAGTGTAGATCCGTCAACACCTCAGTGTGGAGGTCGTATGTCCAATGATCATTAATGAACAATCCTTCTAGAGTCGACGTGTTAATGGTTTCTTGTGAGGTAGAAGCAATGTTGCTCCCCGTGGTTTTACTTGCCACCAACGGTACTCTAGAGGGAACTTCTGAAGGAGGCAGCTCAACAGGGCCTTCTTGGTAAGAAGTTGGCAGGATATCCACATGGACACTCTTTGGGGGTGTGGGGTCCACGTGCGATGTGAAAGGAGAGTCCACTTCCCCACCCCCTTCGTGTGCTTCATTTGCATCAGGTTCCGAGCGAGTAGCTCTACCTAATGTTTCCATGAAACGGCTAAACATACTAGTACTAGGCTGTGGAGCTTCGGGAGGTGCATGGCCTTCTCTCTCAGTGTTTTGGGTAGGGTATGCTTCCATGATTTCTGAGTCGGAGGAGGAATCACTAGCGGCTATTTTAGGGTCTTGGGTGGTGCTACCTTGTGTCCCCGCTGAGGGTCTAGAGCTTATCATGGATGGGTAATGGGTGTCCGTATGAACAGAGGCACCCTCAATATGCTCGTGTTCTAGCACCCGCCCAGAGCGTAAGTGCATGTGCTTTTGATACCCTAAGGTGTCAAAAAGCTGCTCTAGGAGGCCTTGTGACTAGTTTTTAGCGTGTTTTTTGTTTGTTTTTTTGCTAGATTTTTTAGAGCGTGTCGTGGAATGGGCTATGTGATAGCTCGAAATGAGCGTATCGGTCAGAGGGTCGTGCCGTGCTTTACAGCCCTCCGTTTGGTCACTCTATGCCCTCGGAATCCCTAAAACTGTCAATTTCCAGTAGGGAACTAGGCCCAAACTAAAAAGTCTAAGGGTGCAAGTGGGAAGAGAAAGGAGGAGAGTGGAGGACTTGTCCCACATGCTCTCATTCTCTCTTGAGGGAGTAGGGTATATATATAAGAGTGAGTCTAGTATATATCATAAGACTGAGGACTGAGGCCTGGGCTTGGGCTTGGGCTTGGGCTTGGGCTTGGGAAAATGATCCCGATCCCGATCTATCTTTTATACAAACCAACCCGTCCGTTTTAAGAGTCACGTTTTTTATTTTCGAAAAATTTCGCCGCCCGCTCGCTCGCGTTTTTAATTTCCGAAAAAGAAATTGCAGAAAATGCAGAGAAAACGCAGAAATTGCAGCAAATTGGCAGAAATGCAAAAAATTACAGAAATTGAAAACGCCAAACTTGAAAACGCAGAAATTGCAGAAATTGAAAAACCGCAGACAATAGCAGAAATTGAAACTTGACAGCAGTTGCAGAAAACGCAAAAAACAGAAATCTTCCACACACTCCTTCCCTGCCTTTCCTATGATAGAAATTGCACCACAAGGAAGCGTAAAGTGCTAACCGAGCTTAGTGTAGGGCATATCCCCGGCAGCGGCGCCAAAAATGTGCGCTCCTTGCCGCACTGTCGAAGCAAGGGACTTGCCAATACACCGTATGCGAGCCACAAACGGCTCCAAGCACACAACAAGCCTAAACTAGCAAGCTCAAGAAAACAAAGGTGTGTCACTCACCGCTCTACGCTCGCCTTCGTGGTGGATTCCTCGCCGCGATGAAGAAGAAGCTGCAGTCGTGCCGCGCTCAACCGCTTCGCCGCCGTCGTGCCTTCGTAATGCTCGATCGCACACACACTCTCCCTCTCTCTCTCTCTCTCTCACACACACACAAGGAGGTGAAGAAGAAGAAGATGGAGATGGAGCAAGAGCACTCTTCAATTGCACAAATGAGAGAATGAGTAAAAATTAGGTTTAGTTGGCTTTTATAGGAGCTCACCCCATTCACACTTGGGCGCCCATGCTTAACCAACTAATCCCTTGAATGTCCAAGTTAAAGTGCGCCTCTCATCGACGATCACTCTACCTTTCCCTATTGGTCCGACAAGCCCGGTACCTGACTCTAAATCATACATAATACGCGTCCATCGTAGGTGATGGGTGTCCGTGTGCCGTGAGGGTTAACAGTGAAATGCACTCGCCAAACGTCAAATTTCACTCTATTTACCAATCTTAGGGCACACACTAGTTGGATGAATGCGCGGTCTTCCTTAGTGCCCAACAACAAGAGGAAAATGGAATCCACGCGTAGGACCTTCCGTCTTAACTTCACCACCCTCTTGTTATGAGGGAGACGCCTTACTACTTGCTCCTGCAACTCAATTGGTAATAGAGCTAGATCTCTAAGGATTGAACTTTCACTGCACACACATTCCCAGTTAGAACAAATGATCATTTTTTTGTTTCTCGTAACAACTTGGACAAAGAAAAAACAAACATACACACTATGTTGCCGGGCTGCACTTCATTTTAAAATAAAATGAACACATGTACATCAAAAGAAGTGTGGTAGTTGATGAGAGGTAGAATGACAGGGTTTGGTGATGCAAGAATTTCTCCTACTCTTTGGGCACCAAACATGAACACCATTCGTTGTTGAAAATGGATCTTTCTACTAATTGCAACGTTTATTCTAATGTGTGGATTAAAATGAAAGGGAAAAACCTCTATTCCTGGGCCATTATCCATGGCCTATGCATGTCCTAATGCTTAAAATAACACAAAAATATAGACGTCCAAGCTAATATCGTACCTAATGAGAGGCAAAATAAAAGGATTTAACGAAGTGTTTATCTCGGCTAACCTAAGAGGACCTAAAATTCTACGAATTACTCGCTGAAATTGCAACTTAGTACTAACAATTATGTGTACCTTTTTCCTTGCAATGGGAATGAAGGGATCATACAAATTCTCGTGATTCATGCAAGCTACTTGATTATGCTAAAGGTTGAGCCTACACAAAAACATACACGAGTTTTTTTCCTCAGTGGGGGCACCAATTTGAAGCGGTCCGGGGCGGGCAACAAGAAGAGCAACCTCTAGATACCCTTCAAGGCTCCCATGCTGCTCAATGGGGCTGGGGCACAACACAACACAAACCAAAACAACAAACCCACAGCCAAATCCCAACTACACAAGGGGCACCACCTTGTTTAAGAGCGAACTAGGACGCAAAAGAGGAGAATCGTTAGAGCAACCCACAAACAAGCAAGGAATTTACACTAACCCTAACACCAATGGAACACTCTCACACACTAAAACACGAGAGAGAGAGAGAGATGGTGCTCGGGCTGCTTTGAAGTGTATCGTTAATGATCAAGCAAACATAAATATATATATGTAAGAAAGAGAGAGAAGGGGGAAGGGGGTGCTTGTTGCACTAATGCCTTCTTACAAATCTGTCATGACCAATCAAAGTAAGATTAGTATTTGTTCAACATAGCCTGAGTAAATTACACCACAACACATCACAAGAAAAAAGCCACCCCAATCACTGTCTTAAGGCCAGGGGAGTCCTCTCCACCCTGTCGCCCTCTTACAGCATGTGGGATTTATGGCTAAATTGATAACAATACCCGGAGACAAGCTATCAAGAACTTAAATAAAACACCAAGACACTTACACATCCTTATTGTCCATGACTTCATGTTGGAAGGGAGACAAGGTATCCATGCTTAGTCCAAATTCACCCTCCTTGATTCAGCAAATGTTGGGCTTACACTAGTAGGAGAAATGATGGATTTCCTACTCTCAATTGAATGATCACTCTCTCTTACAATGGCATAGAGTTCCCTTGCTAATCACCCCTAATACAACACATACATATGCCTAATGCCAATGAGATTCCACTCAAGAGCTCCTTCTCAAGAGGTTGAGCTTGGCTTCTCAAGCTATAGCATAGTGCTCTTTCTTCTCCCCTTTTTTGTGCTAGATACACCCTCTTTTTATAGCAATTTTGAAGGCTAGGGTTACTCCTCTAACCATGGTTGGGTTAGATTTTCAGCAATTTATCTAATTTCTTTTGCTTGGAATTATCAAGAAGTTGGTGGGGAAAGAGACAGGAGAGAAATGGAGGTGATAGGACTTTTCATAGTGGGTTAGTGTTAGTAGAGTTAGTATTAATTTACAAATGGAATTGGATATTTAAAATGGGAGTATCCATGTAGGATACAAATAAGGAAGAAAAACTCTTAAGAGGTAAGAAAAGGTGTATTTCTTACAAGGTTGATGCTCCAAGTGTCTTGAGTAGGGCCAATTTTGACGCTTGTTGACGGTCCACTAGGTTTGACGGTACATTTTTTCTCTACTCTTGACCTTCCTTGAGAGACAAGGTAATTGAAGCTGAGTAATCAACCACCATGATGCTGTCTTTTAAGAGATGAGGCTGAATTTTGTGGTTTTTTTTATAGATATGGGTAATTTGGAGGAGGAAAAATGAGACTAGGTGGTCAATTTTGGAATGGAATTGTGTGTGGGAGGTATGAGTTCACCATGGTTTCTCTTATTCTTCAAGGTTGAGGAGAAGGTGAGTAGGGTGCAGAGAGGAGTGGTGAGAGAGGTGGGGATGATGAGTGGAGAAGTGTGTGTGAAAGAGGAAAATGATAAAGTGGAAGAGAGAGTGTGGCTGCATAGCATGGGAAAACTGGGGTCCACTAATAAAATCATAGCTCACAGCTCGTAGCTCAAAAAAATATGAAAACATTTGAGGCAAAAGGTCAGCCCACAAGCTACAACTTTTGTTTGTATCACCTTTTCAAATTCGGAGAGAAAGTGAACTTTAAAAATTCAGCAAAACCGATTGTTTTTTTTCCACTTCACAAAGTCCTTGTGGGGTCCTTCTTTGGATGATTCCTTTGAATACCTCCAAGAGTGAGCCCTCCATAGTGTATGTATGCATGCCACCTACCCTTGACCTTATTTGGTAGGTCTATAATTGAAGATATTGTTGAGATCATGATATAAGTGAATAGTACAACTAAGAAAATCAAATATTGAGGGGTTTAAAATATGTACATGTCAAATATAAATAATATAAGTGGAAAAAATATAAAGGGGTCAAAAGAAATCTCTCTCATTATGAGGCTATCATAAAAAGATAAATATTTTTGGTGTTCTAATTTTTTAGAAAAAAAACAAAATAGATGTAGGAAGGGAAAAATCACGATAGTGAAAAAATATACACATAAATATAACTAGTTTTTTTGGATTTTTGTTGGGGTGGAGTTACACTAAATATAAGAGAATCTTACATGAAAATATTTCTATATGGAATAAAGAGTATGAAAAATGGTAAGAAAAATTGTGGTAATGGTGAGGCAATGTACAGAGCATAAATAACACACACCTAGGTAGAAATATTTAAATAAAAACCAAAATAATTATGAAAAAATCTTTTATTTAGGCCATATATACAAAGAAATATTTACATACGCATGGGCCATAATATACTTATATTTTTTATATTTTTTATTTTTTTGGCTCAACTAGCCCAATGACTAGCTAATTGAGGGTTTTTTATTTTAGTAAGGAGATATGGGAAAAGTCCCCTAGCTCACACGCACCTATATACAGTGAAAGGGTGAGGGTAACCACAGTGTTTGAGTGATTTGATAGGGTGAGATAACTCACTATGGCAATTACAGAGAGCCAAAAAATGGCTATCAGTACCTTTTATGACATGAACCTTGTTTCACATACTTGAATATACATGTTCATGGTATCAAATTTTTCTTTTTGTTTCTTCTTGCAGGTCTCAAAAAAAAAATCTCTAGATATTCCATGGAGCAAGCTTGGACAGGTGATGGACCTTTTGGTAAAGCCCCTCATGGGAAACATATCACAAGTCTTGCATGTAGTGAGAAGGAAAACATTTAACAAAGAGCCTAAGAGGTTGGATAGGTGGTGGACCTTGCACCTTTTCTCCCATTCCCAATCCAGTCTAGCTATCCACCACTATATTGCATGAAGTGTAGCTTGGACAAGTGGTAGACTTTGAAACAAGAGACCCGTCATCATCAATCCTAGTTTGGACCTATGGTAGATCTTACTTTTTTCTCATTCATAGTGGAGCCTAGCCTAGCGAGGTGGTAGACGTTACTTTTCTCCATGCTTCAAAGAAGCATAGCTTGGAGAAATGGTGAAGCTTTGTAAGGTTTCAATTGGGATTTGTTTATAGCAATGAGGAAGTTGAATATGGACTTTGGCATCTAATAATACCACAATGTAGAAAATGTAGAAACTATTTGTATCTTTGAAACATAATAAATTTCTTGTTTTTCAATTGCAGAGTCATCACTACAAGAAAGTGGGTCGACTATCTATAGACATGATTTGAAGCACCCAACGAACCTCATGCAAGGCCTTGTTGTATATATCAATCACCTCCTTGTCACCTGCCACTTCCTGTCAAGAATATCAAAAGAGTGATTGTTTTGGAACTTGAAGGATTGCTTTTGAAGACAGTTGAAACAAAACATGGAGATTATATGCCATCTTGGGCTCAACACATGTGTCTTGTGGAGGACAAAGATGAAGTTTATCATGCGGTGCGCTTAGACACAGAAATACTTTTGGATTTCTGTGGTGAATACTTTGAGCTGTGGATATGGAGTTGCTATAACCTAACAAGAGTGCAACACATCACACAAAAATGTTTCCAAAAGAATTATAGCAAGTTCAAGATCTTTATGAGTAATAAGTGTTGCCAAAATCCAAACATCATGTTAGGATTTAGAAGGGTTTATCATAAAAACTTGAGTGATATTTGGAAGATCTTTTCGGACTTGGATGCAAAGAATACTTTGATTTTCGATGATAGTCCATATAGGATGATGTGGAATATGCTAGGAACATATCTTATATTTCCAAAGATGTGGAGAAAAACACCTAAGCAGATTCAAAGATTCTTGCAAGAAACAATTATTCCATGGTTACTTGGATGGTTGTATGCAAGTGACAAGAGAGATTATACCCATAACACAATTGTAAATCAGTATAGTGATCTTGAGACAAATCATGTCCTTCATGTGTACGTGTCAAGGTGATAACATTAAAGAAGGTTGACAATGATCCTTTTTATGGCCAGATGATGTCCTTTTAGTATGATGTGTATTTGTATTACTATATAATTCAAAGGTTATTTAAAAAAAAGATGTGTCAATTTGATGAACACTTGCATGGAGTGCACCCTACTCTAAGGGGACTTGCATGTATTCTACAGGGTATCCTATTATAAATAAGATTATTTGTACATGGAGTGCACCCTTCTCTAAGGGGACTTCCACGTATTACTCAAGTGTATACTATTATAAGGAGAATCCTATGTGATGGATCGTGCTCTATTCTAAGGGACTTGTAATGGAGTGAACTCTACTCTAAGAGGACTTCCATGTATTACTAGAGTGTATCCAATTACAAGGAGAATCCAATGTAATGACAAAGCATCCTGCTTTAGAACAAAAATGTGCCGATCAACTGTACCCTAGTCTAAGGGGACTTCACTATATTACTAGAGTGGATTCAAGTTTAAGGAGATTTCAATGTAGTTCTAGATTGCACTTTGTTTTTGGGGACTCATTTTACTAGATTATGGTTGTGCTTCATCATGATATATTTAAAAATATTTAGTTTTGTTCTTTAGCAATTCTATATCATTCCATATCAAGGCTGCATCCATTTTTAACTAAGAGAAACTTATGTTTGATATCAAGATAAACCTACAAGTATGGAATGGAGAATTCTTGGATGTGCAAAAAATATCTTGGTCTTGGCACACATGTTTTCCTAAAACATTTATTTTATTGTCCTTCATATAAAAGAGTTTTAGAACCTACAAGTCTCTGAAAGGAAAAATATAAAGTCTAATTGTTTGCATTGGGAGAAAAGAAATCATGGACTTTGAATTGTGTGAGAGACTTGGTTTGTGGAGAAAAATGTTTGAATCAAGAATGGTTATTTTACATCCTCCATGTAAGGAGTTTTGGAAACTAAAATATGCTGAGAGAAAAACCATGGAGTCTAAGTGCATGTATTGAGATGTCAATGTATGCATGCATATCTTTATTAGGGTCTATGCATAATTGGATGCTTCTGGACGTTAACTTCTCCAATTTGTTATGAAATAACATATTTAATGTTTTCTTGTGGGTAGAATTTATTTCACTATATATGTTTTTAGGATAATTTCTTGAACTTCAAATTAAACCTTCTATGTGCAATGGAGAAGAACTTAGAGAAATTTTTATGTAAACATGTTTGCTTACCTTTCACTAACTGTAGCTTAGATAAGAAGTAAACTTTGCATTCCTCCATAGCCTATCTTAGACAAATGCACCTTGAAACTAGCCTTCCTATGTTGCAATTGACATTTGCTACACATTTTATAAATGGCTCGTACCTTAAGTGAAGAATTTCTAGATTAGAGGTGTGTGTTGCTTTGATGTCATGCACAAGTGGGTTTATTTCTCAATGGGTGCTAGCTTGGACAAGTGGTGGACCTTGAATTAAAAATTCAGATACTCCATTTGACCTTAGCTTGAACAAGTTGTGGGCCTTCAAACCAATGTCTCCATGTTAACACTAGAATGGTAACCTAACAGGACATAAAAGTGTCCTTTCAGGGTTTTGGAAAAAAATTCCAAAACCATAGTAGATCCACTCATTTTGAAAAATCCTTTCATGAGCTTATAGTTCAATAACTACTACATATGGAAAAAATGAGAAACTTGTAATTTTTCTTATCCCTTGGTCACTACAAGCCTCCAAAGTTGATGGACCAGTGCATTTTGCCCAAAACTGCAATTTCTTACGGTTGATTGCATATAAATAAGACTGGGGATTTTTGTAGGACATGAGATAAAATGCCCCGTTAGCTTCAATGGGTTGGTGACCAAAACATATGGTTGATTTTACCTCACTAATTTTTTTTGGTAAAAAAAAATAGGTACAAAAAAGTTGCATTTTTGTCATTCTGCAGACCTATCATCAAAGATTCTATAGTCACACTCATATACATGTTTTCTTAGTTTCCTTTGGGCCTTTGGATTCAAAAGGAGCCATGGAGCATGTCAAAAGGATAATGGATCTCTTATAATTGGAACCTTGGTTGCAATGATAAAGTGCTAAATACAACAAACATGAAAAAACTGGGTTTAGCATTATGACCTCTAGAAACCCATAAAAACTACTCAATATCTAGCCAAGTTTTTAGTCTATGATTAGATATGGTTACTACCTACAAAATACACACAATTGGCCTAAGAAACTAGCAATATTGAGAAAGTTATGCTTGCTACTCTAAAATGTATCGTATTCTTCAGCAATCAAAAAACTCAACCATCATCATATACTATGCTATATAGAATATTAGGTCCCCCAAAACTCAAGGAAGATTAGCTTTATGTTATACATTACACTTACACAATCAAAATTGAATTTGGATATCAAGAAAGCCACCAAAAAAATCATAAAAGTGCTAATTTTGGCCAAAAAACAGGATTATGCAATTCTTATAAATTCGTCATAACTTTCAATTTTAACACTTAGCTTTCCCTACAAGCATCAAAGCATGTTGAGAACTATGAAGGCCTAACCTCTAGCCATCTAAACCTCACAAACATGAAGTTTAGAGTGGTATAGTTGCCAAAAATTGAAAAAAGGCCAAAAAACAGGACCCGTTTTTCACACAGTTTAGGTTCAAAAATGTTGTGCAAGAGTAAGGTTAATGGTGAGATCGATACTCAAAAAAAAATGCTAAGTTTTTTTCAGCTCATAAGGCAACTTTGTGGATATATAGCACCTAGAAATTCATTTTCATACTCTTCAAATAATTCAAGCAAAATGGTCACTTAACAGGACACAAAAGTGTCCAAGGACATAAAAGTGTCCTGTTACCATTCTAGTGTTAAGATAAGTTGTAGGTAGGACAATAGAGTATAAACAATGAAAATGGAATCAATGTACTAGTCTCTTGATGGTGAAACCACCCAAAACCATAATTTTTCAAATGTTTAGTCTAGTACAAAACATCAACATCTTGTACATGATATATTGAAATTAAGCTGTCCAATTTGGGAATTGGGATTTTCCCACTTTACCTAATATGGTCTTTCTTGGTTTTTCTTTGATGAAATGTTGTGGTTGAGTGTTTTGAGACTTAACTCTCCACTGCTTCATCAATGTTACAGTTTGCGGAGAAGATAAGTGCTCCTTTTTCCTCCAAATCCATCTTGTTATAGGTTCCGTGCTCGAAGATTCTCTTCTTTGTGTCTCAAACCTTGGAACCTTATTTGGTGCAGTAGATGATGTTTTGGGCACCCAATATTGAAAGGGCTTGTCCTTGAGTTGTACTTTTGGTACCCAGCTATGCCTGACTTCTTGCATGCTACTTGTAGCATTTGCTTATCTATAGGATGGAGAAGATTGATTGCTTTGTGGTTTGGTTTGCCGGTAATCTCTTTCCATTCTTCTTTGCTTGGTGCAATTGGAACAATGAGTTGTCCGCCTTTAGGTGATAGCTTGATTTGATTAGTATCCCAATCTGGTACTACCTTGTACGTCCGCATCCATGAGATTACAATAATCATTGTTTCATTCATGTGTTCATCTGGTAAGCATACAAACTGATGAGGGTATGAACATCCATGCACTATCACATTTAAATTGACTACTCCCAATGCCGGTGTTGGGTTCTTGTTGCATCCTTTAATAGCCAATATTCGTGATGTCAAAGACTGATCCGTTGCTTTCTTGTACGTGGAATAACTGACTGCATTTACTCGAGCTCCTGTATCGACCAATGCATTTGTGATATGATTTTTTAGTTGTACTTTGATGTGAAGGTCCATTCCATCTAACCATTCATCATCCGTTGACACTGCACCCTTCTGTAATTCCCATAGTCGTTCATCTAGTTCCAGAGTGTTGATGGGAATAGGTATTTGTTGATTTTTGAGAGGAGCTTTCCCTTTGAGTACTCTAAGCTGAACTTCCTCTTGAGCTTCATCAATCACTTGTTATCGTTTCATCTTTCTTTGCTTTGTTGCATGCATCTTTTCTAGCAGTTCATTGGTTAGTGGCAAATTGTACTTCTTTAAACGACATCCACTAATCCAATTAGCCATTGCTTCACCATCTAGAGTGGACAACTTAACTGCTCCACTTGGGGATACATCTTCAATGATAAATGGTCTATTTCTCTTTTTCTTAACCTTGGGAATGTGTTGTTTAAGGGAGTAGACTAAAACTAAGTCCCCTTTTTTGGAGATTTTTGTGACTAGATGGGAATCAAAAAACTGTTTTTGTTTCCTCTTTTGTGCATAGATGTGAGATACATCTATTAGCCTTTTCTCATCAAGATTTCTAAATCTTCAATCCTCTCTGAAAATTCATGTCCGATCCACTCAAGATCCTTAGCTACACTTAGTGTTGGTAATAGAAATTCTATTGGCAGTATGGCATCAAGACCATGAACAAGGTTAAAGGGTGTAGCATTTAAAGCGTTCTTGAATGAAACTCTATAAGCCCATAGAGAGGCATGGAGATTCATTTCCCAATCGGTTCGTCCTGAACTAACCACTTTAGTTAGTACCGAGCTAGGAATTTTATTCGTGTGCTCAGCTTGTACGTTTTCTTGTGGATGATAGGAAGATGATTTGTTATGAATGACTATAAATTCATTAAGCAGATACTCAATTACCTCATTGAGGAAACGAGTTCCCCTATTACTAAAAATTTCTATTGGCAGTCCATATCTTGTGAACACATTCTCATACAAGAATGCGGCTGTGGTTCTGGCATCATTATTTTGGGTTGCCTTAGCCACTGCCCACTTGGTCAAATAGTCCGTAGCTAGAATGATATATTGAGCTTGGGTTCTATAATTTGGTGGTTGTATTGGCCTGACAAAATCTACTCCCCATTTTGCAAAATGTCTAGCCCCCATCATTGGTCTTAAATGCATGCTATCTATACGGGTTGGCATTTTTGCTCATTGACTGCATCACACCTTTGAACATATTCTTTGGCATCTGCAAAAAGTGTTGGCCACCATATGCCTGCCATCAAGATTTCTCTCGCGGTGGTTTCACTAGAAAAGTGACCTCCAGCTAATCCATCATGTGCTTGTTCTATAATGGAAATATATTCATCTTCATTTGCACAAAGATGCATATGTTGATGCTTCCCTCTTCTATACAATTGGTTTCCAATAGAGCATAGTCTCTTGCTTTAGTTTCAATTGCTCTTTGGCGGTGTTTACTCATATCCTTAGGAATGTTCGGCCTGTAAGTAAGTAACTGGATAGTTACTCCACTTAGGAATAAGTGATATTTGGAACAATGTCACATGAGGTATGCATGCTTGTTTCTAGCATTGAGGACATTTTCTTACAAATGAGTGAACATCACTCCTCATGGTTGGCCAAAATACTCCAAGTCTCAAGATCCGTTGCATAGTTTGGTCTTCCATGAAGTGAAGTTCCACTATGGTAATATGTTATTGAGTTAGGTGTTGGGTTTTCTCCTCAAGATTAATACACAAAGCAATATTCCATCTCGATTTTTTTGTATAGCCTTCCAGTTAGTAATTCATACATTGTTGATTTCTCAATCAATTTGTTGTAATAGAAAGCGATATCTGCAAATCCACTTGAGCTATGGTCATCAGTGATACCATATTTTCTGACCATTGGGGTATCATTTCCACAAAGAGCAGATATGCATCTCGTAGATCATCGTCTACTCCCTTTGGTGGTTCACCTAAAATAATCCTTGATAAATGATCTGCTCTTTGGTGAGTGGTGTCCTTTTTCACAACTACAATGAAATCAAATTCCAAAAGAATGATGAACCATCTCACTATTCTTCTGTGTTGTATGGCTTGTTGACCAAGTACAATAAGGCTTGGTGGTCCACAAAGAACACCAATTTGTTGGCTAATAGGTAATTTCTATACTTTCTTATGGCATAGATCATTCCTAATCCTTCCCTTTCGGTGGTTGTATCGTTTTTCTCTGCCACATTCAACTGTCTATTAGCATAAAAAATAGGAAAATCAATTTTTCTGTCTCCTAATTGAGCTAGTATACACCCAATGGATAAATTAGAAGCATCTACATCTATGTGGAATATCTTATTCCAATCTGGTGCTTTCAATATTGGGGTTGAAGTGAGAGCTTGCTTTAGCATCATGAAGGATTCTTCACACTCATCAGTCCATTCAAAGAGTGTATTCAAGCTGTACATGGGTTTTTCCATTGTAGCGTACATGTAAATGAATCATTTGTAATATCCACAATGTCCCATGATAGCTTGAATCCATTTGACTGTTGTCGTCTAGGCAATTCAACAATAATATGAATTTTATCCATATAATACCTTTTAAGTAAGGGGTGTATTTTATTTATCAACAATTCATAGATAAGTATTTTTAGAACTCACCCTTGAACGCACACAATATGAACAATTTATAAGGGAATCTTTGAATTAGGAATACCTTTTATATTTCTTGAATCCATTAGGAATACCTTTTAAATAAGGGGTGTATTTTATTTATCAAAAGCTCATAGATAAGGATTTTTAGAAAACATCCTTGAACGCTCGCACTATAAAAAAATTATACATAGTAAACCCCCCCCCCCCCCCCCCCCCCGTCCCCCCCCCCAAGTTTGATTGGTTTGTAGCAAATATGGAGTCTGAATATGATCCTCCTCCAGCCTACGTAGATCTTTTGGTCTTCTAAAAACATTGTCATTGTCTGAAATTCTCAC
The DNA here is from genome assembly GCF_014529385.1 of Adiantum capillus-veneris. Taxonomy (NCBI): domain Eukaryota; kingdom Viridiplantae; phylum Streptophyta; class Polypodiopsida; order Polypodiales; family Pteridaceae; genus Adiantum; species Adiantum capillus-veneris. Next base: position 39,562,752 of record NC_140951.1, on the reverse strand, counting down.
CAGAACTACAATCCGTGAACTTGGCACCATGAATTCCATTTGCACAATTGCTTCCAACATCTATCATCTTAAGTGGTGTCATCCTTGTGATTAACTTGTATTCCATTTTGAAGACCTACAAGGATAAATCTAACTTGCCATCCCCATCCTTTCTATTTTTAGATATCATTCTTCTAAAAATTATCATCAATATCTTATTTTTTTATTCTACATGACCATTTACTTGAGGGTAATACAATGTGGATTTCTTGTGAAGACGCATGTGGTAATATGCTAGCTTCCTTATAGATTTATTAATGAAATGACCCCCTTGATCTAATATCATCTTGATTGGACAACCAAATCTGGTCATATTCTACTTGTAGAAGAACTTTGCAATGCTCTTCATTTGATTATTAGGCAGGGTGGCTCATGAGCTTCCTCCAGCCACTTCTTGTAATAGTCAGTCACCACACCAAAATATATTTATTACTTGTGTTCCTTACTAAAGGGTTAATATGTCCCACAAAGTTTAGCTCACATTTTTGAAAGGTTCTAGTGGTAAATTGAATTGTACTAGCTAGTAGCATCAAATTTTAATTTTGAGGCATGTCATCCTTTTGATAGATCAAGCATTGTTTTGCATGTTGAAATGCATCTTTGTACACACTTGGACACCACAACCTACTTGAAAATATTTTTGATTCGATTTCCCCTAAAAAATGTCCTCTAGAGGATCTAGAATCAACTTTTGTTCAAAGCCTTGAGTACATGTTCTCAAAATTTGATCAAGCCCTCTCTTGTACAAAACTACAGTAATGACCACAAAGGTTCTACTTTTTGAGAAAAAAATCTTTTTCTTTTCCATCACCAACCCTTGGGGAAAGATCCCATTCTGCAAAAATTCCAACATATCTTCATACTATGCATTCTCACTATCAAACACTGAATTGGAAAGAGATTGCATCATGTAATCCATCAGTTCGTTCCAATATTAGTTCTCCATTCTCCAACCAAATTAAATATAAAAAATATGATGCTCTTATCCTAGTTTGTGAACCACAGAGTAGTCAAATTACTAGATTGGTAATACCCATCTTGATTCCTAGATTGGTAACCATCTTGCCAGCCTTCCTAACAAATGTGGCTTGTTGACCAAGTAAATCATTGCCTAATGATCTACATGTATAATGATGTTTTTTGCAAGAGAATAATGTAAGAATTCTTAAATTCCATGTATCACTCCCAAAAATTCCCATTCAATCATCATGTACCTCTTCTACTCGGATGATAATGCTCTAGTTGCATAATAAATTGATCAATGCAAATTCCTATGCATGATAAATTGGTCGTTATGTAACCAATTTCTTTGTACTACTTGTATTATCACTACTCCTACTGGTTGATCCAATGCATCAACAATCAAATGAAAGGGTAACTTCTAGTTGGGTGGCACCAAAATAGGTCTAATGATTAACATCTTCTTGAAAGTGTCAAAACCCTCCTTGTGTTCATTTCCCCATGGGAAAGTGTCACCCTTCTTTGTTAATTGAGTTTATGAGATTCAAACATGTGCCAAATAGCGGAAGAATTGAATATTCAATTTGATTTGGCCAAAAACCATATCAATTGCTTGATAGCCTTAGGTTTAGGTGCCTACAAGAGAGCTATGTTTTTTTTTGAGCCGATTGCAATTCTTTGTTGATGACCTTTCCCAATAAAATTGCTCTTTGGAGAGAAAAATTACACTTTGTGAGACTCAACAAGAGCCTTTGTTCCCTACAATTCTCCAAGCAAAACCTCAGGTGACTAAGATATTCTGACTCTTTTCCAAATACACTAAATTCATCCAAAAATAATTCTAGAAAGGTAGTCAAGTATAAACTCAATATATCCATAACCCACTTTTGGCACTTCAACTCAAATCTTCTAAAGGGGTGCATGGGATTCCCCTATATCCGCATGGAGAAGCATGCAAAACTGTCAACCATCATCAAAATAGTCCCCTAGGAGGCTCCTCAAGTCACACATCACTTGACCATGAATTGGCACCATTGATCACCTTCTACCCCAATTTTTGCGATTTGATAGCGCTACTCAAAACTCACTTAAAAACCTCATTCGGTCTACTCATGCAAAATTAGCACACCCATTAGGAAGAGGTTGGGGTCTAGGAGGGACTCTTTATTTCCATGCAATCATGGAGGTGATTAGCATTTTGATGAATAGATGCATGCCATGTGTGCAATAATTGTGGGTGTGTAAGAGAGGTCCAAGGATAGTAGGCTTTTTTTCCCAAAAAGGGGGTGAGAGTCGTATGATTTTTTTCCTTCCATGACTCCTAAATACAATCTCTGATTGGAGCGAAGATTATAGATCTCTGATCTACACATTGATCTCTTTGTGTAGGTATGTTACATGATATGGTTTTGCTTGCTAGATTTTAAATTTCATTTTGGGAGTAGATTTGAATCCAAATAAACTAGCTATTTTGCCTATTTGAATTCAAAAATTCTCCTTTGATTTCTTTCTTAATACTAGAGGTTTGATTCCCTTAAACTACCAAATAAGGAGGCCCTCCTAGACTTCATTCTCTTCCTAATTCCCCTCTGTGAGAGAACTCACTCCTAGATCAAGGTAGCTACCCACAAATTTTCTAGCTCATTCCTTGCCCCCAAGTTCAGAACCATGATCACAACAGTCAGCCCCACTACTCTAGAAATTACAAAATTCATCTCTTATGATTTATTTTTGGGACTAATGTCTCCTTTATTTAATGATTCAATCTCTAGAAATTATTACAAAGGCTTATATATAAATCCCATTTGTAATCTCTAACTTAAGGGGGAGATCACCTTTGTCATTACCCTACCATCTTGTAAGGTCTATACAGGTTAGACACTCCTCAAGAGTGAGTCTCTCATTTGTAAGAACTCCCAAAAGCAAGATGTGTAGAAACAACCTAGATAAATTTGATGGAAATAGATTTAATACTTGTCAAGAGAAGGTAAGAGGTTAACTCATGAAGAAGAATCCATGGGGGGTAGCCTAAGCCTCTAGGTGAGAATGAAAGGGTGGAAACTAGGTCATTGAGTGGAAGATTTCAAGGGAGGGATGAGCAAGCATTAGGTGTGCTATTTTCCTCACTTGATGACAATTACATTCATTACTTGGATGAATCTAATATGACACATTGTTCAATCTGCACATTTCATGTCAATATAGCTTCAAGCAAATGCGTCTCAAAATTCCCACAACAGCAATTCCAATGCCTTCTTGAATTCAATGCTCTTCATGTTTGTCATATTTGCTTTTGGATACCTAAAAGAGTTATCAACCTTTGTTGCTTGTAATTTTTCCATGGTACTTGTGCTTTCTCTAAGTCCTTCAGTACTTCAATACATACTCAATCTTGCTCTATCCAATCCAATATCCCTTCTCAAGAATTCCCCTGATTCTCATGAACATCCTAACCTTTACCCTTTGATCTGGTCATGTCAAGTATGTCCACAAACAATGTGCTATGCCACACATATTAAATTTTAGTACATCTAGAATAATCAAAATGAAAGGAATGTTCCTACAATTTCTCACCCTTATATCCACTTAACACTTGAATTTTATGATTTTTCGATGGCCGCTAGCTTGGATTCTATCATGTCTACTTGCTTCATTACTAATAGTTTATTTATTTAGCTTTCATATCCAAATCTAACTCCTCAATTAACACTACATTCATTGCAATTGGACTTTGCCTTTATTCTCCTTTGATAGCACTACATTTAATTGCAGTTGGGATTTTACCTTGTTCTCCTTTGAACATGGTTCCCTAACAGTTCATTTGGCTGGTTGACAATTAAAATACCCCTTGCATGTAGGGCCTTGACAGTGTATTGTTGTCCCATAATAATTACAAGGTGGAGATGGATTGTATGATTGTAAAAACTAAGAAATTTCTTGCCCTTGCTACATTACGACTCTACTATTTGACATCCTAAGAATCATCCCCCCTGGTAGGTCCTCGAAGTTCATCCTTTTTGAAACCTCTGTTTGAAGGGTTGTGGAGCTACACTAGCCTATGGATTCACCTTTGCTAAAAGGTGTGAAAATCTTCTACCCCCAATATTTTGAATTATAAAAGAAAATCAATCATAAACAAGCCTCTCACATACCTGACACTTAGGTTTTGATGCGGGTTATATTCTTGAGTTCCCCTTCTCCTTAAGTTTCTCAAGATCAATTTATTGATTTCAGATGCCAAATATTTTTTCTTCTCTTTTCCATGTTTCTTCTTCCATTCTCCATGGTGGTGGAATTCTTCTTTGACTTCTTACTTTTCTTCTATTGTGTTGAATTCTTCTATGATGGGAACATGGCTTAGTCAAGTGTCACTAAAGTTACTAAGATATGGAAGCTATTGGGTAGATTTACCATCATAATTGTACAATGTATAGTTAATTAGAGTCCAATCTAGATACCTATAAATAGAAACCATTACTTCATTCTGTGAGCTAGTCATTTAGTAGTCTAGAGCTCACCCCTTTGTAATCATTGAGCATTTTTTCTAACCATCATTGATATTTTCAATAGCTTTATCTGGTGCCAATTTTACGATTTCTAGTATCTAAATACATGTCAATTTCAATCTCTTGTTCCCTTAGTTTCATTTCAGTGTTTTTCTAGTTTATGTGTTGTCTAAAGTTTGAGCCTGGTTTCACATTTGATCTAATCTAATTGACTCCCAGTCTCTAACTTGAAATAGTTATCAAAAGTGACCAACTCATTCCATTTTGGTGATCATGGTCGTGAGCTAAAGCTCTTGATAGGGAACATATCTCCTTATTTGGGGTTTGGATTTAACTAGAGTTCACCATTCCCTCCAAAAGATTAGGTAGATAAAGGAGTTCGACCACAATGCTCATGGAGAAGTAGTAGCACATCAGCTGAGTGGCTGAGGAGTTGGAGAGCAAGGATCTAGGAGTGAGCTAGACATTGGGAGTGATAGATGCTAACCTTGACTAAAGGGTGGGAGAGAGACATGGGGGTTCCCAAAAGTCAACTCAATTGAGGAGATAGCATTCAGAGAGAGCTAAGAGATGCCTCAATTGCATGGGTCTCAAAAGGTATATAAGAGCAAAGCAAAATATTATACCAATGGGAGTGATGGAAGCAAACAAAGTAGGAAAGAAGCACACAAGATTTAGCAAAAAGGAAAAATACAATGGATACAATCATAGATATAGATGACTAATACAACAATAAGTTGGATGTGGATGTTGATCATTACAGAAAGAATCACACTAGAGAAAAGAAATCAACCTTCAGTGAGAAATCTAGTAGACACATGGACCATGACTCACATCATCACAAAACCAGACATATTGAGCGCTCCATTGATATCAAGAATGATTTTCCTTTATTCAAGGGTGTAAAGAAGGATGGTCACAGTGTTCACATACTAGAATTTGAACAATACTTTTAACTAAAGGACGTCGATGAGGGTGAATGGGGAGAATTTGGTTTCTCTAGCAGCTTCTTAGCCAGATCCTTCTTTATATTGGCTGCTAGAGTTCTTTTCTCTTTCCACTCATTAGATCCTTATCCTTTCCCTTATATTTCCATGTAGCTCGCTACGTTTCCCATTTTCAATCCTCTTCTATCTGCTTTGGTTCATGCATAGCTCATCTAGTATATCCTCAATCACCACTTTAATGCTTCTAGTAGAATAGATCTCACTCAAATTGGTTCAACTTGTTTTTCTCCAGATTCTTTTGGCTTCACACTATTTGCACATCAGACCGTGAAGTTTCAGTACTTTTTGCAAGTATAACAATGTAACCTCTTTCTAGCCCATGACTGGTATTGGCCTCATTTTCTCTGGTACTAGACACTCCATCTATTTTTAGCACCTTTGGGTTTGTTAATGAAACTATTAATAGATTCCTTCCCCTCCTAAAATTATGTATCATGATCTGACAATTATTTTATACATAGCCAAATGCCTTAAGATAGGTACATTGAGAGACCTGGGATCTTTTGCTTTGTAGTCTCAACATCAGGTATCTACCTTGTCAACTAAAGGTCTAATGTTGGACATTTTCACAATATACTTAGACATTTATTTCATCTTCTTTGTCCATGATCCTTTCTTCTTGGTCTTGACTTGATCATATGGCTCACTTTCAGACAGATTTGGACTCCAACTCCTTAGTTGATATCTCATTGTCACTAAAGTCTTTGCATTCCTTATGTCCCCTCTCCCTTTTGGCCTACTTCTCTAGTATCAATGTTATTTGCACCAAATCATTAAAATTCTTTGTCGATATTGAATTCTCTTGTTCCTTTAGCTTTTTGCTTTTAAAGTCACTGAGAGATCAAACATGCATCTTTTTCTCTAAAGGAGGCTCATTCAATTGCCTAGTAGGCTCTTTGATTTTCTCAACGTAGCTTTTGATTGAGAGTTTATCATATTGAATCTTATCCACCGTATCTCAAACAAGATACCTTTATCACCTCTATTGTCTATATATTCTAGATAAAACGCTTTGACAAGCTTGTTGCATGTTCCAAGCTTATTGGTTGAGAAGTGAAATTACCACTTTCATGTCATGTCCTTCCTTCAAGGTCTTTTCTCAGTCTAAAACCATTCAGATCCTAACACCCCAACTTTTAGTAGTCAAGAGAGCAGCCCCATAGTTGTATCTAGTAAGGAAGAACATTAAAAAGAGAATGGGGTCTATGAGGGCCTCTTTATTTGGCATTTTAAGAAAGCCAAACCTTTGGTATTAAGAAAATAATCAAAGGATAATGTCTGAATTCAAACAAGAAAAATGACTAATTTATTTGAGGTTAAATTTCCCCCCCAAAATGGATTTTTAAATCTAGCGGGTAAAACCATAACATATAGCATATGTTCGAAAAGAGCTCAATGTGTTGATTGAAGATCTATGATCTCCACTCAAATCAAAGATCATATGTGGAAGTTACGGAAGGTCAAAAATCATAAAATTATCCACCTTCTTTTTGTGGAGAAAAGTGCACTCTTACACACCTACCATTCTTGCACGTGTACATTGAATACACCTATTCATCAAAATGTTAATCACCTCCATAGGCTCATGGAAAATAAAGAGGCCCTCCTAGATCCCATCCTCTTCCTAATGAGTTGGAAAGGATAATGATTTCTTAGTGAAGGCCTTGATGGAGTGCCTTGAGAAGAAATTACAAATATTCAAACCAAAATTAGCTAGGGGTAGAAAACGAACATGAGGACAAAAAATGCTCAAGGACAATCCGAATCCTCATCAAAGGATAAATCACCAAATAGATGCAAAAGGCAAGTTGAGTGGCACTATAAAGAAATTCATTCAAAATGAAGTTCTTCCACCATTTCAAAATAAAAATCTATCAATGAGCAAGATGAGATTTATGTCAATGTCTAGGAGCACATTTAAAAGCTAACGGCACAGTTAGATGATATCAGGATGACCCTAATAGAGGTTGCAAAATTTTATCGGAATGAATAGGAAGAAAGCAGCAAAAGTAATGGCCATGGGCCTATCTACCATAAAAGATGAGGAGGTGCTAGTTATCTACATAAATCATAAGATCAAGAAGCAATGGGAGCCTTTATAAAGTGTAATACTAGATGGTGGAGTGGGGGTGAATATATTGGGAGAACATGTGAGGCATAGAAATTGGGAATTTAGAAAATGAAGCCATCACCATTTATTCAGGAAAGGATGGTTTACCAACATGTTTTTCAACCCACTTGGTTGGTGAAAAATCTGCAAATCAAAGTTGGGAGGGAAAATCTCAATGCTAGTTTTCTGGTGATGGATGTGTAAGGGACATATAGCATGCTATTGGGTCGACCATGCCTTAGAAGTGCAAGATCCTTTCATGACTATGGGGCTTAGACATTGACCATTCATGGTCCCAATAGGAATATCTAGATGAAGACCAACATCATTAGAAGCTGAAAGAAATATATGAGACCAAAGAAGCTTTGTCATAATAACTAATATCTAATTCTCCTAAATGATTTTCTCATGTTAAATTGATCATTTAATATGGGGAAGTACCAGGGGAGAAAAATATATATTATTAGTAAGGCTAGCAGACTGGTCACAGTAGGGAGGCCCACAATAGGGATCCAAAGGGTACCATCTGCAGAAGAGCAATGTGCAATGAATGGGATCCAAAGACCTTAGGGTTCAGCCCATTAAGACTTCCAAAAGGCTAAGTTCCAAAATTTCAAAGTGTAAGTCCAATGGTCAAATGTTAATGGAATTGGATGCTTTGTGTGTGTACAAAAGTCCAAATAGCTCGAGGACAAGTTAGAGGGTGAGTTGGGAAGATGACAAAGCTTGAGAAGTGACTAGACACACACACACACACACATACAATATACACCTAAGCTTACCCTTTCCACAAAGTAAAGAGGACACATGTCAGGCATGCAAAGAAACCCCCAATTCTTGCCTGAATCCTATTGGATGGGCACAGAGGTGGACCAATGAGAAGTTAGCTAGTGTAAACTAAATTTTTATTTTAAAAATGCTCAAAAAAATAACCAATAAGAAATAGTCTCCCTAAAAGACTATTGGACAGTCAAAAGGTCCAATGATAATTAAACAGTTCCTAAAATTGCTTAATTCCTATTGGAGAAAGGACTAAAAGGTCCAATAGCAAAGCAGATAATTAAATTAATTGTGTGGCATGTACAAAATGGAAAAAAGGATGGACACTTGTCACAAGGCTCTTGACTGGGCCTCTCAAAGGCTATTGTCCAAATTATTTACGGGCCAATAGGAAGCGAGCAAGAGTAAAACTCATACTCAAATACTATTGGCTAGGCTTTTCAAGGGCCGATAGGAATGCAACATGAGTAATTGACAAGGGGGGTCAACCAAGAGGAGAGAGGGGGCTGTTTTGAAGGGCATTATTCCACACACACTCACACAACTCATGTGTAGAGCAAGAAAATCATCTCCTTCTCCAAGCTTTAATGAAAATCTCATCTTCTTCTCCAAGTTTGAGAATGGAGGCCTACACCAACAACTCTTGGATATGGAATGCAAATCCAACCAAGAGCTAAGGTTCAATGCCATGCTTCTCTCCTCTATTATCTAATTACTAAGCTAAGCTAAGCTACAAGAGTAATTAATTGAGGAAATACTTCTTTCTCGTAAGAATACTCCTTCTTCCTCTAGATCTACTCTCATACCCCGCTAGCTCTCACCATCTTCAAAGGTGTGTGAGGTCTTGGGTCTGAGACCAACGAGTAATTGATGTTATGTGTTATCACGTGTAAGTTTGGTGGATGAAGCTTTCATCTTCATAGCACTGATGAGTTTTTACCAAGGAACACAAAGAATTGTATTGCACAAAGTCTCTCTTAATGTAGAAGTTATAATACAAATGCCTAATGGAGGGGGGACCGGTCCATGTAAATCCGGTCCTCAATAGTTGTCAATTGTTCTATTTCTCTCCCTCTTTCAAGTATTGTTATGCCAAACTAATTAGGTGTTATGCTAATGTTGTTATCTCCAACCAAGCACTCTTGTATGCTCATTAGGAATTTGCTCTTAATGAAATGCTCACTATGTTAAGTTATTTTCTACTATTTACAAGATTTATAGACCAGTAATTGTTACATTGGTATCAGAGCTATCGGTTTCTCTTTTCTTGCTCAAGAAGAGAGGTCCTCAAGCTTGCTACAAACGGTTGGTATTATTAACTGCATGAGGGTAAGTAGAACAGGGATTTATTATCCTTGAGGTGCGCCTCCTTCGTGCAGTTAACGAGGTATCACCGTCGAGAGATATGGTCTTAATAATGGAGTGCCAAGGGGCTTGCCTACGGCTTAACCATTATTGAGCGATTAAAAGCTTGACAGGAACCGGTGTCGACTAGGCTATGATAAACCCTCTCTTCTATTCCTTGCAATTAATGATATTCCGAGCCACGGGTATATATGCTTGAGTGCATATATTTGAAAGTAAAGAGGAGTAGCAACTAGGGCTTGAAGTGCTAAAGTACAAGTAAAAATTTACACCTAAGACCTAGTTATAATGGCTGAAAATAGTAGAGAGAGTGAAATTAATGTTGATGGCTTTGATTTTGCTAATGGTCAAGCTACTAATGATGCCCCTATGCTTGTGAACTATCTTGTTACTAGGCTTCAACAAGCCATGGGCAACCCATCCCTCCAGGGTGAAGTACAACAACAATTACGCATCCATGGGATTCTCCAATCTCCTCACCTAGAAGAGGGGGTGCCTATGAAAGCTCCTAGTGATATTTCTAAAAGAGGTCTCTCTACGGTGAGAGAAGAGGAGGACCCATACGAAGGACCCAAAAGCTTACAAGTTGACGGGGCAACTCCCTCACCAAGGAGAGCCCAAATCTCAATGGTAGAGCCCCCACCAAAATAACGAGAAAGAAATGAATCTCCCGCCACCTTGGCGGAGATGGCACCGTGAAGACGGTGGGAAAAACGCTCTCCAACACCCCCTAAACAGAGAAGACCATCGGATAGTCCTTCTCACCGTAATTCAAAGAAGGAAGAAAGGAAGTATGAGAAGAAAAAGGCGAGGAATAGGTCACCCTCTTCTCCATCTTCATCATCCTCCTCCTCTTCTAAAGGAAGTGATGGTGCGGCTCCCGAAGAATTCAAAAGGAGAGGCCATAGGAAATCCTATGCCGCTTGGAAGAGGTCGTCCAAGCTCAAATAGTTCAAGGAGGGAGGAAAGAGTATCTCTTTTCCTACCTACGATGGCACCTTTGGTGCTACGGACAAAGTCTTGGCCTTTTTTCAACAATTTGATTCGGAGATGAGGGCTTCATGGAGTCCTCTAAGATACGTCATGTAGCCATGCATCTCCAAAAGTCTGCCAGGCAATGGTGGTCTAGCCTACGAGCAAACGGTGAAGCTCCATGAACATGGAAATATTTAAGATCTTCCATTATGAAGCAGTTTTTGGCTAGCGATGCCAAAGACAAAGTGCTCATCGAATGGCGAAGCTTGAAGCTCCCTACGAATCTATTCACAAATACGTAGACAAGTTTTGGGATTTACATCTCAAAGCCACTATCTACAAAAAGATAAATTTTGGAGAGAAAAAACAACAATTTTGTGCGAGTTTATCTGAAGATATGGTGGAGTATGTCAACTCCCAAAGGCCTCGCACTATTTTAGCGGTCATACACCATACTATGGTGGCTACACGAATCCACTTCCAACGAGGGGCTAAGAAAAATCTTAAGCCCATGGAAAGCAACGACCGTAATGAGCCTAAGGGGAAGGACCATGTCCAAAAGTTTACCAAGGGCAACTTCAACAACAACAAAGCTAAGGAGAAGGGAGTCTACAAAGGCAAAAATAAACTCTCTCCTAAAGAGCTAGAGCGTTATCGCAAGGATAACCGTTGTTTCAAATGTGGGGAGCAAGGGCATGCTTATCGTGCTTGCCCACAAAAGAACACACGCAATGAACCTCCTAGAGCTTCCATAATTGAAGTCAAAGAAGAAGATGCTCATCACAAAGAATCTCCTCTATGCCATGCTTGGGGGAAGGTGAGAGAACATGATGCTTTCATTCTCTTCGACAATGGCTCTACTCACAATTTCATATCCACGGAGTTGGCCACTAAGCTATGCATCCAAGCTTTTGAGATGGGAAATCCCCTACCAGCCGATAGTGCTTTCAAGGGAGAAGAAGTCCCAGTCACTCCCTTAATTGGGAAATTGAGGCTTCATGTCCAAAGTTATGTGGAAAAAGAGAATTTCTTCATCCCTCATCTTAAGCATGAGGATGTAATCCTAGGGGCACCATGGTTTGATCGCATGGTGGCCAACATCAAGTTTCCTGAAAGGCAAATTTACTTTAAGTACAGGGACAAAGACATCTACATATATGCTAACGAGTTAGGTAACACTATACCTCTTGTACATAAGCAAGCTTTTGATAAGTCAATAAAGAGCTCTATTTCCGTGTACATGATATTTGTAAAAGACTCTCAAAATGAACCTAATGTTCTGTCAAATAAAAATAAAGGGAATAAAAAAGAATTAGGGTTATCTAATTTCCTTAATGAATTCCAAGATGTTTTTATTGACGACATCCCTAATGAATTGCCTCCAAAACGAGGGGATGATGACCATGCAATTGAGCTTCTTCTAGGAAGTTCACTGCCTAATAAACCTCCTTATCAAGTTTCTCAAGATCAACAAGAGGAAATTATGCGGCAAGTGCATGAGTTGGTTGAGAAAGGAATGGTTACTCCTAGTTCATCTCCACTTTGTTCACCAGTTTTATTAGTGCAAAAGAAAGATGGCACATATCGTATGTGTGTCGACTATAGAGCGCTAAATAAAATCACTATCAAAAATAGGTTTCCCATTCCACGAGTAGAAGACCTATTTGATAAGCTACAAGGATTGACCTAAAAAGTGGCTATCACCAAATAAGGATTGTTGATCAAGACATTGTAAAGACCGCATTTTGCACTACGTTTGGTCTCTACGAATTCATTGTCATGCCTTTTGGCTTGACCAATGCACCAGCTACATTCAACCGCATGATGGACAAGCTTTTTAGGCCTCACCGCAATTACGCTAGAGTGTTCTTTGATGATATAATCATCTACTCCAATTCCTTGGACGAACACAAACATCACCTCCAGGTAATTTTTCAAGTTTTGCGAGAGAATAAGCTTTACAAAAATCAAAAGAAAAGTGAATTTTTCTTACAAGAGATTCAGTATTTAGGTCATATTATCTCTAAAGATGGCATCCAAATGGATCCATCAAAGTTAGAACTAATAAAAGCATGGCCTAACCCAAACAATCTACATGAATTAAGAATCTTTATAGGTATGTGTGCATACTATAGACACTTCATAGAAAAATTCTCACTCATAGTAGGACCATTGCATGACCTAACAAAAAATAACATTAAGTATGCATGGACTACCAAGGAGAACACTGCTTTTGAAAAGCTTAAAGATAAGCTTATCTCTCAACCTGTGCTTACACTACCGGATCTCTCAAAGCCATTTGAGGTCCAATGCGATGCTTGTGGTGATTGCCTCGGAGCCGTGCTGCTCCAAGAAGGGCACGCCATAGCATATGATAGTCGAAGGTTCGACCCAGTTGAGCAAGCTCTAGGCATATATGAAAAGGAACTCCTTGCAATTCTACATGCCTTAGACACGTGGAAGCACTACTTATTGGGGACTCCTTTCATTCTGCGGACGGATCACCAAAGCGTCAAGTACTTCATGACGCAGACCAAGCTCTCCGACAAACAAATGAGGTGGGCAAATTTCATATTGCTCACATTGCTGGCAAGCATAATCAAGTAGCTGATGCACTCTCAAGATGATCGAGAGTGAATGTGGTTTCCATAGCAACTCACAATGATCTATCTTCTATGATACATGAGTACGCTATCGATTCCGATTTTAAAGATGTGATGTCAGCCCTTGCACTAGGGAAGAAAGAGGAACCATTTACCCTACAAGATGGTTATCTTCTCTATGGTAATAGGCTATGTGTTACTAACTCATTATGTGAGAAAGTAATGTATGAATCTCATGCTCCTCCATATGCGGGGCATAGAGGGATTCCAGCTACCCTAAGAGGGATAGAAATGTACTTCTATTGACCTATCATGAAAGCGAACATACAAGAGTATGTTTCAAAATGTGTGGTTTGTCAAAAGACAAAGTTTGATAGAGGGAAGAAACCTGGTTTTCTTCAACCTTTTCCAATCCCTAATTCACCCTGGGAGAGCATATCCATGGATTTTATCTTTAGATTGCCTAAGTCTATCCATGGGAATATGAGAATATGGACAATAGTAGACAGGTTCAGCAAACAAGCGCATTTCATACCTGTCAAAAAGACTATTAAGGCCCATCAAATGGCAACCCTCTTTATATCACAAATCTTTAAGTACCACGGCTTTCCAATGTCAATATTGTCGGATAGAGATCCTAGAATGACCAACAATTTTTGGAAGGGTCTCTTTGAGAATTTAGGTACAAGGCTAAATTTATCTTCGGCCTATCACCCGTAAATGGATGGTCAAAGTGAGATAGCTAACCTAACAATTCTTGATCTACTCAAAGTTTATGTCACTGAAGTAGATCAAAGATCCCAATGGGAGAAATAATTACCTTTAGTGGAGTATGCTTACAATAACACAATACATACATCCACGGGAAAAGCACCTTTTGAGGTAATTGAGGGAAGATCAAAAAGTCCCCTGCTACTTAAGTTACATGGGAAGATCTTCGCTGCAGATGAATATAGCCGCGACCTACAAGAATCTTTCCAAAAGATTAAAGATGATATATCCATCTCACAGCAAAGTCAAAAGGCTGTTGCTAACAAGTACAGAAGATCCCTGACCTTTAAAGAAAATGATTGGGTCTTGCTTAAATTTCCCAAGGCTCGATTAAGGCACACGACGAGCAAGAATCCTACGGGACACCAAAAATATTATGCTAAACTAGCAAAAAGGTACTATGGCCCCTTTCAAATTCTTAAGCCAATTAATGAGACCGGTTATCAGCTCAAGTTTCCCAACCACTAGCTCATACACAATGCTTTCATGTGAGCCTGTTAAAGCCTTACCAAGGAGAGCCACCCCAAGAAGCAACCATAGAAGACCCACCGGAGATTGAAAACCAAGAAGAGGTACTGCAGCCAGAGTCCATTCTCCGACATGAAGACAAAGTATTAAGAGGTGGAAATATTATCCGATGGTATCTTATTAAGTTTAAGAATTATCCTTTTGAAGATGCTAGATGGATGCAAGGCATACAATTAAAGGATAACCTAAACCTTGTCAATGCTTACAATGATTCCCTAGAGTAAGCAAATGTAAATATGTTTTAAATGATCAATGTTTTTGTCTTATAAGACTCTCTTTTTTCTCTTTATTGTGCACAAATGTTAAGAAGTATGCATGCTTAGGATCAAGTTTGCGGAGACGACGTCTCCCAAACACCAAGTAGAGCTTGTCACTCTACTATGGAAGATTGATAGGACTAATGTGCACACATGCTTGCGGCAGCTTCGACTCTCAAGCGCCAAATGGATTAGTCATCCATTGTGGAATGGTGTCGTAGGGTAAAATAGGGATCCTATACCGCTAAGCAAAAGACTAATAACTATGCTCTATCATCTCTACCTCATAGTCAAGGACGACTATGATTTCAAGAGAGAGGTAATGTCATAATAAATAATATCTAATTCTCCCAAATGATTTTCTCATGTTAAACTGATCATTTAATATGGGGAAGTACCAGGGGAGAAAAAGCTAGATTATTAGTAAGGCTAGCAGACTGGTCACAGTAGGGGCCCCACAGTAGGGATCCAAAGGGGTACCATCTGCTACAGAAGAGCAATGTGCAATGTGTAATGAATGGGCTCCAAAGACCTTAGGGTTCATCCCATTAAGACTTCCAAAAGGTTAAGTTCCAAAATTTCAAAGTGTAAGTCAAATGGTCAAATGTTAATGGAATTGGATGCTTTGTGTGTGTACAAAAGTCCAAATAGCTAGAGGACAAGTTAGCGGGTGAGTTGGGAAGATGACAAAGCTTGAGAAGTGACTAGACACAGACACATACACACACTATACACCTAAGCTTACCCTTTCCACAAAGTAAAAAGGACACATGTTAAGCATGCAAAGAAACCCCCAATTCTTGCCTGAATCCTATTGGATGGGCACAGAGGTGGACCAATGAGAAGTTAGCTAGTGTAAACTAAATTTTTATTTTAAAAATGCTCCAGAAAAATAACCAATAAGAAATAGTCTTCGTAAAATACTATTGGACATTCAAAAGGTCCAATGATAATTAAACAGTTCCTAAAATTGCTTAATTCCTATTGGCCAAAGGACTAAAAGGTCCAATAGCAAAGCAGATAATTAAATTAATTATTTGGCATGTAAAAAATGAAAAAAAGGATGGACACTTGTCACAAGGCTCTTGACTGGGCCTCTCAAAGACTATTGGCCAAATTATTTATGGGCCAATAGGAAGCCAGCAAGAGTAAAATTCATACTCAAATACTATTGGCTAGGCTTTTCAACGGCCGATAGGAATGCCGCATGAGTAATTGGCAAGGGGGGTCAACCAAGATGAGAGAGGGGGTTATTTTAAGGGGCATTATTCCACACTCACTCACACAACTCATGTGTAGAGCAAGAAAATCATCTCCTTCTCCAAGCTTTAATGGAAAGCTCATCTTCTTCTCCAAGTTTGATAATGGAGGCCTACACCAACAACTCTTGGATATGGAATGCAAATCCAACCAAGAGCTAAGCTTAAATGCCATGCTTCTCTCCTCTATTATCTAATTACTAAGCTAAGCTAAGCTACAAGAGTAATTAAGTGAGGAAATAATTCTTTCTCGTAAGAATACTCCTTCTTGCTCTAGATCTACTCTCATACCCTGCTAGCTCTCACCATCTTTGAAGGTGTGTGAGGTCTTGGGTCTGAGACCAATGAGTAATTGATGTTATGTGTTATCACGTGTAATTTTGGTGCATGAAGCTTCCATCTTCATAGCACTGACGAGTTTTTACCAAGGAACACAAAGAATTGTATTGTACAAATTATCTCTTAATGGGAGAAGTTATAATAGAAATGCCTAATGGAGGGGGGACCGGTCCATGTAAATCCGGTCCTCAATAGTTGTCAATTATTCTATTTCTCTCCCTCTTTCAAGTATTGTTATGCCAAACTATTTAGTTGTTATGATAATGTTGCTATCTCCAACCAAGCACTCTTGTATGCTCATTAGGAATTTGCTCTTAATGAAATGCTCACTATGTTAGGTTATTTTCTGCTATTTACAAGCTTTATAGACCAGTAATTGTTACAAGCTTTGCAGGAAGTATGGGACAAAGAAGATCAACTGAATTCTTGTGTCTATGAACATATTTCCCACATAAAAATTTGATATGAATACAATAGTGATGGATAGGGATTGAGCTAAAAAGAAAAGAAAACAATATCCAAAAAACAATTACTAAGTCTAATCCAAGCACAAGGCAAGTAACCTTGGATTGCATAACAGCAATTGAAGCAGCACAAGAATTGGGGGATTCCAGATCAGAAGCATGTCAAAGGCAAGCCAATACAAATAAATTTGATGGAAGCTCTAAATGGTTAAACATGGAAACATGGCGAGCTGATTAAGGGAATCCATTTAATAAATACACCATAGGAATTTAGACTGATAAGGAGGTCGAGTCACTTGCAAAAAGGAAAGGAGATGGACCAAACTGGCTATTGCTAAATGACCAAGAAATCAAAAAATAGAATCTCAGTTAAGAGGATAATTTGAAACCAAAGGTCAAGGAAAGATCCAAGCAACTCCTTTAGAAGTGCAAGGAATCATTTTCTTGGGAATATATAGACCTCAAAGGTGTGGGTCTGAAGGTCTATCAGCACAGAGTACCACTCAAACTTAATGCAAGGCTAGTGAGGCTCTAGAGGTATAAGATGAATCCTAACTATTCCAAGAAGGTCAAAGAGGAGGCTAACAACCTTATAAAAGAAAGATTAATCATAGAGGTAGCAAGTAGTGACTGGTTATTTCCAATAATGTTTGTGCTTAAGAAGAATGGGAATATGAGGGTGTGTGTCAACTATTGGAAGTTGAAACCAGACTATCAAGGACCCATTATCACTCCCATTCACAAATATGATGTTGCATAAAATAGCTGGCCACAAATGTATAGTTTCATGGATGGCTATAGTGGCTATTATTAATTGAGATTTGCACCAAAAGATGGAGCAAAAACAATCCTCGAATCGGGAACATTCATGTACCTAGTCATGCCATTTAGATTATGCATGATGGATATATTCAGTTAGTTCTCACAAATTTTTTTGACTATCTTTTTGAAAGACTCTAGAGTGTTTTCAACAGAAGATATGAATCTCCTTTTTTTGGAAATGGTGTTTGAGAGATCTAGGGAAAAGTGAATTTGTGTGAACCCTTTTCAACCAATTTTTATAGACTAGAAGGGTCAAATTCTAGGTTATAATGTATCTAGATATGGTATTGAGATGGTTGAAGACAAAGTTTGGTTTGTGCAACAAGCTAGAGCTCCAATGATTGTGTCTAAACTAAGCTCATTCCTAGGGTACATAAATTTATATCACACATTCATTTATATTTTGCAACAACGGCTCTTCTATTGTATGAACTTACCCAAACCAACAAAGGCTCTTCTATTCTATGAACTGACCCAGACTAGAGTGAAGTTAATTTGGACCCCAAAATGTGATCTCAAGAATAAGAGGCAAGTTTCCACCACTGCTTAAAGGAGGCGATCAAGAAGAATCCAATCATTCATCACCTAGACTAGGAGGTCATATTTCATGTACATGTGGATGCCTCTAAAATGGCAATAGGAACAATATTTGATAATACTAATGGGAATATGGACTACCTAGCCCTCTTTGCAAGTTGTAGCTTCAACACAGTTAAATAAGGATATTAAAGAATAGAAAGAGAAGCACTTAGAATGGTTTTTAGTGCAACTAAATTTAGATACTACTTATTGGGAAAATTGTTTCACTTCTATGTTGATCATCAAGCTCTCATATTTCTCATCAACAAGTTGGTTATCCAAGGAAAATTAATTACATGGATGATTTTTTTGATCTATTTTAAATTCAAGATCTTCCATAATCCAAGCAAGACTCACTACCGTGTTATAGATTTTGTATCTAGAAGTATAGAGGTAATCTCAACAACATTGATGAGAGATGATGATAGATGCTGACTCCAAGTTTTAGTTTTTCAGTTACTCCAATCGGCATGTCACTGGAGCATATGTGTTATTTTTTCTCACAGTTTTTCCCAGAGCACTATGCGTACGCACAACAATTTTGGACAAGAGGCCCTTCTAGACCATCTACAATTGCTCCAACCCCTCCGAACAGCATTCCAGTCACACTAACTAGTGGCATCACACCTCAAACCAATGTCCCGACTACATTGACAAGTTGATCTACAATGGAGACTATGCTTTCTTGTTCCTCTTTGAGATGATGTAGATCTCATCGTTCAGGTGGTCGTGGTGGCTATTGTGGTAGTGGTGCTACCAATGTTTCCACACCTTTGAGAGAACGTCCACCTCTCTCTTCATTAGATAGTACACCGAAGGGTACACCATGTACACCTTGGGGATTACATGAGTTTGATCCTATCAGCAAGTGGGTAAAGGCCAAGATATTACCAAACAACACTGCAAAGTTGATAACATGGTTCAAGTCAATCAAAGCATGTGTTGCCACCATAACCCTATTTTCAATATTTTCCTACTCAAGGATTTCATTAATGTGATCACAAACACGTGAACACATTAATGGCGTTGAGTGATCAGAGATGAAAAACACGTGATTATATTTAATAATAACGTAACCTCCTAGTGACCTGCATAAACCACTTAAGTACGTAAGCCTTCCTGGTCTTTTTTTTTTCCAACAAGCATACCGGGATTTCAAGTAGCTCAACGGGCTAGTCAAGAAAATAAAAGAGTCGGACGAGCCAATTTGTATAAGTAAAAACTTTGCCATCTTTAGTATTTTGACTAGGAAAATTCCTGCGGAGTGTATCCTAGCACCAAGTACAACTGTTTCTCCTTGTGAGTGGACCTAAGGTTAGAGAGTCACATGTCCTATTTTTGGGCTAAACATGATTTGTAATATAGTAATCACTTCTTAAAAGATTAAATTCCTTGACCTAAGGCAAAGGTACGATGCCAAACAAATTGAATCTTTTAAGAGTCATGCTCATTGCAACGAATCCACTGGTCCATACATGGGCTTGAATTGGTTTTAGAAGATGAGAATATTAAAAAAATAAGTCATTAGTCAAGGTTGGAGGCCATGTGCTAGTGTCTTGGGTATATAAATATCCTTGAAGTCTTGCATTTCACACCATCATAGGTTTTAATTGATGTACATTGTTTGTCACTACACAATATGAGAGCTACAATCCTTAGCTGGGTGAAAATATATTTTACATATTCAATCAGATTTATAAAGGGGCTACAATCCTTGATTGGGTAAAAGTAGTTGTTAGCGGGTCGTTGCAATGATCGAACGTCTATAGCATAGCTTGTTAGCACTAATATAATGTCAATACTCAAGGAAGTGACTCGAATGGGGCACAAAGACTCTTGGAGGGTGTCAATCTTGAGAAGTGAACCGATAGAATAACTCTATCTCTAACACATGCAAATATCTCACTATCAATTTTTGGCAATTAACCTATGTCCTACATCACTGCACTCAGTCTCAACCTGTTTCGGCACTCGAACAGAGTCCAAATGCTACAAAACTTTGAGAGGACGAAAAGGACATCTAGGGACACTCACCTACTAGGTTTGGTTTCATTTCAAGTAGGTACCAAAATCACAATCCATCATAATTTAGGTCTTATAAATTAGAAAAAAAACACATCAAAAAGGTCACCCTAGGGTCTAGGAGCACTCTCCTACAGTCGGGATGTCAAAAAATACTCATTAATGCACTCAAATTAGTAGATTTAGCCTACTAACATGTAGTAAAAAATAACAACATAATCAACAATGAAAATACTTGAATGAAAGAGTATCAAACAAGGAACACATTTCAAGTTTCAAAATTGAAATGTCATTACCAGAGCTCAAGATATGATGATTACAAGTTGTAGGAAAGAAGCCACTTGTAGCCGCATGCTCCAAACTCTTGAAAACTTGATAATGATCATAATGTGTTTTCCCACTTTACAAGACTTAGGCTTTATACCTAGGGCTCTCTTGGCCAGTGGCCAACCATACAAGACTCACACTCATTCCGACCATACAAGACTCAGACTCATTAGAGACTTTATAGCTTAGCTTCTCAGATCTTGTCCATCTTTTAATCAGAGATTATCAAAATAGTTACAAGGCTTTTGGAAAAAGAATGGGAATACATTGGACTTTTAGGATCATGGAAGAATGGGTCAACTCAAAGGGCACCCATCTGGCTTGACTGTCAACATTCTCCTCTTCCTAGTCTTTGCATGCCCTCTTGCAAATTGTTTGTGTCTCCTTATCAATGTTTTTTATTTTCTTTGGTCACCATTGGAAGGATTTGATGTAGAATTTTTCAGTATTCTAGGGCATGTTTTTCTAGTGCACGAGTGGTGTGCGAGTGAGCCAAGTAAAATTCTTCTACTCATGCTTCAATCTCTACTTTTTTAGATAGATCTTCAAAGGGGTTGTTGCTTGAGGTTCTCTAATAGTCAATGTGACGAGCATGAAGATTCTTCTTTATGGGATTGAAGATGGATAAATCAACTATAAAGAGCTCGATCATCAACTCCTCTTTAAATGTTTGCATGTAGTGAGAGGGCAGAAACATGACACGGGCATACAACCCCATGATCACATTTTGGCTAGGAATATATGTCTCCAAATTCTAGCACAAACATCTGGTTCCTTTTAAGAATACCTACCAAGGATGCTCTACTACTTCAATGTCCTCAAATGTTGTTATGCAGGTAATGATCATTTTTGAAAATTTTACTAGCATTTGGCAAGCAAGGTCAAGGACATCCTTTGTCTGATTGAAAAATCCTTTGAGCGTGTTTACCATATATTTCTCTGAAGGAGGGAAATTTTCAGCCAGCTTTGTGAGAATCGGGTAATTCAGCATTGTGGGTCTCTTGCTTTTTTAGAATAGAAGCTATCACATGATCACCTTCTGTTAATGGGACGAATTGAATAGCTTAAGTCGATCTTGAGATGCTGTGGTGCATTTTTGTAATGTGTCTCATTTGTTGGGCACTTCTTAAACCACTTCTTCCTCTAGAGGGGTTGGTTGTCGAGGATGGTCTCTATTTGATGATTTGTTATCTGGGCATCCGTATAATCCCCCTTGTGATTTGGTTTGAGGATTGGTAGCATCTTCTTTTTCCACAATAGAGACTCTTGTCTCATTAATGGCAGGGATATCATCTTGTGCCCATGGTTGTTGACAACCTCATTTGGTGTGATCATCAAAAGTGCAGCCAACTCCAGTACCTTGAGTTCGTATTGCATATATGGTTTGTGAGAGGGATCACGCACTTCTGAGATCCACCTCTGCTTGATGTTCTTTATCATTCATATCTTTGAATTTATGTAATGTTTCTCTTGAAAAAGTGTTAGGTAGTTATATAGGAGAAAGATCCATGGGTCCTCTCTTCCTACCTGGATGTCTGATAAATTCCATTATTGGTGGTTAGGCTTTCATGGCACTAATGGCAAGATATTTATGTTGTAAAGCCACGACATATGTGATGATTTGAGCAGCCAACTCTTCTTTTACCTTTGCCAGCTTCCAGTAGCATTGCAATTTCATCCTCTTTTTGCTTTTGAATGGTCTTATGCCCAGATGTCATGATTTGCATGTCATATTGTTCTTGAGCTAGGGCCACCTTCAACTCTTGTATTGTTGAGACCGGTGACACTGAAGTAGAATCAGGGTTTGGGGTGCCTTGCATTGCTAGGAGTGTTGTTAGTGTTTTATTGACAACCCCATAGGATTACCCTAGCTTCACATTCTTTTTCCTTTCTTTTTCAAGCTCTTTTTCTAAGCGTTGTTGCTTGACGCGTGAAAAATTGTGTTAGCATCATTGAAGGCTTGATGAGCAGCATTTTGCTCCCTTTGTAGCTTAGCTTGAAGCTCTTGCTGGTTACCTTGTAAATCTTCAATCTTTTGTTGTAGCTCTTGATTGACCCTAAGTGCTTTAGCTACTTCCCCCTTGGTATCTTCTAGCTCCACTCCTTGTAGGTTGTGGAGTGCTCTTTGACATTGGAACTATAGCTTGATATTTTCATGATGGTCATCAATGTCAAAAGAGTCTATTAGCTACCTCCATTTTTCTATTATGGCCTATGAACATGGGGACCTTGGCTTTGGTTGTGTCCTTTGAGGTTGGCTAGAGGGACCAGCTTCTACTTACTTTTTGGTCGTCGCTTCCGTGTCCTTATCCTTTTTTTCTTGAGATGTCGATTGAGCTTTCTCTGTCTCTTTGTTTTTTGCTTTATCTGCCACTTAATTTGTGGGTGGTGTTGGCAACACTTGCTCCACTGTTTGCCTTGGCACCTCTCTTGTCTTCTCAAATTTCTCTCTCGCATTTTTTTGATCAGTTGATTCTTGTGTTGGAGGAGGGTGATTGGTTGATTCATTGTGGATGGGATATTTTTGGTATGGATTTCCAAAGATCCACACCACCCTCCTCTTCTATCTTTTATTCAATGTGATTCCTGTCAGTGTTCTTGGACTTGGTAGATTCGCCGGATGATTTGAGATCATCGACACGTTGTCGCTTGGGCTCTTATTGTTCCGTTTGATGTGCTTTATGTTTGAGCTCCTCTCTAATCCTTTGCCACATTCTCTCGATAGCTTCTTAATCTTATTTAGCCGCTTGTCCTTTGTATTGCTTGATTTTCTCTAGTTATTTTGCTTTTCTTTGCTCCAACATCTTATCTTGGTCACTTTGTCCTTCATTGTTCGCATCAACTCCCTGCTCCCTCTTTTCTTCAACTATCTTTTTGCAGAGCTCATCTCTTAGTTCTTGAGATTCTTCTATGGACCTTTGTGCTTGAGATATCATAAGAGAGATTGTAATGGAATCTCTATGCTCACATGGTCTTCTTTTTAGTCGAACCTTGTGGATTGTATGATCTTCTTTTTCTTCCTCCTCCTTTTATTTTTCGTCTGATGAATTGTATTCGGAAGGTGTATCTTTGCTCAACTTGACATTTGACTCAGTTTCTTTGTTTTTGGACGTCTTTCTCCTTGAGCATAGAGGACCTTACCATTGGTTTAACTGCACGTTTGGATTTATGGATCAACTCCACATTAGGAAGAGAATGGGGTCTAGGATGGCCTCTTTATTTGGTAGAGGGAGTCAAACCTCTCCTATTAACAGAGCAATCAAAGGAAAACTTTTGAATTCCAACAGGCAAAGCAGCTAGTTTATTTGAATTCAAATTTCCCCCCCAAAATAAAATTTAAAATCTAGCAAGCAAAAACATATCATTTAATGTATCTATGGAAAGGGCTCGGCATGTAAATTACAGATCTATAATCTCCACTCAAATTCAAGATTGTATGTAGGAGTTATGGAGGGCCAAAAATCATAAAGTTGTCTACCCCGTTTTTTTGGCGGGGAAAGTGCATCCCGTTGACCACTCTTACACCTCTCTTACAACCCACCATTCTTGCACACATGGCGTGCATCTATTTGTTGAAACTTTAATCACCTATATAATCTCATTGGCAAATAAAGAGGCCCTCCTAGACGACATCCTCTTCCTAATGGTTGTGTCTTTGCAGGTGGTAGCTCATCGATCATGCCTAACAATTGATAGGAGATTCTTGTCAACAACGTCCGCAGGTCATGTAAGTCTTGTTGTTGTCATTGTTCTTTAGATTCATCTCAACCAAAGTTTCTAGAATATATGTGTCTTGATTGCACTTTATGGTCCTAATCTCAAATAGCCCTGTCATCATCACCACTGCAGTGTGAAGATTTGGTTCAGTATACTTTAGTGGTTTCTGTATTTTTAGGTGTTGTGTAATGAGTCGGAGTGGAAATTCTGTCTTCAAGTTCACTAGGTCTTTATAGGTGAACTTATGCCCCTATTGCTTCACAAAACCTTTGTCATTATCTACACCCTTTATCTTTAGGAGTAGATTATGGTTTCTTGTTGGTGACAAGTTCAATGCATGATTTATCATATCCAAAGTGATTTGGACCTTGACTTTAGCTCCATATTTGTCATTCATTGTTGCCTCCCCGTTGTACACGATTGATGACATCAGCTCATGGGCCTGTTGGAAGTCCATTCCCCATGGACGTAGTCAAAAGAAGGTGTCCATTTGGAGGCATCTAGATCCCTCGACCACTTCTTCCTATCGGTGCAAATTCTAGAGCTTCTTACTTTTTTTGACTACGTCCATTCCCCATGGACGTAGTCAAAAAAAGGTGTCCATTTGGAGGCATCTAGATGCCTCGACCACTTCTTCCTATCGGTGCAAATTCTAGAGCTACTTAGGTAATATGATTGTCTTTACCTTAGTACCATCATCTGTTTCAAACCTTCCAATGAAGATATTTGTGCGGATTTGTGCCAGCTCCTCATTTGATACATGTGTGCCTTTTCATTTGATGCAATCTCTATGACCTAGTAGGGTGGGGCTTCCCACTACTTCTTGGGTCGTATGCTGTGAAGCATTCTTTGATCAAACATTCCAAAAAATAGCTCCATAAATTCGGCAATAGGTTGTCATGAAAATTTCAAAAATGCAAACTTTGACCATAAACTGAAAAATGAGTATAAGTTGATCAAAACAAGCCTAGTTTGGTCGAAACTTCACCAATGCATCTAGGCTAGCTAGAGGCACTAGAGCGAACTCCTACAAGTAAAATCTGACTCAGGGGGTCATGGATCTCAATCCATGTTCATCAATATTTTGGAGTTCTGGTGATACCGTATGATTGAGCATGACTTGGGATGCTATGGTTCACTTATTTTTGGATTTGGATCACTGGTTGGGATTTTATGCAAAATTTTGGAATTTTTCTCATACTTGGAGCTTTTGGGAATTTTGTCAAGGATTTTAAAATCCAAATGACTTTAAACTATAGGGTTAGGTTATTCGTGATGTTTGGGATGAGGTGATGTGGTTTATGTCTGGTCAACCTCAGGGGGTCATGGATCGCGATCCATGTTGGGTAGCATTCTAGGATGAAACTTTGGGCACTTGTTCCCAGTTTTCAAAGTTATGGTCTAATTTGGTCTGACTTTGCCATACGTGTTTTTGGTTGTCATCTATGACCTCTGATGATGATCAATCTGTTTGACATTTTTTCCATGTGATGATTTGGGTTTGAAGAAGTTCTTAAATCCAAGCTTAGCAAGCATTTCTTAGCATTCTTTATGTTACAACAAGTTCATAATTCCACTGGATTTCAAAACTCTGAAGAAAGACTACAGTTTCTGCACTTGAAATTTTGAAATTACTAATTCTAACAATTGAAGTAATTGACATGTCAAAACACTAAAACGTTTCCACATTTCACAATCAATGACCACTGCATACATTCTGAACCCAATCTTTGCCAAATCTATTCCAAGGGGTCATGGATCGCGATCAATGTTCTAACATCCTTTTGGACCAAACTTTGGGGTTAGGTTCTTGACATGTTTCATAAGCTCACGGTCCACTTTTCATTGAATTCCGGTCAAATTTCCCCAACTATGGGTAAACATGACCTTTGGAGATTGAAATCCCAATTTTGCTTAAATTTTGGTGATTTTGATGAACATTTTATCCTAAATTTGCAGGGTACACTCCGCAAGGTGGCATGGTTAAACTTTCTATTTTAAAATTTCTTGGTTTAGGGCATGTCGAGGTTTTGGATTGCAATCCATGGTCTACAACATTTTTTATCTGTAATTACAATAGTGTTTAGGTGTTCTCACTAGAAATCTCTAAGATCACTTTTTTTTGGCAAAATTGGGGTGGGGGTCATGGATCATGATCCATGTTCCACCACCCTTGTCAATTGTGATTGCATAGCTTGATTCTACCCATTGAGTAAAATCCCTAGGTACTGCTAATTAAAACTGTAAACAATTCTCATTATAGTCTAGAGAGTCATAGCCCAAAAATAATGAATGATGAACTAGTTGGTATAAGATATAGAGTTTGGGATTACTCTACAACATATATTTCCACTGATATGGAAAGTTTCCTTGGTACCCCAACCCTCTCCGAGTACAATGTTCAATTTAGTTATAGGTAGTCTTATATAAAGTCGTGTGGCCCATGATTTTTGAAAATCAATTGTTTGAAATTGAAACAAGTACATTGTTTAGTTTAGTTGTAGGTACTTAGTCTTCTATAAAGTTGTGTAGTCCTTGATTTTGCAAATCCATTATTTGAAACAAGCCATAAAGACATGGACAGGAAAGAACCATTTAACCATGATCCTTCTTGAGTCATTTCTTTCAAGACATCTCTTTCATTTTGGATTTGAAGCTTGTTGTGGTACATGCATCAAGGCCATCCAATTCCATTGATCTTATGGTGGGAACTTGCAACTCATGTAGATCCACATGCACAACTTCTCTTGATGAAACCTTGTATTTTGCAAAACAGACAAACAAACCTTTTTTTTTTGTAAAATGAAGGACATGATATCTGCAATCCCCTTGTGAATTGCTTTGAATATTCCACGAGGGCTCTCCACACGATACCACTCCATAGTTTTTTGACAAAAAAATAACTAAAATTGGAGAGAAAAATGAATGAAATGAGACAGAAAAATGGATGAGTGTTAAGTTCATTGCATCAAATATAAAAGATTTTGTGTTCCTTACAATGAGAATGGAGCAAGGGATGCCAAGACATGTTAAACCTTTGCTACCTAGACATTGCCAACCACTTTGAAAGCAAGAATATGAAATTTCCAATGGTTTTTCACTTCATCTTGCTTAGTTCTCTTCACTCTGTGTGCACCTTTGCATAAAGGGAATGTTGTCTAGTCATTCACATGAAAAGACATGGGTTTCCAAAGTCCCTTCTCTCTAATTTTATGAAATTCACAAGATGTTATGCTATGAGAAGGGCAACGTGAAGAAGAGGACGCCATGAAAACTTAGAGATCTAGGAGAAAGAGTGTGAAAATGCAACAAAAAGAGAAAAAGCTCTCACAAAATGGAGGGAAAGATTAAAAACGTAGACATTTTAAAAAAAGGTTATTTATCATTAATGGCATTGTTTTTAGAGCCTGCAAAGGAAGATTTCATATCTTCTAGCCCGATTTTGTGTAATATAAAATAGAGCAAATGGATAGTAGTTTGGGTCCAAACATTGTTAGGCACCAAAAAAATTCAAACATAGTGGTAAAGGACCTAGACATTTAGCCATTCTCCAAAAAAATAGGACCATAAAAGCCCAATATAGAGGAGAAAAGAATTCCATACTTTTGTATACATGTCAAATTCTTACTAGGCTATTCCTTAATCCATGGACTAGCAAACAACTCTTTTTTAATCGTTTTTGGCCCTAATTCTATATAATAGATGGAGGAAACTACTTGCATGACTTCTTGTTGATCATGATTGTTGGTGATAGTCATTTTGTAGTAATTAAGGAGCTTTTGAAGGGGGGGGGGGGCACTATGTAAACCCTCCCTATCATGTGCGTTAATCAAGGCCTGTTTGGAAAACCCCTTACTTGTATATTGTCCATGAATAAAACACGCCCTTTCCCTATTCAATTTGTGTAAAACTCCTTTGTATGGTATCTATCTCTATGTAAAATAAGGGTAAAGTCTATGGTTAAAAACCCTTATGTTTAACTATTTAGTCCCCCCCTTTTTGTTTTTTATCTAAGGAGGTAGATACTCGTATAATAGATGGAAATCACCACTATGTGGTTGCCAGAACTAAGGAATATTTTGTATTTAAAGGGATATATCCATAAACGAGCTAACTACCAAGGCATATGGTACCTATTCCCTTGCATGCAATAGCAACCTTTATGATGCAATTCCCTTGCATGTGGGAGCTACCTATATGATGTATCATCTGGTAGATGAAGGTACTATATTAGGATGGCCATTGTGCTTGTTTCCATTATGGTGGTAGCCACCACCATAATGGTGGTAGCCACCACTTTTTCAAAAGGATGATACATTGCAATGAAGTAGTTAACCAGGTAGATACTAGTAAAATAAATGTCAATCATCTACTATCTGGTAGTCAACCATAAGGAATCCTTTGTGTAACAAGAGATGTTTCCATGAAGTAGCTAGCTACTAGGGAAAATGATAGCTATTGTCTTGCATGTGGGAGCTACCTATATGATACATCATGTGGCAGATGAAACTACTAGGATAGTATGGATATTTTGATAGCCTCCACTATGGTGGTAACAACCATAAGGTCATAAAATGCAATCAGGTAGCTAACCAGGTAGCTACTAGTATAATAGATGGTAATCACCACTATGTGGTAGTGAGCACTAAGAGATCGTTTATGTTACAAGGGATATATCCATTAACGAATTAGCAAACATGGCAACAAGTAGCCTTACTCCCATCCATGTATGAGATACATGAATGATGAATTGTGTGGTGGCTTCACAATGGTGGTAGCTATCACTAGGTGGAATGATTTGCTACTGTGGTAGTCTCATTAATGGTGGTAGTTTTTAGTGCTCTACTAGGGTCATGAAGGGGCATTCTATAAAGCTAGAAAGTATGTGGTAGCTACCAGGTGTCATAGTGACATAGATATACTTCATTTTGACTATGGTGCTACCAAGGTGATACAAGGGTCCTAGCTACTGTCTGTCAGCTGCCAAGCCTCACCATATTGATGCTAGCAAAGCGAGAACCATAGACATAAAATGTCAATCCGTGGGATGTAGATTACTTGACTACTGCATGGAGGCTACAAGAGATATAAAATCTCTCAAAAAACCGCAAGTCCTATGTGCTCTTGCCTAAATTGGTCTTAGATGTGTGCTTGAACTTGGATATATGTTGTTTCAAGGAGTATACTACAACCAAATCCCTTGGTTTGAAAAATTTAGTTAGAAAATGTGAGTCAAAATTTTTTATTTATTTTTTCATTCTGGGAAATGGCCACTAATTGTTGTTTATCTAGTCGTTCTGGGTCCTCGAGTCATTCTAACAACTCATGCCCTTTCCATTCCAGCTTGTGCGCAACTCTGAGAGTAGGTAGTAAGAACTCCATTGGAAGTATTGCATTTAGGACATAAACCATGTTAAAAGGAGTCATGTTCAAGGTTGTTTTGAATAAAACTCGATAAGCCCAAAGGTCAAATAAAGATGCATCTCCCAGTCCATTCTACCTGAACTAACAATCTTAGTACAGAGCTTAGGATTTTGTTTGCATGTTCTACTTGACCATTTTATTGAGGATGATAGGGTGTAGACTTGTTATGGATTACCATGAAATTGTTTAATAAGGGTTCTATTGCATCATTAAGGAAATTCAATCCGTGATCACTTACAAGCTCAAGTGGAAGTCTCTACTTAGTGAATATGCATTTGTACATGAGTGGCTTGTGCTTCAATCCATTTGGTTGAGTAATCTGTGGCCACAATAATATATTGTGTGTGAGGTTTGTATGCTTGGTGGTTGTATTGGTCTAACAAAGTCTATACCCCACTTAGCAAATGCACGCACTCCCATCATAGGTTGCAGTGGCGTACTATCAATTTGTGTTGACATGCATCGCATCGCTGAAAAATTTCTTTGGCATGAACAAACAGGGCTAGCCACCAAATGCCTGCCACTAGTATAGCCTTGGCTATGGTTTCATGAGAGAAGTGACCCCTTGCTAGACGTGCATGTGCTTGTTCTAAAATAAGAAGATACTCTGTTTCATTAGCACACAGTCCAAGCTATTGGTCTTTTCCTCATTGATAGAGTTGATTCCCAATCATTGCATAGTTGGCCTCTTCAATATTTATTGCCCTTTGTCTTCGTTTACTCATATCTTCTGGGAATATTCTTTTAGTCAAATATTCCACCGGGTACCTACTCCACTGTGGTGTTATTGAAATATTAAATAATGTGGCATGGGGTATGGAGGCTCTTTCTTTACATTGAGAGAAATCATTCACGTAATGATGGACGTCTCTCTTCATGGTAGGCTAGTAAACTCCCAACCAAGTCAATCATCGTAAGGTTTGATCTTGTGCAAAATGCAAACCTACTACAGTGGTATGATCTTGACTCAAGTGGGCATCTTTATCCTCAAGATCAATGCACAAAAGCAAGATTCCATCCTTGTTTTTGTCATACAACCTTCCGACCAGCAATTAATATAGGGTGGATTACTCTATAATCATGGTGTAATAGGGATTTGCATTTGGGAATCTACTTGTGCTATGATCATTAAGGATACAAGATCTTTTGACCATTGTGGAACCATTTCCAAATAGAAAAGATATGCATCTAGTAAATCATCATCTACCCCTTTGGGTGCTTTGCATGTGGTGAGTCTTGGCAGATGATCCACTCTTCGATGCGTGGTGGGTACCCTTTTTGAATACCACTGTGAAGTCAAATTCAAGTAAGATGATAAATTATGTTACAATCCTTCCTGTGTTTCATGGTTTGTTTACCAAATATAGTAAGGCTTGATGGTCTACAAAAAAGATAAACTTGTTAGCTAACAAGTAGTGTCAAAATCTCTTGCATAAATACACCATACCAAGACCTTCTCTTCCAGTGGTTGTGTAGTTCTTTTCTACTAGGTTTAGTTGACTAGCATAGAAGATAGGAAAATCAATGGTTCCTTCTCTTGGCTATGCTAAGATGAAACCATTAGAAAATCTTGAAGCATCCACATGTTCATGGAACACTTTGGTCCAGTTTGGACCTTTCAATATTTGTGTTATGGTCAAGCTTGTTTAATCTTCTAGAATGATTTCTCACTTTCATTGGTCCATTTAGAATGAGTGATAAGGCTATAAATGGGTCTAGCTATTATTGCGTACATGTAGATAAATCTACAATAATAGCCAAAATGTCTGATAAATGCTTGAACATATTTGATAGACATCGGTCTAGCCATTTTAGCAATCACCACCACATTCTCTATGTTAGTGTGTGGATGGGTTTCCTAACCTCACTCTTATCTTATTGCAAACATAGCGAGAACCACAAAAATAATTGTCAATCCATGGGAGGAAGCTGACTCGACTAGTGCATGGAGGCTACAAGAGGTTGTAAATCTCTTGGAAAACAATAGACAACTTGCATCTAGCACAATCTACACTCAAATGACCTTAATCATCAAAAGCTAATCGCTTACCAGCAAGAAAATCATGATTGTTACAGCATCAAACGATATCCAAATGTTACAAAACTTCTAGGACAAGTATATAAGACCTAAGCACACATGTTTATGATCTCAAATCTCACTTTCAATGAAGTGCAAAAAATGTAATTACTAACATCAGTGAGATTTTGACCTAGTCGTTTCTAACCCCAAATGCATGTAAATGTTTAGAAATGATGCCCCAATACCCCGCCTATACTTATTTTGTGATTACAATAATGCAATAGATGGCACTACAATGTGACAAGCAGCAAGCAAGATAGAAGCATGAGAATGAGAGAAGTGAGCGCTGTAAGCTCAAGCTGTGTACTTATCCAAAAACTTAATAAAAACTTCACAAAGCTGGCTTTTATACCTTAGCCAAGGTTTCTTAGGTCAAAAACTAACCATTTGGGAGCTCTAACCAAGGATTAGCTGATACAATCTAGAAGCTTATAGCTCCGGCTCATAGATTACATTATCCACTCGTCAAATAGGAGTTACAATATTCCCAATTTATCAAAAGAATAAGTGTTTTTACAATGAAGCTCCCATAAAATGTGAAATGGGTTAGCTTGCTGCTAACATCTCCCCCCTCCCCCCCCCCCCCCCCCCCCCCCCCCCCGACTGTGTCATCCCTTGATATAGTTTTATGGAATGAAGTAGTCTTCGGGTTGACAGCTTTCAAGGCGGTCTTTGAGTGCTTGAAGAGATTTTTGATACCAAATGCATCGTTCTTTCTCAAGGACTTGCAAAAATTGAATAGTAACTCTATTCTTTAGTTCTATGGCTAATTATCGAACAAAACTTGCAGTTAAATTGTTGATCACCAGTCCAAAAAAATTTGTACGCCATGTGAAGAACCCAATGTAAAAGCTTCTTTGAATGCCGACATATTGCTCGATGGCAAGAACATGCATCTGGCATAGAAGCTGTAAAGGATTTTTTCTAAAGATCGCCCACTTAAATCATAGCAGAAGCCCCGGTTAACTTCTAAAAAGGACATCCATGGGACTCCCGATTTTTCAGGCTCATGAAAAACTTGGATACATGTGAGCAGCATTTTGTAGATTTTAAAAGGTATAAAAGACTGTTGGCTAGGGTATAAAAGATGATGAGGCTGCGGTTTATTTATGAAAAGTATGTACAAGGGAAGTAGATCAATGAGGATCTAAATTAGGTTCTTATGCATGTATGACCAAAGGGAAAAAACCTAGTGGGGAAAAAGTACCTTTGGGATGAGTGCATTATGAAGTTGATTAACATGGGAAATATTAATAAAGTACTGAAGGGATTATTTACTGATAGATATTAAAATAAGAGGGCAACAAATATATGAAGGTAGCATGATGGAACATTGTCTTGCATGTTGTAGTCCACTAAAGGTGCAAAAAAGAAACAAAAAGTGTCTAATCCATATGTCCAATGATGGGACATCCTATATGCATACATAGAAATGCATTGGAAACAATATGTTGTGCAAGAAAGATTTTTAAGGGGTTCTTCAAAAAGATGGTGTATCTATAAAAGAACATGACATGGATTTGCAAGCTAGCACCCCTTTAACAATGGTTTTTGTTGTCAAGGATATGTGCTCTCATCTTACTGTGCACTCTGTGTGAGTCTTGGACTCTAGGAAACTCCACCATGATTAAGTTAATAGACTTTGACTCTTATGCTCATTGCATCTAGCATGAGCGACACAAGTTAGATATGCTCAACTCTTTCAACTTGAGCGTAAGCCTAATAACTACGACTCTTAGCACAGAGTTTATTACGACTTCAAGCTTTGGGACTAATGCTTTTCTCATTTCATGGCTCAGCAGCCTAACTCTAACTATGCCAGAGAGTGTTTTTTGTACCCTGGCGACTTGAATTTTTACATTCTTGTGCTTACTACAAACATTTCTTCATGTAAAAGTAAGATTGAATCCTCAAAAACAGGGTTAGTGAAGGACTAAGTTGGCATTGAAGGTTTCTTTTGCCCTACCTATTTTATCACCTTTGAATCTGCATTCACATTGGTTGGGTTGTCCTTCTTTGACTGTGAAGACTCCATTATGTGTTTGATTCTCCAATTGGGCATGTTGATTGGAGTCTTTGATGTTGTTGTAGGCCTCTGTTCACTGTCGACATTTGGCTTTTGAATAGGAGCATTGGAAGACTTAGGAATCCAAATCTCTTCATGACCTTTGTATCTCCTTTGTTGACTTTGCTTAGCTCTAGGTCTTGTTGAGCTCTTGAGATCTTCATGCAGTTATGGTGTAGTTGCAGTTGGCTTGTGCTTGGCTGGTAGCCAAATCTTTGTATAACCTGTGTAGAGTCATTGTCTAAGAGGAAGATTATTTGAGATTTGTCTCTATTCCGTATCCCCTCGAGAGTTGTGGTTGATTGTAGTCGTATTTAATATTGTCCTTTTGTATATTTGCTTCTTAGGTATCCTTGAGTATTTCTGAATTTGATACCTAGTGGGACTTCTTTCTTGGGAGGGTCTTGATGTTACTTCATATGCCCTTACCTATAATGTTGGTACCCATATATGTCTATTACCTCTATAGTAATCTTGTTCTTTTAAGCTCCATTGTGATGCTATCCATCCCACATGTTTGTCTTTCTGTGTTGATTTCCTGTCTTTGATCCAAACCGGATCATTGACTTTGACTAAACTGCTTGGAACAAACACTTGCTTGACTATCTTTTTCTTTCTTGAGTACTTTGGCTGAATTGTTTTTTTTTTGGTGTATTCCTAGAGGTTTCAGTTGGGTCAGCAATTGACTTGAAGTTTTGAAAGCCTAACTTTCTTGAAGAAGTTGATCCATGAGGGTTCTTTGATGTAGAGGCATATGTTGTCACACCTTTTGTGTTAATTGGTGGAAGGTCCATTTTTGCTTTACCTTTGTATGCAAGATTTATCTTTGATTCTTGTGACTTTTGCAACTCTAAATCTAGCATTAACGATACCTGTATGTGTTTTCCTAGAGTGATCCAGAGTATTCTTTGGATGCTGTTTACAACCATATTGCCCTTTGCTTCTTTATCCAATAGAGAATTACATAAGCCACTTGCTCCATTTACACTATTAAGGACTATAGCTATTCTCATTGGAGGCGCTCTTGAAGATTTTTGTCCTACTTTTGTCATTGTCTCATCTTGATCTAAATGTGTCTCTATAGATGGTGGCCTGAGACTCTGTTTTGCAATCTGACTTTTGTTGATTTAGCTGGCAATGCCTGGATCTTTGGACTTCCTATTGCTTCTTGGGTGTCTACAATTTTAATCTTCTTTACTTCTTGTCTTGGTGGCATTCTCTACTCAATAGCTTTTGTGGTTTCTCTTTGCTTTGTGTGATCTTTACTTCTTGATGCCTGATCTACTTTAAGCTCTTTTGAGGTTATGTTCGATGGAGATGAATCATCTTCAGTAAGATCTGATTTGATATCAGTCTCCATTTTATATGTGCTTAATGACTTTGTGATGTCGTCCACGAGTGACCAGTCTTGGTCTTCATTATTTATTGTCTGTGATGACTCCATCATGTTTGAACTCCATATCTCTAACATCTTTTGGGCCATTGGCATTCCCACTATGATATTGTTTGGTATATCCTTTATTTGATCACGTGGAATTGGGTTGTGATTATCTGTGAACCTATTTGAATGGTGGTGGAGACGATTCCCTAGCATTCTGCTTGTTTGTTTTTAGATATGCTCACAAATTCAAGAGCATCTTTTAGTTGTGGTTGGCCATATCTTTTCCAAGTGCAAAAATACATGAGGTGCTTGTCTAACTAAAAAATCTAGCTTTACTTCACTTGACAACTTTTCTTCGTTTTCACAGGTGATGTTGCACTTGATCTTCTCAGGATTGTTGATGTTGACTCGTATGATTGTGATACTACACCTTTTTCTTGTAGCTATTGAGCATTTTCTGCTTGTATTTGAGTAACTTTTGATCTTAGAAGATCCACTGTACTTTCTGGAAGAATCTGTCTCTTCGGAGAAGATTTTGGTGGTGACTTTTGTGTAGCTTTCTGGAATTTTTCTTCCATTGACTTTGACCTATCTATCACTGTAACTTGAGACTTTACATCATCCTCAGATAGTCTTTGACTTCATGTTTAACATCCGTAGGGGCTTGTACAAGGTCAAGAACCTCTTGATAATCATTTACATTTGCATCTTGATATGCATATGTGAGCTTGGTTATATGAAATTGCTTGAACACTATGGGATTTGTCGGCTTTTGGCTTTGACTTTTGGAGATCAACTGAAATGTTTGTCTCTCATGATCTTCATACAGGCATTCTTTTGTAGATTTGGATGGAATCTGGGTCAGTGGGAAACTTCCAACAACCATATGATCTTCCAATGGTTTTTTATTTGAAGGGGTCTTTTGGCTACAAGTTCTTGGGCTTATAACTAATGTAGCATTTCCTGGTACTAGAGTTGAGCTTGATGGATTTGTAGCTCCCCCCTTCCTAGGGTGATCACTATAGCCTGCTCCATTTTGAGATATCAAAATGGTTTGGCTCTGGTTTAGTCTCACCTTTTGGGATTGTAAAGGTACACTTTGGGTAGAATTGTTGATGTTTGGCATCTGTAAATCTTCTGCATAGTTTCCTATGTATCTCCGTGAAACATGACAAATTATTCTCCAAGTCAAGCTATAGATAGCATTATCTTTGCCCTGATATTGTCTATCCCATGGGTCTCCTATGATATGAGCTTCTGTGGTTTTAAGACCACGGTATCATAGATTTTACACTATCATCTATATCTACGTCTATTTTGGTCAAAGTATATGCTCGTTTGGTCACAACATTGACGTCTAATTTTCGATGCAGGAGAGTTTGGCTATGAACAGATTTCTGGGTTCACTCGAGTAATATCCTTCGGTTGTACATAGGATGGGCTATAATAGTTTCTATCCCTTTGAAAAGAACCATCCTTTCTGATCTATCATTGGATGCACTTCTATGAGTTGGGATGTGGGCCGTTCAAGCACTGGTTGATCTTTCTGGTACAGTTGCCCTTTTTGGTCCACATAGTGTGCATATGAATTATGTGTACCATACAATGATAATATCATTTTGTTTGATGTGTCCTTTAGACTCGTGAATGATTGCACACTTGTGGTAGTGAATGCAGAATCACTTGCAAACCTTACACTCTTTTTGACCTTTGATGATAAATCGGTATTCACGTTCCTAGTTTGCTCCATGCTTTGCTTGGCAGTTGATGTGTCCCTGTTGTCTAGATCTCTTGGACAATATTCATGAAAAATGTCCACTTTTTCTTCCACAATCTGAGCAATACACCATGATTGGTGGTATTTCATTTGGTTCTATCATGTCAAGCTCTAGTTGAGAAGTTTCAGCTTCTGTACTCGCCAAGTTGTCGGCATCTTCTTTTAAAACACTAAGCATGAGGCTACAGATTGATTCATCCTGACCTTTATACTGCCTTTGAATTGGTTCTCCAATTAGACTTGCTTCTATTGGATGATTTGTTCAATCTTTCATTACTGGCTCTCAACTGTAGATTAGACCAATGTAATCCATGTACAATAATCCTGATTTCATATGCACTAAATGGATGCTTTGCGGGCTTGTGCAGGTTTTTGGATAATCACTTGGATCTATCTTTTGAACTTATATATGCACCTTGTCTTTGAGCTTGCAATACCTAGCTCAACTGAAGACTGTGAAAATTTGGGATTTCTCTAAATCTGGTTTTACTCTGATCAAGAGGATTGTGGCTCATGTGTTGCTTTTGCTGGTCACCATCAAGTATCTATGGCCTTCTGAATCTGCAATAAAAATTTGTCTCCATTGTAGCCATAGAGCTGTACAATCTGCTCTATTGCATTGTGCATGTGTTGCCACTGCTATCGGCTAACCCTTTTGTGCTTGAACTTTCAGCTCAACTTGAGTCCATGTCCTCTTGGTCTCTAAGAATTATCTCTTAGCAGATCCCGGAGTTGATTACCAAAGTTACTCTTGCTCGAGTTTGATAAGACTGCTTTTGCCAAAGTACTTTTGGTAATTGATTTCTCTTAGACTCACAAGAGTTTATTAACTCTAGCTCGAAAGTGTCAAAATTGATTGGAGTCTTTGAAATGATGAAATTCTAATCCTTGAATAACCTAACGTGCAATCCAATGTGATTTGTGCCGCGATTCGTAAGTTCCATGCGTGAAACTACCCTAATGGCTTGATTTTACTAAAACTCCGTTTTGAACTGTACTTTTATATGCTTGATCCCATTTTGACAGGTTTTTTATCGTTCGCTCAAACCGCTCAATTTTTTTGCTAGCTATTTTGATTAGTCTGTGTGTATCACTTCAATCTGAGCTAAGTGAGTCAGCAAATGATATTTCCAATTTCTATCCTTGCAAAGGGCTAGAGGAATAATCTTCAACCTAGAAATTGAGTCATCATGTATTAATTTTGATCCGATAGAACCAAAACTTGACCAGTGACCTTGTATTATGTTGCTCTAACACTGTACAAGCTCAAAAGTCCAAAATCTTATCTTTGAGGCTCAAAAGTAAATAATCGTGATTATTTATTTTTCCTAGTTTTTACACTTTTTAGGTTTGTTTTTCCATATAAAAACCTTGTTGTAGTGTCTGGACAAGTGCCACTGAGTTTGAACAAGATTTGTCCAAGTTATCAAATGTTTAGTGTTTGCAGACCCAGTTTTCAAGAATCTGGCTTAAGTCTCACTTTTGAGATCCAAATTCCACCAAACTTGATATGAGTAGTCTACTTGATATGCTTGACCATGTGGTATACTCAATTGTGCAAAAACTCTCAAATCTACGGCAAATGTAAATAATCACGATTATTTACTTATGAGACTTTTTAGCATTCTTTTGCCAAGATGATGATACAAACAGGTAAAGCAACTCAACTTCATCTCCCTAGCAAAGTTTGGATAAACCTTGCTCAATTTGTCAACAATTTTGTGCCCGCAGACTGTCTTTACAAAACTGGCCACAATTTTCACTTTGAAGATCCAAATTTTACCAAATTTGGTATGAGTGTTAAATACAACATGATAAAACCTGTGGTATGCTTGGTTGGCCAAAAATACTTGAAAATTGGACAAAAGTAAATAGTCGTGATTATTTACAATTATCAAATTTTAGTATATTTTTTATCATTTGAGTATACACACATGTTAAACACTTTAGACTAAGACTCTAAGTTAAATTTCACAAAATTTGGACAAGTTTTATCAAGTCAAATCCATTTTCTTCACAATCAGTACAGATTTTAGTTTTAATCAAGTTTTTGGTCTGTTTTGTGATCCAAACTCTATGAGCCTTCACAAAAGATATTTGTAATCATGCATAGAGTTTTTGGTATCAATCTTGATCAATTTGAGCCAAATGTAAATAATCACGATTATTTAGTTTGGTTATTTATCAATCTATAACCAACAATCTGGAACTTACATTCGTATTTTTGTTGGTTATAGTGCTGAAAGCAAAGGTTACAGGTTGTATCATCCGCAAACAAAACGTATTCTGGTTTCACGGGATGTAGTGTTTGTGGAAGACTCTGTTCAGCCCTTGCTGTCATGTACTAGAGACAGTAATGTAAGCTCACAAGACATTTATGACACTTTGTTGCCTCTTTTCAGTGGTGGAAATACGAATGTAAGTTCATGATTATTTACTTTTATCTTAAAATTAATGAACAATTTTTGTAATTTTTTCAATGATCAATCTTTTTGTGACATGTTTTAAACCTCTAAGTCAAGTCAAGACTTAATTTGTGCCTTAATTCTCAAGAAAATGTAAATAATTTGAGTTTTTTCCAACTCTTCAAACCTACCTCAAACGCATCCTTATGCTTACCCACTGGTTCATATAACTTTTATGAGCATAATCTCCAGCCGGTTTCAGTGGTTGCCAGTCTTTTGATGTTGTTTCAAACCGTAGACCTGAAATTCTGTAACTTCACATAAACAACTCACAAATGATTCTTTTGGAGTGAGCAATGATTTGAGATCCACCTTGGATTATACTTACCCTACTCCTAGGTTCTGCTGCAATTGGATTGTGGAAGGTGTCCATAAACACTTGTTTCCTGTTTTTATAGTTTCCTGAGCATTGATCTTAAGACTTGTCTTGTCCATTAATCATTCTCAAAATCCCAACCTAATCCTACAAGGTACTTAGTAAGTACAATTTACTCCCAAGATACCTATACACAGCAAAAGACGACACTCTTAAGCTATGCAATTTTAAAGAGAAAGTTTAACTCTAGGTGATCATAGAGGAAGTTAAAGGACAACTACACTAGACGATATTGTTTCCCTAGTTACACCTATTCGACCCCGGAAACGGCGCCAAATGTGGATGGGTTTCCTAACCTCACTCTTATCTTATTGTTGCAGACATATCGAGAACAACAAACATAATTGTCAATCCATGGGACAAAGCTGACTCGACTAGTGCATGGAGGCTACAAGAGGGTGTCAATCTCTTGGAAAACAACATACAATTTGCATCTAACAAAAGCTACACTCAAATGACCTAAATCATCAAAAGCTAATCGCTAATCGGTAACCAAATGCTTAGCAATGATGCCCCATTATTTTGTGATTTCTTAGCTTAAATTCCTACTTATGATAAAATTAGGCCGCGAGTCGGTGACGCCAAAAGCTACTATTTATCATGGTATAATTACGTCAATGCATAGAGATCTTACCTGCGGTTGCAACACAACAGACGGCACTGCAATGTGACAATCTACAGGGGAGATAGAAGTATCAGAAGGAGAGAAGTGAGCGCGGTAAGCTCAAGCTGTGTATTTCTTATCCAAAAACTTAATAAAAACTTTACAAAGTTGGCTTTTATACCTTAGCCAAGGTTTCTTAGGTCAAAAACTAACCATCTGGGAGCTCTAACCAAGGATTAGTTGATACAATCTAAAGCTTTTAGCTCTGGCTCATAGATTACATTATCCACTCATCAAATAGGAGTTACAATATTCCCAATCTATCAAAAGAATCAGTGTTTTTACAATGAAGCACCCATAAAATGTTACATGGGTTAGCTTGCTGCTAGCATAATGGTTATACCATTTTTTGATATAATATGTCCAAGAATTTTGCCTTATCTAACCATAAAAATGCAATTTTCCATATTTAAGCAAATCCTATATAGATGGCATTTCTCAAACACACATCGTAAATGTTCAAAATGACTCTTTTGTTTTCTAGAGTGCACACAAAGATTGTGGGATGGCTTTCCAACCTCACTCCTATCTTATGGCAGACATAGCGAGAACCACGAACATACTTTTCAATCCATGGGACGAAACTGTCTCGACTAGTGCATAGAGGCTACAAGAGGGTGTCAATCTCTTGGAAAACAATAGACAGCTCGCATCTAACTCAAGCTACACTCAAATGACCTAAGTTATCAAAAGCTAGTCGGCTAATCGACAAACAAATCATAATCGTTACAACATCAAACAACATCCGAATGTTACGAAACTTTTGGGACACATATATAAGATCTAAGCACACATGCTTATGGTCTCAAATCTCACTATAGGTAAAGTGCAAAAATCACAATTATTAACAGTAGTAGGTGAGTTTTTTATCTATCATTTTCAACTCCAAATGCATCTAAATGCTTAGAAATGATGCCCCAATACCCCGTCTATGCTTACTTTGTGATTTCCTAGCTTAAATTCCTACGGTGATGCCAAAAGCTACAGTTTACCATGAAATGTTTATGTCAATGCATAGAGCTCTTACCTACAGTTGCAGCGCAACAAACGGCACTACAATGTGACAACCGGGAAGGGAGTAGAAAGTATGAGAAGGAGAGAAGTGATTGTCGTTATCTTGCACTATGGGATGCATGCAAGATAGAGTGTATACACTTCTTGCAGTTCGCACCCAAGTATGACCTCCGCAATGTGGCTAACTCGCCGACTTACCCTTGTGCCCGAAACAAGAACTTTTGATATTGGGCATCCTTCTAGAACTCGGCAAGTTAATCATAAGAAGCTCCATGTAACTCGTCGAGTGACGTGGTCATGCCACAAAGGCAAAAAATTATTTCCACGTACATGCACACACATCATTACCATGTAGCTTGCCGAGTAACGTGGCTATGCCAACATAGGCAAGCCACGTAACTTGGCAAGTTACGTGGCAACTCTTACTAGATTCTCACATAGGCAGGCCACGTAACTCGGCGAGTTCCATGAATGCCTTCCTAGAAAAGCTCTCAACAAAGACATGGCATACACATCAGATGTCCACGCAACTCCGCGAGTTACATGGACACATATTTAACCATTTGCACACCCCCCCTTGGATCCCCTTGGCGGCAGAAATAAAACGACACATACCAACAGATAAAGAAAGAGAGTTTTCTTTTTAAATTTTAGTTGATGAAAATCTAGTTGTCCATATAGATGATGAGCTAGCTGTCTATGTATACACCAATCTGGTTGACCATATATGCGACAATAAAGATGACGATATAGAAACTAATCTAATCTAGTTAACCATACAAAGAACCTTTCAAAAGGGCTTGGAGAAATCCTATAAGCAACCATATAGATGACCATATATAGGATCATACCATCAACCATATAGATGACCATATGTATCCCTATATAGAAGATCGTAGAACTAGCCATATAGACTAGCATAGAACTGACCATACACATGTGGCCTATGAAAAAGGATGGCACTATATTTATATGACCATATGGATGCCATTGTAGAGGACTATATAAATTCCCATGTACATAGTCAAAGAGACAACCATATAGAGTCCAATATAGACTTCCATAGAGCCATATAAAGACGATCATATACCAATCCATCATATAGAAAGATAGCAATGAAGTTGACCCTATTGATGACATTAGCCGATCATATTGATGATCCACATAGACAACCAATCTTTACAAGTTTACCATGTATATGTCCATGCAAAAAATTGTATAGATGACCATAGAGACAACATTGTAATTACACTTGTAGAGGACCATGTAAACACCCATATAGAAACTATAAAGACAAGCATGTCCTAATCCATTATAAAAGGATACCGATGTAGATGAACATATAAAGGTCCACATATTTGGCAATCAGTCTAATCATATAGATGAAAATATAAACAACCATATAAAGACCCATGTACATGGACAAAGATCCATTAATACCAGATGATCATATCGTAATCCATGATAGAAGAGCTAAAATGGGTTGTATGAGCCATATGTCCCATTTTAGCACATAGTATGGCCCTTGACTGCCCAAACCATATTGGATGGTTGTGTGACTGTTTAGGAGTGGGTGAATGGTGCTCACACCCACTCATGCAAAGTCTCATGGTCATCCGATATGGTTTGGTTGGTCTCGAGCCATACTATGCGCTAAAATGGGTTATATGAGCCATATGTCCCATTTTAGCGCATAGTATGGGCCTTGACTACCCATACCATATGGATGGTTGTAAAACTTTGTAGGGGTGGGTAGGTCATTCTCACATCCATTGGTGAAAAGTCTCATGGCCATCTAATATGGTTTGGATAGTCCCAAACCATACTATGCGCTCAAACCATACGGTCCATTTTAGCACATAGTATGGGCTTTGACCACCCACACTAGTTTGGATGGCTATGCAACTATTTAGGGGTGGGGGTGAGAACCATTTTCCTACTTGTGCAAATTTTCACAGCCATCCACTATGGTATGTGCGATTAAGGCCGATACTATGCATAATGCACTAAAATGGGTTGTATGAGCCAAACGCCCCATTTTAGCGCATAGTATGGATCGGGACCGCTCAAACCATATCGAATGGCTCTAAGACTTTGCAAGTCCCATTCTCTCACTTGTACATAGTTTCACATCCATCCAAACTAGACTGAGCGGTCAAGGCCCATACTATGCGCTAAATGGGTCGTATGACTCATATGGCCCATTTTAGCGCATAGTATGGATCAAGACCGCCCAAACCATATTGGATGGCTGTGAAAATTTGTATAGATGAGAGTGATCACTATTCTTCAATCTGTCAAAATTTACACATTCATCCAATATGGTATGGGCGGTTAAGTCCCATACTATGCGCTAAAATGGTTGTATGAGCCATATATCCCATTTTAGCACATAATCTCGGGGGGTTCACTATGTGTAAAACTACCATGTCACGTGTGTTCAAGACATGTTTGTAAAACCCCTTATCTATGAATTTGTTTAAGAATATAATATACCCTTTTCTTTTAAAATCGGTAACTTTTTTTCAAATTTGAAAAAATAATGCCCTTCTGTATATATATTTCTGTAAGTTTCAAGAACTTTAAATACCTTTCTGTTGAACTCACGTGATGGGTTACATTTTTATTAGGTGACCTCCCCGGGCACATAATATGGGCCTTAATTGTCCATATCATATTAGATGGCTGTGCAACGGTGAACTAATGGTTCTAACTCCCACCCATGCAAAGTCTTGTGGTTGCGGTCCCAAACAATACTATGTGCTAAAATAGACTGTATGTCTCATACAGCTCATTTTAGCACATATTATGGGCCTTGATTGCCCATACCATATTGGATGGTTGTGCAACATTTTAGGGATGGAAGAATTGTGCTCACTCCCACATGTACAAAGTCTTTTGGCAATCCAATATGGTTTGGGGTTGGTCTCGAACCATACTATGTGCAAGAATGGGTCACATG
The DNA here is from genome assembly GCF_014529385.1 of Adiantum capillus-veneris. Classification (NCBI taxonomy): domain Eukaryota; kingdom Viridiplantae; phylum Streptophyta; class Polypodiopsida; order Polypodiales; family Pteridaceae; genus Adiantum; species Adiantum capillus-veneris. The sequence continues at coordinate 39,518,114 of NC_140951.1, read as the reverse complement.
GCTCATACGGTCCATTTTAGCGCATAGTATGGGCTTTGACCACCCAAACCATATTGAATAGTTATGAGACTTTGCACATGTGAGTAAATAGTACCTAATCCCATCCATTCCAAGTCTTATGGCCATCCAATATGGTTTGAGAGGTCTCGACCCATACTATGTACTAAATTTTGTTGTATGAGCCATATGTCTCACTTTAGCACATAGTATGGGCCATGGCTGTCCATACCATATTAGATGGCTGGGAAAATTTCCAGAAATGGAAAAATTATACTCTCCCCCAATCATGCAAAGTCTTGTGGCCATCCAATGTAGTTTGGGTATTCCCGACCCATACTATGCGCTAAAATGTGTCGTAAGGCTCATACGTCACATTTTAGCTCATAATTTGGGCCTTGACCGCCCATACCATTTCAGATGGTTGTGTAAGATTGCAGGAGTGAATTAATTGTGATCATCCCCATCCATGCAAAATCTTGTAGACATCCAATATGTTTTGGGAGGTCCCTAACCACACTATGTGCTAAAATGGACCGTATGTCTCACACGGCCGATTTTAGCACATATTATGGGTTCTAATCGTCCATACCATATCAAATGGCTATGAAAATTTGTATAGATAGAAGAATAGTTATCATCCCCACCCGTAAAAAATATTATGGCCATCCAATATGGTCTCAATGGTCTCAAACCATACTATGCGCTAGAATGGATCGTATGACTCATACGATCTATATATTTTAGCGCATAGTATGGGCTTTAACCACGTAAACCATATTGAATAGCTGTGAGAATTTGCACGAGTGAGGAAACAGTACTCAACCCCACCCATGAAAAGTCTTATGGCCATCCAATATGAAGGAGTACGAGCGAAAGTGCAACGCGAGAGAGAGTGCGAGAAGAAGAGCACGACGATATGGTGAACTCGCTCTACTATAATGTGTAGAGCATAGTGAGTTCTTATTAGGTTTTTACAAAAGAATATGTGTACATATGTGGCGGCCCGCCGACTTACCTGGGCGACCACATTGGGCTTTATACCCCAACAACCTCCCACTTAAAGTCCAATGTGGTACTTTAAGTGTGAGAGAAGCTACTATACAAGCTAATATACAAGAGATGTAGAGAAGTGATGTACTACCCTACACCTAACTGCTTGCGAAAATGCGCAAAGCTCTCTGAGGGAAGTCCTTTTGTAAGTAGATCATCAGGATTTTATGTGGTGTGAACTTTGACAAGCTGAAGTTGCTTATCCTCGAGCATTTCCCTGATGAAATGATACTTCACATCCACATGCTTTGTCTTTGAGTGATAAACTGGATTGCGAGCCAATTGTATAGCACTTTGACTATCACAATATAACACAGGCATCTCTTCTTTGATTCCCAAATCTGTTACTAGTCGATTAAGACAAATTGATTCTTTGCATGCCTCTGATGTTGCAACATATTCAGCCTCTGTAGTAGACTGAGTGAGCCATGTGGCTTATTTTAGCACATAGTATGGTTTGGGACTCCACAAACTATATCGAATGAACTATCTTCTAGAACTCGGCGGTGACTGGTAAGAAGCTCCACCTCAAACTATCTTCTAGAACTCGGCGAGTTACTGGTAAGAAGCTCCATGTCACTGGCCGAGTGAAATGTTCATGCCACAAAGGGGACAAATTATTTCCACGTACATGCACACACGGCATTGCCACGTAACTCGCCAAGTAACGTGGCTATGCCAACATAGCAATGGATCGAGACCGCTCAAACCATATCAAATGGCTGTAAGACTATGCAGGTGTGGAGATGAGTCCCATTCTCCCACTTTACAAAGTTTCACATCCATCCAAACTGGATTGGGCGGTCAAGCCCCATACTATGCGCTAAACTGGGCCGTATGACTCACATGGCCCATTTTAGTGCATAGTATGGGTCAAGACCACCCAAACCATATTGGATGGCTGTGAAAAATTGTACGAATGGGAGTGATCACTATTCTTCCACTCGTGAAAATTTGCACAATGATTTGATATGGTATGGGCGGTTAAGTCCCATACTATGCGCTAAAATGGGTTGTATGAGCCATATATCCCATTTTAGCACATAGTATGGGCCTTAGTTGCCCGTATCATGTTGGATGGTTGTGTAGCATTGCAGCGTGAACTCATGGTTTTGACCCCCACCCGTGCAAAGTCTTGTGGTTGGTTTCGGTGGTCCCAAACCATACTATGTGCTAAAATGGACCGTATGTCTCATACGGCCCATTTCAGCACATATTATGGGCCTTGATTGCCCATACCATGTTGGATTGTTGTGAAACATTATAGAGATGGGATAATAGCACCCCACCTGTGAAAATTCTTGTGGCAATCCAATGTGGTTTGGGTGGTCTCCAACCATACTATGCACAAGAATGGGTCGTATGGCTCATATGGTCCATTTTAGCGCATAGTATGGGCTTTGACCATCGAAACCATATTGAAGAGCTGTAAGACTTTGCACGAGTAAGTAAATAGTACTCAACTCTACCCATGCAAAGTCTTATGGACATCCAATATGATTTGAGTGGTCTCGGCCCATACTATGTGCTTAAATTTGTTGTATGAGCCATATGTCTCATTTTAGCACATAGTATGGGCGTTGACTGCTCATACCATATCAGATGGTTGGGAAACTTTTTAGGGGTGGAAAAATTATACTCTGTTCCACTCATGCAATGTCTTGTGGCCATCCAATATAGTTTGGGTATTCCCAACCCATACTATGCCCTAAAATGGGTCGTAAGGCTCATACGTCCCATTTTAGGGCATAATATGGACCTTGACCGCCCATACCATATCGGATAGTTGTGTAACATTGCAAGAGTGAAGTAATGGTGATCACCCCCCTCCCTACACCATCTTCTGGCCATCCATTATGTTTTGGGAGGTCCCTAATCATACTATGTGCTAAAAATGGATCGTATGTCTCACACGGTCCATATTAGCACCTATTCTGTAAGGTTTCCAATTTCTAAAACCTTAAAAATTGTACAAAGCTTGTAAAATTAACTTAAAAACCACTATTGAAGGATTCAATCATGGCTAATATTGGTATTTTTTGAATCATAAGCAGAGCTTTACTATGGTTAGTAATTTTCGAAATCAGAATCCGATAAAAACTGGAAAAGTTACAGGCCCTGGAAGGTTAAACTAGGAATTCAATTAGTTAATAAAAATTGGATGGTTTTAGTAATAATTATTAACAAAGACTTTCTTGTCCTAAGGTTCTAGAATTAATTGATATTCCAATTTTTCATCATTAGAAATCAGTAAAATCAACCAAAATCGATTCTGAAAGGTATGGGGGCAGTGTGGAGCTGGGAGGAACCTGCCAGAGACTGATATAGCAGCAATTGGCGCCATCTTCAAGCTGGGGGCTTGCTTGGGGTGTCAAAACATGCCAGGAACAACCTGGGGCCCAGAAAAACTATAAGAAGACCCCCTTTCCTTCATAAAAATTTAGACTGGAGGAGCCTTGACGCACTCTCTCTCATCTAGAGAGACTGCTACGTAGTAATCACTAGAGATTAAGCTCTAGTTGATTAAATCAAACGGTAATTAGCCTAGTCCTTCTTAATTAGCAAGGCTAGATTAATCTATTTTCTTAATAAATTAAAGATTAAACCTATGTATACTCCAATATTCTCTCTTAATTAAATGTTCTCTGCTAAATGTTGTAATTAAACTTAAGGTTATTAAGATAATTAATGATTACATCATATTAGGACTGAAATTATTCAAATTAATCATAAATTAATGAGAAATATAATAATGAAGTTTAGATTAAGTTGAGATAATTATTAGAGCTGCATTAGATAGTCATTAAGCTAGGAAAATTATCTTTTAATTTTCAGAGTAATTTTCATAATTAACTAAGCAGAATTACATTGTTTTTAAAAGGAAATTAAAAATAATCAAATTGATTAAAAATGCTTTGAATTATTTATCAGAGGCTAGTTATATGTTACAAAACGCGTGATAATTATTTCAAGCTCAGATAATTAGTTTATCTAATTACTTTAACAGAATTACTCTGTTTTTAGAACAAAATTAAAAGGGGAAAATTAGCAAATTGATTCAAAATGCTTTGAGTTATTTATCAGAGGTTAATTATATGTTAGGGAACCCTTGATAATTAGGTCAAGCTCAGATAATTAATTTACCAAATTACTTTAGTAAAAATACTTTGTTTTTAGGACAAATTAAAAGGGGGAAACTAGCAAATTGATTTAAAATTCTTTAAGTTATTTATAAGAGGTTAGTTATATATTATAAAACCCATGATAATTATGTCAAGCTCAAATAATTAATTTAAATAATTACTTTAGTAGAATTACTCTTTTTTGGGACAAATTAAAAGGGGAAATTAGCAAATTGATTCAAATTGATTTCAGTTATTTATTAGAAGTTAATTATATGTTAATAAACTTGTGATAATTATATCAAGCTCAGATAATTAATTTACCTAATTACTTTAGAAGAATTACTCTATTTTTAGGACAAATTAAAAGATGGAAATTAGCAAATTGATTCAAAATGCTTTGAGTTATTTATCAGAGGTTAATTATATGTTGGAGAACTGGTGATAAATATATCAAGCTGAGATAATTAATTTACCAAATTACTTTATCAAAATTACTCTATTTCTGGGACAAATTAAAAGAGGGAATTGAGCAAATTGATTTAAAATTCTTTAAGTTATTTATAAGAGGTTCATTATATGTTAGAGAGCTCATGATAATTATGTCAAGCTCAGATAATTAATTTAACTAATTACTTAAAGAGAATTACACTGTTTTTAGGACACATTAAAAGGGGAAAATTATCAAATTCATTCTAAATGCTTTGAGTTATTTATCAAAGCTTAAATATATTCTAGGAAACTTGTGATAATTATTTCAAGATCAACTAATTAATTTACCGAATTACTTTAGCAGAATTACTCTGTTTTTAGGACAAATTAAAAGAGGGAAATCAGAAACTTGATTCAAAATCCTTTGAGTTATTTATCAGAGGTTAGTTATATGTTAGGAAACCCGTGATAGTTATGTCGAGCTCAGATAATTAATTTATCCAATTACTTTAGTAGAATTACTCTATTTTTAGGACAAATTAAAAAAGCGAAATTAGCAAATTGATTTAAAATGATTTGAGTTATTTATCAGAGGTTAATTACATCTTAGAAAAATCGTGATAATTATGTTACCCTGAGATAATTATTTTACCTAAATATCTCAATAAAATTATATTAGTTTTAGGGGAAAATAAAAGGGGAAAATTAGTAAATTAATCCAAAAACCTTGGATATAAATATCAGAGGTAGAACACACCTTGAGGAATCCGTGATAAATACCCCAACCTCAGATAAATAGTTTTAAGTATTTATCTTCAATAAAAGTAACTGATTTTGTGTATAAATTAGACAAAGGAAATTAGCAAATGAATTTATCTAACTACCAAATAAATCCTTGAGATCCAAAATCACTATTGAAGGGTGGGAAAATTACCTCAGCATAAATGGTTGGTATAACAAATTACTATCAGTAAAATTCTGCCTAAATTAGACCATAAGTATAGGAGGGAAAGGTTATAAATCAAATTTATGAAAATTCCTAAAGATAGAAAATATTCAATTACAATTTAGGGTGAGTAATCCATTATCCGATAGAAATTTATAATTTACTAAGGCTAAAATGGACTATAGACTAAGGATAAACCTAGTTAAAGGGATTTCCAAATTAAATGGTAATTATGGGAAATTACTTATAGCATAAAGAAGTTACACGAGGAATATCTCATCAAATTAACTATCAAGGATACCTACTTACTCCAAAATTCTTTATTTTTGGGTAAAAAAGGAAGAAATAGATTATTCAATTAAACTTCTAATTGATTAAATCTTTTTATAAGGCTGTCAACATGGCTCCAAAGAGAACCAAGGGAAATTCTCTTACCGAGGAAGAGGACATTAGCAACAAAAGAAATAAAGCCACTAATGACCATGAGGCTGGGCCTAGCCATAGGCCGACAGAGGAAAGTCTATGGGCTCCCGCCCAACAACACATGGACAAGCAGTCCCAGGTGGATTTCTATTTTGTTCACTTGAAATCTTTTAAAGTTCATTTTTTAATTAGCATTCGTAAGGTTAGGAAGGATAAACTGGCTGTAAATGGAAGGTAACTTCCATGAAACCAACGAGCACTGATTGTAAATAGGAAAGAAATGATTGGGTTATGACTGATTGACCTAGGAAAGAAATGTTTGACCATCCTTAAGACAGCTTGTCTCAAGACACCTCTCATTCCTTGGAAATATTTTACTCCAGGTAATGAGTAATGATGTCGATACCATCATGGATGAGTCAGTTTCCTCAGCACGCGTGGAGTCTTTACCCCGTGCTTGTTTGTGTTTGTGGATATTACTTTCAAGTTTATCCTAGAGGATCCGCCCGGTTGTATGGGCAGCTGGTTGGCGTATGGGTGCCCGGACTTTGGGTGGTGTTTTTTTCCACCCCGGTTTTTATAAATAAGGAATGGGTGCCGTTTTTTCACCCCTATATAGGTGGTCTTGAGACAGGCCAGTACTGGTCAGAGATATTTCAGAATGACAGTACCTTGTCTTAAGTCTAAAGATGTTTGTTTGCTGAAAGAATGTCTTCAATACTGTTTGCAAAGGTTGTCTTAATAAAATCCAGTTGTGAAAGTTAAAAGAATCATTGTTCTAATTGTGAAAAGAATGTGGTAGTAATTAAATAACACAGAATCATGTGTGAGTGCGGGGTGGTAAGTGGGGATTGACTAAGGTTGTCAATCAAGGACGGGTGGACCTGATTAGTCAGGTAACTATCCATTCCCACGCATTAAAACGTTTAGAAACTTCTTCACTTGGACGAGGAATCCACCAACGGCTGTGCCCTCACATATGTTAGTGGGGAAAAAAAACGTTGGCTAAGGAAACCATAATCTGAATGATGAAGTTATAGGGCCGAAAATTATTTTTTAGGTCTCGTTTCCCCTGCGAGACATGACTAGGTCTCTTTCTAGAGCTATAAACCTAAACCATTTTCAATGGTAAGGATGAATTCCCTGGAATCTTTCTTACTTAAGGACTCTGAATTTAGTAGGCCTAGAGACGTGTCAATGGTCCCTTCCCGTTTTGGTGTCGACGGGGTCCTGACCTTAGGAGGGTAAAAGTTGAAAAAAATAGACACAAGTTATATTGCATTTTTAACTATGGTATATTGTGAAATAAGAATTTCCCTATGAATACAGGAAAATATCCGCCAAGCTTACCGAAAGTCTGTGATTTTCAATATCATGTTCGAGACTGCTTGCAGCTCCAACAACTTTGAACTTTGTAAGAGCATCATGCAATTATTAGATGTAATGTTTTCCCCTCCTCCTACATGGGGAATCAGCTGGTCACAGTTTGGCGGAATTTTTGTAATTAATGCGGGATAGGTGGAAGGGTTGATACACAATCTGAAGAGACTCAAGTGGGAAAAAACACTTAGGACCATCAAAGTTTTCTTTTTCAGTGGGACTGAAGATCCAAATCATACCATTATTATAGATGGGATAGAAGTGTCACAAAAGCAGTGGGTATATGATCAGGTAGCCAAAGTAATATACCTAGGTAGGATCATGCCCAGGAGGGTAGGCCCAAAATTTAGGGGACCAAAAGATGTCATATTTTTTGATTCCCTATCAGAACCACCAGTGGTGAAGAGGATGTTGATTTAGAGAACTACACATTGTATATATCATGAGTCCATCTTGTACATAGTATGAGTCAGTGTTGTATTAACCTCTGTATATACCATGGTTTTATGACATGCTTGTGTAATTTAATTGAGATGGTGATAATGATTGTCAGATTTCTGTTTTCATTCTTTAAAAGTATATAGATTAGAAAACTTGCATGACAAAACATAAGTAGTGTAATCACTAAAAGATTTTTAACAAACCCAGGGAAATGCAAAAAGTCTCTATACTCCCACCCAGGAAAAGAAACTACTGTTAAAACAAGTTCAACTCCCAACTTTCAAGGGAGAAGGAACCAACTTAGAACGTGATGCCGAAGCCTGGCTCGATGCCATGGATGATTATTTCTTGGCAGCAGGAACTGCTTCGAAAAATCAGGCAATGTTAGGAATGTTTCGACTCACCGGAGATGCCAAACTCTGGTGGAAACAATACTGTAGAGATAACCCTTCCATTAGTCTCTCCTGGGAAAGAATGAAGCAGGCAGTGAAAGAAAGATATCTTCCTCCAACTCACCAAGCTATTAAAATGAATGAATTATTCTCCCTCAAACAATTAGGGCTTACTTTGGAAGAGTATTACACCAAATATGTGTCTTTACAATGTTACACACCACCAATGACTATGGAACAATAGATTGCTCATTTCTACTAGGGTCTAAACAAACCTTTAATTACCTGCTTGGAAGCTATGAGACCCATCTCCATTCAAGATGCTCTTCTAAGAGCTAAACCACTTGCAGAGCTGAAGGAAACCCCCCTTCCAGGAGCTATTACAACTACAATAACTTTAGAGGAAGAGCAAGGGGAAATTATAACCAAGGAAACCAACGAAGGGCAGTGTCAGCTGCAGCCACTATAGAGCAGACTTTTCCAAACATCAGATGCTATGGATGCAATAGAATGGGACAATACAGAGTTAATGTCTTGAGGGGAAAAATCCCCGAGTTACTACTGGAACCACTCCTCAGATTCAGATAGGACAAGGAAATAATGAAAGAGGTAGAGGAAATAGAGGACGAGGTAGAGGAAGAGGTAGAGGGGCCAGAGCTTATGCTGCAGTAGGAGATCCTACCTTGCTGGATGAGGAAGATGAAAGAGCTATTCTTTTTGCCGCCATTGATAACCCTGGAGCTCGGCAACAGTATTTTGTCATCCAAACCACTGCAAACAAAGAAGATGAAAAATTTGAACTACTTATAGATTGTGACAGCACACACTCTTTTCTCTCCCCTAAATGTTTAAGGAAACTTAAATTGAACCAATATCCCACCAAGAAATTAGTGGTAGAACTAGCAAATGGGAAAGAGGTTCTATCTCAATTTACAGCTGGGGAAGTTGAGTTTGAACTCGGGGGAACCCTAACTTCATCTTACTTTCGGACTCTACTAGTAGGAATCTATGATGGTATTCTAGGAATGGATTGGTTAATAAAAAATCAAGCCCAAATTCACTGTGCTCAAGGGAGCTTAACCTTCAAAAATCACTTAGGTGAAGAAACATTAGTACAAGGATCAAATGGGAAGCCTAAGGCTCATTTAGTTAAGGCTAGTCTACTTCTGAAGGGGTTGCGTAAGGGGCAACAGATCTTTGTAGTAAAACTTAATAAGGTAGATGATTCAAGGGACAACACAACTCCAGAATGGCTTAAGGAATTTTTAGATATATTTTCGGAAGATCTCTCAAATTTACCTCCTCCAAGGGATATAGACCACGAAATAGAAACCTTTTCAGGTAGTGAACAAAAAGACCCTACAAAATGTCCCTCCCTGAAGCTATTGAATTAAAAGAACAGCTTCGTCAGCTTATTGAACAAGGATTCATAAGACCAAGCATTTCACCTTGGGGAGGGCCTGTTCTATTCCAAAAGAAGAAGGATGGATCTTTACGTCTCTGCATCGATTATAGGGGACTTAACCAGGTATCGGTAAAGAATAAGTATCCTATTCCTCGCATCGAGATGAATTGCTTGATAGATTACATGGAGCCAAGGTATTCACAAAAATTGATCTCAGATCAGGTTACCATCAAATTCGGATTAAGGAGGCAGATATTTACAAAACTGCTTTCAACACCCGGTATGGGCATTATGAGTTCATCGTGATGCCTTTTGGTCTTACGAATGCTCCAACTACTTTTAATTGTCTCATGCAAGATATATTCAGAGAATATCTGGATGAGTTTGTGTTGGTGTTTTTCGATGATATCCTGGTATATTCCAAGGATGAAAAAGAGCATGAAGGCTATGTACGTAAAGTACTTTATCTTCTACACCAACATCAATTATATGCCAAGATGAGTAAATGCGTGTTTTTCACACTAGAAGTTAGTTATCTTGGTTTTATAATAAACTTTGAAGGAATTTTAGTAGACTCCGCAAAAAATTAAAGATATAATAGACTGGCCACAACCCAAAACGGTCAGTGAGATTCAAGGATTTTTGGGCATTACAGGATGGTATAGAATCTTCGTCAAAGATTATGCAGTCATTGTTGCACCCTTGACGTAGCTACTTAAAAAGACAGCCAAACTTACATGGGAAAAAGAACAGGAGGATTGTTTCCTCAAGTTAAAACAAAATCTCACATCAGCCCCTGTACTCAAACTTCCTGACTTCACTCAAGAGTTTGAAGTAGTAGCAGATGCCAGTGGTCTTCCTATAGGAGGAGTTTTAAACCAAGAAGGTAGACCAATCACCTTTACTTCTCGAAAATTAAGAATCCACGAGCTGAATTATCCAACTCATGATCTGGAACTCCTAGCTATCATCCATGCTCTAAAACTCAGGAGGCACTATCTTATAGGAGGGAAGTTCAAGTTAATCACCGATCATCAGAGTACAAAATGGGTTTTCTCACAAGCAGCACTCAACATGAGGCAGAGAAGATGGATAGAACTCTTACAGGAATATGATTTTGAAATAAAATATAAACCAGGGAAAGAAAATGTGGTTGCTGACGCTCTTAGTCGTAAGGTTTTTCTTGGGGCTATTTCCACAGTCTACAATCCAATCCTCAACAAGGTTAAGGAAGCTTCCCTGGAAGATAAGGATTATCAAAAACTTCTACAGGTTATCAAGCAACATGACCTAAAAGAGAAAGAGAAAGACAGAATCAAGGATTATTCACTTGAGGATGGGATTCTCTATTATAAGTATCGGCTTTACATTCCTAAGAAACCAACATTAAAGGAGTTAATCCTTCATGAAGGACACAATGCTCTAGTTGCCGGCCATCCTGGTTATGCAAAGACCCTTAATGCAATAAGGAAAAGCTATTTCTGGCCAAGAATGAAAGGAGATATACTTCACTACATCAGACAATGTCTTTCTTGTCAAAGGATTAAGGTTGAACGAGTAATGATGCCAGGGAAACTTCAACCTCTGGACATTTCAAAAATGAAGTGGGAACTCATTAGAATGGACTTTGTAACAGGCCTTCCCACTGTTCAAGGGGGTTACGACTCCATTATGGTGGTAGTGGATATGCTGACTAAAGTATCCCATTTGATGCCTATAGAAACAACTTACACTGCATCAGACATAAGCCGTCTCTTTATCAAAGAGATCTTCAGGTTACACGGACTTCCTAAGAGAATAGTCAGTGGACAGAGATGCAAAATTCACTTCAAATTTCTGGAAAGCTTTATTTGAATCCTTAGGTACTCAACTATGTTTCAGTACATCCTATCATCCTCAAACAAACGGCAAGACAAAAAGAGTGAATCAAGTTATTGAAGACATCCTTAGAGCCTATTGTAGAAGAGAACCCCGGAAATGGATCCAATTTCTTCCTCTGGTGGAATTCGCCTATAACTCATCGTTTCATAAAAGCATTGGTATGTCACCATTTAATGCTCTTTATGGGCATGAATGTATATCACCCCTAAACTTTTCTGACCCTACTACAAGAGTAGAAGCTTCAAAGAAAATGTTGGAGGAGATGGATGCCCAAACCAAAGCCATAAGACAAGACATTCAGGCAACCAAGGATGGCCAAAAACAATATGCTGATAAAAAACGGTCTGATCGGGTTTTCAAGCAAGGGGATAAAGTATTCCTAAGGGTACGGCCAAAGAGAAGCACTTTATCCTTGGGAAAGTACAAAAATCTAAGCCCCAGATATTGTGGACCTTATGAAGTGATTAAAGTAATTAGTGATCAAGCTTACAAACTAAAATTGCATGAGCACCTCAAGGTCCATAATGTATTCCATATCAGTCTTCTAAAATCCTATATCCCAAATCCAAATCACACTCTAGATGACGAACAGATTGTGATGCAGAAGCAGGGAATTCTTAAACTCCAGCTAGATTGTACTCTCGACACTAGGGAAAGGAGTCTAAGAAACAGAGTTATCAGAGAAAATTTAGTAAAATGGAAGGACTACCCCATTGAAGACGCCACCTGGGAGGATGAAGTATCACTTCACAAAGATTTTCCCAATTTTGGTTGAGATGAGGACATCTCAATTCCTTAAGTTGGGGTGATTGTAAGGTTTCTAGTTTCCTAAACCTTAAAAATTGTACGAAGTTTGTAAAATTAACTTAAAAACCACTATTGAAGGATTCAATCATGGCTAATATTGGTATTTTTGGAATCATAAGCAGAGCTTTACTATGGTTAGTAATTTTCAGAATCGGAATCCGATAAAAACTGAAAAAGTTACAGGCCCTGGAAGGTTACACTAGGAATTCAATTAGTTAATAAAAATTGGATGGTTTCAGTAATAATTATTAACAAAGACTTTCTTATCCTAAGGTTCTAGAATTAACTGATATTCCAATTTTTCATCATTAGAAATCAGTAAAATCAACCAAAATCGATTTTGGAAGGTATGGGGACAGTGTGGAGCTGGGGGAACCTACCAGAGACTGATATAGTAGCAATTGGCACCATCTTCAAGTTGGGGGCCTGCTTGAGGTGTCAAAACCTGCCAGGAACAGCCTGGGGCCCAAAAAAAACAATAAAAAACACCCCCTTTCCTTCATAAAAATTCAGACTCGAAGCCTTGACACTCTCTCTCTCTCATCTAGAGAGACCCCTACACAGAAATCACTAGAGATTAAGCTCTAGTTGATTAAATCAAACGGTAATTAGCTTAATTCTTCTCAATTAACAAGGCTAGATTAATCTATTTTCTTAATAAATTAAAGATTAGGCCTATGTTTACTAAAAAATACTCTCTTAATTAAATATTCTCTGCTGAATGTTGTAATTAAGCTTAGGGTTCTTAAGATAATTAATGATTACATCATATTAGGGCTGATATTATCCAAATTCATCATAAATTAATGAAAAATATATTAATTAAGTTTAGATTCAATTGAGATAATTATGAGCTGCATTAGACATTCATTAAGCTAGAAAAATTATCTTATAATTTTCTGAGTAATTTTCATATTTAATTAAGCAGAATTACACTATGTTTTGAGAAAATTAGAGGGGAAAAATAATCAAAATGGTTCAAAATGCTTTGAGTTATTTATCAGAGGTTAATTATATGTTAGGAAACCCGTGATAATTATGTCAAGCTCAGATAATTAATTTACCTAATTACTTTATTAGAATTACTCTATTTTTAGGACAAATTAAAAGGGGAAAATTAGCAAATTGATTCAAAATGCTTTGATTTATTTATCATAGGTTAATTATATGCTAGGAAGATCGTGATAATTATTTGAAGCTCAGATATTTAATTTACCTAATTACTTTAGCAAAATTACTCTGTTTTTAGAACAAATTAAAAGGTGGAAATTAGCAAATTGATTCAAAATGCTTTGGATTATTTATAAGAGGTTAATTATATGTTAGGGAATCCATGATAATTATTTCAAGCTCAAATATTTAATTACTTAATTATGTTAGTAGAATTACTCTATTTTAATGACATATTAAAAGGGGAAAACTAGTAAATTGATTCAAAATGTTTTGAGTTATTTATAAGAGGTTTATTATATGTTAGAAAACCTGTGATAATTATGTCAATCTCAAATAATTAATTTACTAAATCACTTTAGCAGAATTACTTTGCTTTTAAGAAAACTTAAAAGGGGGAAATTAGTAAATTGATTTAAAATGATTTAATTTATTTATTAGATGTTAATTATATGTTAGGGAACCCATGATAATTATCTCAAGCTCAGATAATTAATTTACCTAATTACTTTAGCAAAATTACTCGGTTTTTAGGACAAATTAAAAGGAGAAAATTAGCAAATTGATCCAAAATTCTTTGATTTATTTGTTAGAGGTTAATTATATGTTAGAAAACCTATGCTAATTATGTCAATCTCAAATAATTAATTTACCAAATTACTTTAGCAGAATTACTCTGTTTTTAGGACAAATTAAAAAAGGGAAATCAACAAGTTGATTCAAAATAATTTGAGTTATTTATCAGAGGTTAATTATATATTATAAAACCCATGATAATTATTCCAAGCTCAAATAAATAATTTATCTAATTACTTCAACAGAATTACTCTGTTTTTATGACAAATTAAAAGGGGAAATTAGCAAATTGATTCAAAATTCTTTGAGTTATTTATCAGATTTTAATTACACCTTAGGAAAGCGGTGATAACTATGTTATGCTTAGATAATTAGTCTACCTAATTATCCCAGTAAAATTGCATTATTTTTAGGGAAAAATAAAAGGGAAAAATTAGTAAATTAATCCAAAAACCTTGGATATAAATATCAAAGGTAGAACACACCTTGTGAAATACGTGATAAATACCCCAATCTCAGATAAATAGTTTCAGTATTTATCTTCAATAAAAGTAACCAATTTCGTGTATAAATTAGAGAAAGGAAATTAGCAAATGAATTTATCTAATTACCAAATAAATACGTGAGGTCCAAAATCACTATTGAAGGGTGGGAAAATTACCTCAGCATAAATGGTTGGTATAACAAATTACTATCAGTAAAATTCTACCTAAATTAGACCATAAGTACAGGAGAGAAAGGTTATAAATCAAATTTATGGAAAATCGTAAAGATAGAACATATCCAATTACAATTTAGGGTGAGTAATCCATTAGCCGATAGAAATTTATAATTTACTAAGGCTAAAATAGAATATAGACTAAGGATAAACCTAGTTAAAGGACTTCCCAAATTAAATGGTAATTATGAAAAATTACTTATAGCATAAAGAAGTTACACGAGGAATATCTCATCAAATTAACTATCAAGGATACCTACTTACTCCAAAAATGCTTATTTTTGGGTAAAAAATGAAAAAAGAGACTATTCAATTAAACTTCTAATCGATTAAGTCTTTTTATAAAGCTGTCGACATGGCTCCAAAGAGAACCAGGGAAAATCCTCTTACTGAGGAAGAGGATGTTAGCAACAAAAGAAATAAAGCTACTAATGACCATGAGGTTGGGCTTAGCCATAGGCCGACGGAGGAAAGTCTACAGGCTCCCGCCCAACAACACATGGACGAGCAGTCCCAGGTGGATTTCTATTTTGTTCACTTAAAATCTTTTAAAGTTCATTTTTAAGTTAGCATTGCATACGTAAAGTTAGGAAGGATAAACTGGCTGTAAATGGAAGGTAACTTCCACGAAACCAACGAGCAATAGTTGTAAATAGGAAAGAAATAATTGGGTTATGACTGATTGACCTAGGAAAGAAATGTTTGACCATTCTTAAGATAGCTTGTCTCAAGACACCTCTCATTCCTTGGAAATATTTTACTCCAGGTAATGAGTAATGATGTCTTTATCCCGTACTTATATATTTGTGTTTGTGGATATTACTTTCAAGTTTATACTAGAGGAAACGCTCGGTTGTGTGAGCAGCCGATTGGCATATGGGCACGCGGTTTGGGTGATAGCTTTTTCCACCCCGATTTTTATAAATAATAAATGGGTGCCGTTTTTTCACCCCTGTATAGGTATTCTTGAGACAAGCCAGTACTGGCCGTCAGAGATATTTCAGAATGATAGTACCTTGTCTTAAGTCTAAAGATGTTTGTTTGCTGAAAGAATGTCTTCAATACTATTTGCAAAGGTTGTCTTAATAAAATCCAGTTGTGAAAGCTAAAAGGAATCATTGTTTTAATTGTGAAAAGAATATGGTAGTAATTAAATAACATAGAAATCATGTGTGAGTGCGGGGTGGTAAGTGGGGATTGACTAAGGTTGTCAATCAAGAACGGGTGGACCTGATTAATCAGGTAACTATCCATTCCCGTGCACTAAAATGTTTAGAAACTTCTTCACTTGGACGAAGAATCCACCAACATTTGTGCCCTCACATATATTAAGGGAAAAAAAGCTATGGCTAAGGAAACCATAATCTGAATGATGAAATTATAGGGCCGAAAATTATTTTTTAGGTCCCGTTTCCCCTGCGAGACAGGACTAGGTCTCTTTCTAGGGCTATAAACCTAAACCATTGTCAATGGTAAGGGTGAATTCCCTAGAATTTTTATTACTTAAGGACTCTGACTTTAGTACGCCTAGAGACCTGTCAATGGTCCCTTCCTGTTTTTGGTGTCGACGGGGTGGGGACCTTACATATTATGGGTCCTAATCGCCCATACCATATCGAATGGATATGAAACTTTGTAGGGATGAAAAAACATTACTAATCTCCACCCGTACAAAGTCTTGTGGCCATCCATTATGGTTTGCATGGTCTCAAACCATATTATGCGCTAGAATGGGTCGTATGGCTCATACCGTTCATTTTACCGCATAGTATGGGCTTTAACCACGCAAACCATATTGAGTATCTTTGAGACTTTGAACAAGTGAGGAAATAGTACTCAACCCCACCCATGCAAAGTCTTATGTCCATCGAATATGGTTTGAGAGGTCTCGATCCATACTATGTACTAAAAGTTGTTGTATGAGCCATATGTGTTATTTTAGCACATGATATGGACCTTGACTGCCAATACCATATCGAACGACTGGGAAAGTTTACAAGGGTGAAAAAATTATACTCTCCCCCAATCGTGCAAAGTCTTGTGGCCATCCAGTATAGTTTGGGAAATCCCGACCCATACTATGCGCTAAAATGGGTCGTATCGCTCATATATCCCATTTTAGTGCATAATATGGACCTTTGACCGTCCATAGCATATTGGATGGTTGTGTAACATTGCAAGGATGAATAAATGGTGATCACACCCATCCCTGCAAATTCTTGTGGCCATCCGATATGTTTTGGGTGGTCCCTAACTATACTATGTGCTAAAATGGACCATATGTCTCATACGACCCATTTGAGCACATATTATGGGTCCTAATAGTCCATACCACATTGGATGGCTATGAAACTTTGCAAGGAAAAAATAATAGTACTCATCTTCCACCCATAAAATGTCTTGTGGCCATCCAATTTGGTTTTGGTAGTCTCAAACCATACTATGCACAAGAATGGGTCGTATGGCTCATACGGTGCATTTTTGCGCATAGTATAGGCTTTGACTACCCAAACCATATTGAATAGTTGTGAGACATTTCATGAGTGAGAAATTAGTACTCAAACCCACCCATGCAAATTATTATAGCCATTCAATATGGTTTGAGAGGTCTCAACCCATACTATGTGTTGTATGAGCCACAAGTCTCATTTTAGCACATAGTATGGGCCTTGACTGCCCATACCATATCGGATGGTTGGGAAAAATTTCAAGGGTGGAATAAATATAATCTTCCCCACTAGTGCAAAGTATTGTGGCCATCTAATAATATTTGGACAATCCCAACCCATACTATGCTCTAAAATGGGTCATATGGCTCATACATCTCATTTTAGCGCATAATATGGACCTTGACCGCCCATATTATGGGCCCATACCATATTAGATGGCTGTGTAACATTGCAAAGCGTTAAGTAATGGTGAACATCCCCATACTTGCAAAGTCTTGTGGCCATTCGATATGTTTTCGGTAGTCCCTAACCATACCATGTGCTAAAACGGACCGTATGTCTCATACGGCCCATTTTAGTACATAGTATGAGCTTTGATTGCCCATACCATATTGTATGGATGTCAAACATTGTAGGGATGGGATAATAGTTCTCACCTCCACCCGTGCAAAGTCTTGTGGCAATCCAATATGGTTTGGGTGGTCTCGAACCATACTATGCGCAAGAATGGGTTGTATGTCTCATACGGTCCACCCAAACCATATCAAATAGCTATGAGACTTTTCACAAGTGAGTAAATAGTACTCAAACCCACCCATGAAAAGTCTTATGGACATCCAATATGGTTTGAGAGGTCTCAACCCATACAATGTGCTAAAATTTGTTGAATGAGCCATATGTCTCATTTTAGCTCACAGTATGGGCCATGACTACCCATACAATACCAGATGACTAGAAAAAAAATTAAGGGTGGAAAAATTGTACTATTCTCCACTCGTGCAAATTCATGTGGCCATCCAATATAGTTTGGGCAATCCCGGCCTATACTATGCACTAAAATGGGTCGTATGGCTCATACGTTCCATTTGAGCGCATAACATGGACCTTGACCACCCATACCATATCCAATGGTTGTGTAACATTGCACGGGTGACTTAATGATGATCACTCCCATTCGTCCAAAGTCTTGTGGCCATCCAATATATTTTGGGCGGTCCCTAACCATACTACGTGCTAAAATGGACCGTATGTCTCATACGGCCCATTTTAGCACATATTCATTAGGAGAAAGCTAGAGTCACTTTTGGGCCTTTCAGTTCTAGAGAGAGAGTGGCGCTCGACCAATGAGGAAGAGGCTAACGTTACGCTGAAAATCGACATTTTGGAGTCAAGCTCTTTTAAAAAAAAGGGAGGAAATTTTATTTTGGTTCATCAAATTGCACAATTTCATGCTTTCAAGGCATAAATGCCGTAAGTCGTACTAACTATGTGCCGAGGAATTTCAGAACTTTCATTGAAGAGTCTATCTAGTACTTTGTTCCCGCCCAAATATGACTTTGAGTAGCTCTACTTCCCTCTCAAAACTTCTTTCCTTTTTTATATTTGCGCTAACCTTTCTGTGTATTCATTCTATTGCACACCATGTCTACTTCTAGAAGGCCTAGCACTACCATTGACTCTGTTAGCATTTTTAACAGTTATACTACAGACGATCAAGCATGGATTCCATCTCGTATAACTATTGGAAGTTGGGTTCTACTGCAACCTAGGAGGAGGAAGAGGAGGCAACGCAATGATTTCGTGGAGGCTTTCAAGGGTCAAGTTAAAGAGTTTAAAGTGTGTGCACAAAGCAAGAGGGTGAAAGAGGTCCTCATACAACATGCTTTCCAGCATGCAGACTTAAGGTTGCAAACATCTCCTCCAAGTTTTCCAAGGCATCGACCCAACTGTAAGTTATTTCAGCATCTCGCTTAGTGCATGATTATATTCGAATATTAAGTGGTGGATATCATCTTTGGTATGTTTCAGATATTTATCCATCGAATAGGACAGATTGGCAACCAGTTGAGAGTATAGTTGGGATTTTTTATGCTTTCCATGCATTTATTGGTGAGAAAATGTACCGAGGAAGACAACACAAGGAACTTGCAGATAATGGAATTTTCTTTTATGATATGGCATATGTGGAACTGAGAACTTCCATTGGTTGGGGTCGTGTAGCTCCTTTGTCACTTCCATCCTTTGACAGCAAGGATTGGTCCCTGCCTACTTCACAACCTAGTGAAAGCTTCAGGAATAAGTTGTTTCAGGATATACAAAAGTCCCTCAAGTATTCAATTGCCACAAAAATAGTTCGGCTCGCACTATTTATGCCTCTTGAAGTGTTTGCAGATTTTTTCTTCGATGAGAAAATAAGAACTACCGCAACAATGTTCATTTGCAAGTCTGAGACCTGTTTGGACTTTTTAGATGATAACTGGGATAGGAAACAATCACAGAACAAAATCTGTATTTGCAAAAGAAGTCCATAATTTGCAAGTTCATTATAAGCTCTCAAAATTTCTTATTATCGTTTTACTATATTAGATATCATCTTCTTAGTGGGCAGCTTATTCCACTCGACCCAGATACAGAGAACAGCCTCGAGAACAAACCTTTATCAATGGAGCTCTACTTTCGAGACAGCCTACTTACTCTGATGGAGACAATGTCAAGCACAACTCTGACACAGCTCAGGATAGATCTTACATGTGAGGAACTTCCACTTTTGCCGGGATTGTATGCATTCAGTTTCAACAATAGAAAGGTGCTTACTAAATCAATAAATTTTGATTGTCTTTAATACACTATGACTGAATCTAACTTTTTCTTCTTTTCAGATTCCAAGGCACAAGGAGAAAACAACATTGTGCAAGGAGTCCATAACAAATGCACTTCACTTAATTGCTTCCACCGGAAGCTAGGTCACATACCTTCTGCACGCAAAGAGCTTTGATGCCATGCAAACCATGATGTACCCTTCAAAATGACTAATGCAGAGATATTTTTTGGCGGTCAAACAATGTTTCAAAAATTTACATTTTCAATGTTTCAAAACTTTACATATTGTGTTGTTTCTGTCAAGAGTAATTTTCTCCCTTTCCCAGCTATTGTCCTCTCCCCCGGTTTGTGCCACTCGTCCCTTGCCCTCTACTCCGGTTGCTGCTACCTTTGCCTCTGGGGACACTGGTCTCGGGCATCCTTTCGCGTCGCTCGAAATCATGGGCCTCTTCCATGGCTTCCCATGCTTCTTGCACCTGTGAAGCTTCCCGCTGTTCTTGATCTTGCCGTCGACGTGCAGCCCATTCCTCTACTTCTGCGGCGTCCGCATAATATTGGTGTATTGCTTCTTGCATATTTCGAACTTCTTCTTGAGTCTGATTGTGGCGTTGCGTCATTTCGTTAATGCGAGCCTCTTCGAACTCGTCAGCTCTCACTGCTTCCTCTCTTGTGCGTCTGTTTACCGAGATTATAATATGTTGGATGTTCATTACAGAAAAATGTCGCACATCGTTGTTGGTGTAGTTATGTAATCGAAGTTCCTGTAGAAGCGTGATACAGACATCTGTTGCTTCATACATACGTTGCAGCAAACAATAAAACAACAGATTACTTACGTTCGATATATCCATAATTTGACTGATAAGCAACACGACATTCAAACAGGTTCGCCAGCCATAGCTATAGTCATCAGTCTGCGTGGGCATGGTTACCCGTTCGTGCTTGACTACATTTCCTAGATCATGTTCTAACAAAAGATGCTCTACACAACATACAAGTTTTTTCGCGGCACTACATACATAACCACTTGAGTCAGCAACACATTCCAAAGAGACACTACACTGCTTTCCAAATGTACCCAAATGGACCTTACGTTTTTACACGACCGTGAAACGCCCTGCTTTGCCCGGAGTTTGCGTAGTAAACAATGTTAGCTTCCATGTCAAATAACATCAGACTCCAATGATCACTACAAAGACACCATCAAAGATTAGGAGAGATTCGCAATGCAAGATGTTTTTTACAAGGCAAGAAAATACTCACGATTGATTGTACGCAGTGACCAGAAAGCGCGCTAGATCAAAGTTGACTCTGCTAAACTAGTTCATCAGACTCAAAAAGGAAACTGAGTTGTTCTGCAGATAAGGCGATATCAGCGGATCTATTACGTATACTTTCTCTTGAACCTCAGGGGGCAGAAGCGAGACAGCGTGGCTAACATGAACAAATGGAAAAGATTAGACTTGAACACCAAGTGAGTCAATACTAAGCGAGTGGGGCAGCTATCGAATTCCATAGGCCATTGATTCGCTTGGTATTGATCATTGTCTTGGCTGAAATGAAGAACTTGACGACTACCGCAAAGACATGGGTCAATCCTGAGCGAGTCAGCGGCGGATTCCAATTCCATAAGCAACTGACTCGCTTGGTATTGAACCAAACTTGGCAACTGCCACAGAGACATGGGTCAATACCGAGCGAGTAGTACCAAAATTCAATTTCATTAGCCACTGTCTCGCTTGGTATTGACCCATGTCTCGGTAGAGACCCATTTAATGAGCATAAGAATTAACGAGCATGAGAATTACCACAAAGAAACATTGACGACGTCATTTGTTGCGAGCGAGTCGGTGAAATTGCGCATGCACATGAAGTCTACATTATCGAGGTTGGTAATGCAGGCCTCCTCTGACCTTGCAGGCAGATGCATGTGCGCATGTAGAGGCGCTGAGCTCAACAAAATTCTCAACTCCTCTTCATTCTCCTCGTTGATTTGCTCTAAAATAATTGACTCATCCGATACGTTGGATGGCCCTTCTGATGCAGAGCCTTGCCCTTCCCTTTCTTGAGCTGGCTCCCTGGCTGCCTCAAGCTCCTCCCTAATAGCCTCAGGCTCCGGATCATTTTCCTTCAATATTGGTTGCTCCATAGATGCCTCAGGCTCCACCCTGACCTGCTCTTGTCCCTCATCATCGATGATGGGCTGCGAATCCTCCATGACTTGCTCATTTTGGTGTCTAGCTGGCTCCTCGATAACTATCTTTGTTTCTTCCATGACTGCATCGGGGTCCACTCTGGCTTGCTCTTGGCCCTCTTGGGCTATCTCAGCCTGCCCATCTGTGTCGTTTCTCTCGACCCGTGATCGGGTCCTTCTGCTGTTTGTTTCAGCCCTAGATGGCTCTATCTGTCGTGCACGAGGATGGAGAGGGGGGATGTTGAGAATATCCATGGTTCTACTATCCCGAATAGGCACTGGCTGAAGCAGCCCATCGTAGCGGAAACGAAGCCTACGAAGAGTATCAAAATCCTGCGGCATGATAGTGACCCGGTGTGCATGGGCAGCCAGGATATATCCATCGCTGAAGAATTCCACGAGGTAGTCTTCAAAAATTTCTTGAAGGCACTGGAGTGCACTGCTGGCCCATCGCATGCCGACTCTCCACTACTCGCAAATCTCCCGCACTACTCGCTAGAAAGGGAGACGCGGAATAGCAGGTTGAACATGTCGTTCTATCCTGTGCAGCTCTTGCATTACACCTCTGTGCACCTCATATCGGCGTCTTCTTGCTTGAGCATTCAAAGATTCACCTGTTGCCCTCCTAGCGCAGGACTTTACACGAGGCATCTCTACAAATACAATAACACCAAAAGACAATTCATTTGTCAGCACAAGGGACTTCAGATTTAAGGAAAGGTCAGTACCAAGCGAAAAGATGGATAGGAAAGAGTTGGTAGTGACCTTAGAAAATAGTAAAGGTAGACATGACTTATATTTTCTGAGGTCACTACCGAGCGAATAGGTGCATAGGAAAGAGTTTGCCTTGCCTTATTCCCTCGGTAGTGACTTCAAAAATAGTACTAGCAGATATCACTACCAAGCGAACACGTTTGCAACCTCTGCAAAAAAATACCTTATTCGCTGGGTGGTGACCTCAGAAAAGTGTACAAGCAAGCAAACAGGTTTGCATCCACTGATACAAAATAGCAATGTGAAGGAGATCTTAAATCGATGCGGTTCTAACTGTCATGTCGTTCCCTCTGATCACCTCCCCTAATATCGGGGGGATGAGACCATTGATTCTCTCTCCCACGTCCACCTCTCATGAAACCTCATGGCAGTACCACCCCTCACAAACCACTCACTCATAAGCTAGAGTCCAAGCTCTGCATTTTAGGCATGTCTGAAAGTCTATTTAAGAAGCAGTTGTTTTAGAACCTCCCTCAGGGTTTCGCAGAACAACTAAAAGAAGCTTAGGATAGTGGCGATGCCTTTCCAAGGTATACTCCCACAACGCGAGCAACACCGCATCTAGGCCCTCCTCATGAGGTCCCCCCTTGGCCCTCCCCCGATGTTACCTTTAATGTTCTCGACCAACTCAGCTCGGGAGTGGCTGCTGTCAACACGGGAGTCAATTCTCGAGGTAAGTTGATGGTAATTCTTTGCTTTCTGCTCCCAATTTCCAATCTCCTAGTTTGAAGAGCTTACTTGCTAAATCCTCTGTGCAGGATGCTAGCCTGAATCTGCAGCAAATGTTGATCGTCAGCAGGCAGAGGGTCTCAATCCTTAAAAACTCTCTGGAAGCAAGAAGGCCTGAAGACATGCAGCGATTGCTCGCCAAGAATGGCTCTATGGAGGCAATCATTAATTGGCTTTAGGAAATGAAGGATGAAGTGCTTGAGCTAGCCAGTAAATATGAGGAAGCCATTAACTTTGCAAACATGCTTTGCGAAGAGATAGCCTGGCTGTGAACCCTAAACCCTAAACCCCTAAACCCTAAACCCCCCGGAAATAAATAGGCCACTCTTTGTAAAGTCTGAAGTGTTTTCTAACTCAAACCCGGTGTTCAGTTGTAATTTTTTTTCTTTCTTATAAAAGCAAAAGGCGTATTTGGCAAAAGAAAACCCTAAATCCGTAACAAGCAGGGTTTGCCTTCCCCTTATTTGCTTAGTATTGACCTCTGTACTAGCAGACATCACTTAACTTTTCTTTTGGTCAGTACCAAGCGAATAGGGCCCTTCGGACTAGGTGACCTTACCTTATTCACTTGGTACTGACCAACTACACAAAATACAAGCGCACTGGACTGAAATCAAAACGCGTATTTGGTAAAAGAAAGCCCTAATCCGCAACAAGCAGGGGTTTCCTTCCCCTTATTTGCTTAGTATTGACCTCTGTACTAGCAAACATCGCTTAACTTTTCTTTTGGTCATTACCATGCGAATAGGACCCTTCGGACTTGGTGACCTTACCTTATTCGCTTGGTACTGACCAACTACACAAAATTAAAGCGCACGGGACCGAAATCAAAAGGCGTATTTGGCAAAAGAAAACCCTTAATCCGCAACAAGCAGGGGTTACCTTTTCCTTATTTGCTTAGTATTGACCTCTGTACTAGTAGACATCACTTAAATTTTCTTTTGGTCAATACCAAGCGAATAGGGCCCTTCGGACTAAGTGACCTTACCTTATTCGCTTGGTACTGACCAACTACACAAAATACAAGTGTACAGAAGGGTAGTAAGTAGCATACCTCTTCACTGTGTGTAGAGTTCCGCGTCGCTGAAGCACTGCAAAACAAGAGTAAGAGAAGGAGGATGCGCGAGAGTAAGAGGTGATGGAGTTTTCTTACCGCGTAGCGTCGATGGGGGTAGAGTTCGGAAATTCTTGGGGGCCCTACTCGCTTGGTTCTGACTCAACTAACCTCAACTCTTATGACTTTAGCACACGGGACAGAACCAAGAGAAGAGGGTCCTTCGGAAATTCTTGGGGACCCTACTCGCTTGGTTCTGACTCAACTAACATCACCTCTTATGACATGAGCGCACAGGGCCGAACCAAGCAAAATAGGACATTGAGGGGTACTCGAGGCCCAACATTCGCTTTGTTATGACACCAAATAGTTTTGGCTTGCTTTTTCTTTCACTCATGGGGATCATAGTCCTGAACAGAGACGTGAGCGAGGATACATGTGAAGAAAAACTATTCACATTCTTATATAACGCCCGTGCTCATCACCGTGCACTAGAACTATCAGGAATGTTCAATGCAGAGTTTTCTATACAGAGGATTATAGATTGCTCCTATGAGTACCTACAAAACCATTTGCAACAGTATGAGGCAGTCAATTGTGACAATTCCATGACAGTTGATGGCATGAGATATGTGCACCCTGCCGACCTTGACCCTGACAAGAGTGCTTCAAGGAGACTGAATCGCTGTCTTGAAAAGTGTCCCTCCAATGCACTGCTTGGACAAGACAGGTGTATGAAGCACTTAAAAAAATGTCGATTATTGGAATTCTACCATGGGTTTGTTTGCTACTTATACTTGCTGACGGATGGCGAGTCAGAGACTTCGCAGTCAACAACTTTCGGTAGTTGTCCATTGGTGCCAGAGGAAGAGGTAGAGGATGTGGAGGTACAATTCAATCCAGAAGAAGAGCGGGAAGAGGTACTAAAGGAAACATTTGATGCGGGCTTAACTCTTGTTTCTCTTGTGGATGCAGCAATAGGGTGCAGGCAAGAAAGCCCAAGTATAGAAGCGACTTTGCCTCTCAATTGTGCCCCCAGCTTTGCTATGGCGGGCGACACCCACTATATTCTGCTCACAGATATCATGCATGAACTCAATATACGGGAGGACTACTTCCTAGCAGCAATTGCAAATTTTTGTGAGGCAGACATGGGGTTTGTGGTCGATGATGGAGTGGACCAATATCTTATTGCTGACACAACTGTCCGCGACTCACAATTCACTTCAGGGTCACAACTGATTAAAGATACGTTCAATGAGGCGAAGTCCGGAGAGGCCAATTTGCCAACAGATGAGGAGTTTGAATTGACAACAAAACAACTCGGCTTGGAAAACATGGGTAGACACGTGGCACCCTAAGATCATGTAATGAATAGCTAGTCTATTCACTTGTGGGGGAGGTCGATGCTGGAAATGGACGAGAATCAGATGGTAATTTTTGTCGATCATTCAGATGGTATTACAGATGGCCGAGTGATAAAATATCATGAACATTTTTTTTTGCTGCCAGGTGCTAGTGTATGACGATAGTTTCCTTAGAAGAGCGGGAGGCTCACGCCAAGGGCTTGTCACTGGAGTCCAAGGCAAGGATGCGGCGTTGTCTCACTACATCGGGCGTTTCAACCACAAAAAGGTTTGTAGAAACAATTCAAGTACTTGACAATTGTACTCATCTCACTTACGGCCCATAAATTCATTGCAATTATTATTTAGATCATAATATACCACAAGGAATATTTCGATGACAATGCAAAGTTCCCTCTATTTGCAATGAAAGCTATTACAAGATTGTGTGGTGGGCACCCCCTCCCACTAAACGCAGAAAGAGTAATTATGATTGAAAAACAGTTTGCTCTACGTGTATTTGGCATTGGGTATGGGTGCCAGGCACTCAGAGCCCCCTATTTCATGTCCTACACAGCTCAGGCTCTGGCTGCAGGGGTTGAAGACCCGGAAAGCTTAGATCCATACAATAAGCGGTTGTTTCTGAGGGAAAGAAGACGCATGATTCCCGTAGGGATGCTGCCATCAACAGAGGAACAAGCTCGTCTATAGAGCTTGCACATCTAAGAGGTACAAAGTGAGGAGGAAGGAGGTGCATCGAAGAGGATAAAAACAACGGGCTCAGGTCCATCTTCTCCCGCTCCTGACTCGTGACCGGCGCCACCTTGCATGGCGCTCCACCGCATTTGAAGCTCCCCAAGCCATCTGTTTCTTCTCTTTGCGGATGTGTTGTAAAGACCGTGTAATTTCTGAACTCTTAAGAAGTTCCTTCTGCCTTGCTCTATGAATTAGTCGTCTATAAGTCCATTGGTGTAACTCTAATAGGCTATTGGCCTTTTCTTTTCCTCCCCCATGTTGAGTGTGCTTAAAATAACCTGTTCTTGCCATGTAGTGGGTTTTTTCCATGCCTTGTGTGGACCATATTGATAGTGAGACGTATGTATTGGCAAAATATGGACCATGGTTGAACAGTATGTGCTGCATTGAAATAAAACAAAATGGTCAGTTGAGTACAATTTAAAATTTTGTTTTGTATATGTAGAATACCAACCTACCATGTAATGTGTGATATGTTGCCCACCCCACCCTGTAAGGTAAGCCTTTTTCCAATCCAGCAAGGCTGCTTGAAATGACTTGAGCTTACTTTGGTCCCAAGAATGTTGCTCAAGGTAGTGGAAAATTTTATCTAGTGATTTCCACACATTCGCCTTGTGATTCCGGATTGCCCCACCACCAGCATTGTCTTTAACCACTTTATGTAACTGTTTCCATTTGTTGAACAAGATTCTCCTTTCTTCTCTATCTGAATCTTTGAGGCTAAACCCAAGAAACCTTCTTGCCTTCACTCCGCCTATCGATGCTTTCCTCGGTACCTTGTACCGACTTTGAGACATCTTAGGGTCCTCTTTGATTTTGACATTGCCTCCATGCAAATCAATGTCTGAGAGCACTCCCTCTAATGATTTGATCACTCTTTTTGACTCACTCTCTGGCTTTAATGTCCATGCAAAACATATGTACAAATGAACCACCTTTTCAATTATTCGACAGAGTTCATGAAGTGTACAGACATGAACTCTACTCAGAGGAATATCAAGCACTAGTTTAAAAGTTTTATCTTAAAGATGTCTGTTGGGAGCTCTAATCCATTGCACACTCTCAAGTGATTGTGCATAAGCCATGCAATATAAGCATGGATTTTCCACAGTTGCTCCGGGTGTTATGTTGTACATACACTTAAGAGTCTTTAAGTCACCTACCATGTGCCGTTCCACTGGGTAGTCGCCAAATCCTTCCACTGAAAGAACGGCTCCGTTTCTTTGTTCACTGATGATAGAAGGAATTTGGGTTTGACTAAAAACCCAATCGAGGATTTCAAAATTTTCCTTATCAACCTGTAGTGAAAAATGAAAACACAAAATCAACAACCAAATAATCAATATTTTTGTTATCAGAGATTGAACGAAGTATACCTAAAATGATCCTAGAGATAGAATGTTGTTTTCTGATTGCATGCTGAAGTATAGTGGATCCTCTTTCGTTATTGATGGATCTAGAGCTCTGTTCATGAGGGTAATGGTGACTCTCTCCAACTTCTTGTTCTTTAGGACCTCGCACTCGTCCAGCTTCAAAACAAACTTGAGAACCCCACCGCACTTGTCTCGACTGATGTCAAAGAAGTGAATTGCATACCTTTGGAATGCTTCAATATCAACGAAGAGGTTGTTGTGCTCGTTAAACTGTACCTCTCTGCCGCCCTTGCCTAAGAAAGTTGCTTCAATATGGAATGGTGACCCAAGTTTCTCAAACACCTCATCATTTACGTGCCGGCGAGCAGCCTTTACATGTGATGGCTTTGGCAACAATGATCCTCTCTGTAGTATATTTTGAGATTTTTTAGCTAATGCTTTGAAGAGTGCCCTGTATCCCATCTGCGAGATGCCTCTCTCATCAAGTATTGCTTGCACTTCCATTGGTTCCAGCTGATTCTCGTTCATGAAGGAGGTAAGTAGCCTCCCTTTCAACTTATGAAATTTTTTCTGAGTTATCATCTCTTGAACTACTTCTTTTGGAACTAGACGGCTGTAATGCACTCCGGCATTGAAGCCTGTACCTGCCAAAAAAGCACAATGAGTTATGATCATGTATAGGAAAGTAAGTGTATCCACTTCTTAATGAAGCACATTGAAGAAACAAACTTCGAGTTACCTTAAAGCTCGTTTTCGTTTTTTCAGGCCACCACTACCAACCTTCATGTTCTCAAGGTTGCACAGATCTCGTTTTCTTTTCCGACTACCAAGCACGGTGTCTTTATCTCGCAAACTTGTGATCTTCTTCTCAAGGCCTTGGATTGTCTTTTTGTTTGATGAAATCTTTTGAGAGCATGCTTCATTAAGTTTCTTCAGCTGCATGTTCTCCATTGCCAGGAAGTTTCTTTGCCTTTCCGCATTCAATCCTCTCATTTCCAAATGTTCGGTGTATCCCAATAGCCCATCCTTGCCATCGCCTGTGAAATGTAAGAGGTTAGTGATATTAGCAAAGGGAGGTGGCACATTTGTCGTAGGATCCTTTGGATAAATAGACCCATCGCTCCACAAATCCAAATGATGTTCCTTGTTTGTCCTTCTAAGTTCTTTCTCCCATTGAGATAAGAAAGACTCCCTCCTACGTTTCTGCAACGGTGCGTACTCTTGCAATACATCAACATGAAGATGATGTGTGTTCTTTCTTTGGGTAAGTGTTAAAGATGAAGGGGCCGAGGATTGTAAGTTCAAATTAGTGTTTTCATCAGGAAAAGATGCGTTCTCCATTCCTAGAGTTGATAGAGAAGAAGACGGAGAAATGTCTCAAGTTTTGGGAGGAAAAGCCATATTATCAAGTTTAGAGTTGATAGAGTTCGTCTGGCTTATGTTTCTGGAGGGAACGCTTGTAAGTTGGCATTTCAAATCATTAATCATACGGTTAGTTGGATTCCTGACAAGAGAACGAAGGATAAGAATGATAAAGACGGCGGCTACCTACCAAAGAATGTCATTTTGGCTTTTTGTTGCGCAGAAAAGTATCACATAAAATGCACAAGTTAACATTTTCATTTTCTCTCTCTAAGCCAACATGGCACTTCTTACAGGGCCCAAAAGTGAGTCCAACTTTCTCCTAATGATGGGTCCTAATCGCCGATACCATATCGGATGGCTATGAAACTTTGCAGTGATAGAAGAATATTTCTCTTCTCCACTTGTACAAAGTCTTGTGGCTATCCAATATGGTTTTGGTGGTCTCAAACCATACTATGCGCTAGAATGGATCTTATGGCTCATACAACCCATTTTAGTGCATAGTATGGGCCTTGACCACCCACACCGTATCGGATGGCTATGAGAATTTTCACGAGTGATGAAATAGTACTCAAACCCACCCATGAAAAGTTTTGTGGACATCCAATATGGTTTGGGAGGTCTCATCCCATACTATGTGCTAAAATTTGTTGTAGGAGCCATATGTCCTATTTTAGCACATAGTAGGGATTTGACTACCCATACCATATCGTATGGTTGGAAAAAATTGTATGGGTGGAGGTGATCATCATTTCACCACCCATGCAAAGTTTCACAACCATCGGATCTGATATGGGTGGTCAAGGCCCATAGTAAGCGCTAAAATGGGTCGTATGAGCCATATAGTCTATTTTAGCACATAGTATGGGTCAAAAGAATTCAAACAATATTGGATGGCTGTGAAAATTTTTAGGGGTGGCAGTGAGTACCATTTCTCCACCCGTGCAAAGTTGCACAATCATTCAAGTTTAGGGTTTATGCCTTAGGGTTTAAGGTGCATGGTAGCCATACGGCCCATTTAGCGCAGAGTATGGATGGGGACCACTCAAACCATATAAAATGGATGTGAAGCACCATTCCCCTACCCATACAAAGTTTCACAACCATTTGAGTTTAGGATTTATGGGTTAGGGTTTGGGGTATAGGATATAGGGTTTAAGATTTAGAAATGATGGTTTAAGGTTTAAGATTTATGGTTAAGAGTTTTGGGTTTATGGGTTAGGGTTTAGGGTTTAGGGTTTGTGGTTCAAGGTTCAAGGTTTATGGTTTAGGGTATATGATTAGAGTTTAGGGATAATGATTTAGGTTGAGAGCTCAAGGTTAAAGGTATTGGGTTTATGGTTTAGGGATTACGGTTTTGGGTTTACGGTGTAGGGAAAGAGAACTTGCACCAATGAGGGTGAGCACCATTTCCCCACCCGTACAGAGTTTCACTATCATTTGATATGGTTTGGGTAATCAAGATCCATTCCATGCGCTAAAATGGACCACATGGATCGTACGACCTATTTTAGCGCATAGTATGGGCCTTGATCACCCAAGCTATATTGGATAGCCACAAGAGTTTGCATGGGTAGGAGTGAGCACCATTATCCCACCGTTGAGAATTTGTACATCCATATTATGTGCTAAAATGGGTTGTATGAGCCATATGGTTTGTTTTAGCTCATAGTATGGTTCGAGACTTCCCAAACCATATTGGATGGCCACAATAATTTACACAAGTGGAGGTGAGCACCATTATCTAACCCTACATGGTTGCACAACCATCTGATATGGTATGAGTGGTCAAGGCTCATACTATGTGCTAAAATGGGTCATATGAGCCATATGGCTCATTTTAGCACATCGTATGGTTCGAGACCACACAAACTATATAGGATGAGTAAAAGAGTATGTACGGGTGGGGATGAGCTCCATTCCTCTACCCATGTAGTTTCACAACAATCTGATATGGTATAGGCATCCAAGGCCCTTACTAGCACTAAAATGGGCTGTATGAGACATATGGCCCATTTTAGTACATAGTATGGGTCAAGACTACCCAAACCATATTGGATGGTTTTGAAACTTTTCATGGGTGGGATTGAGCATAAATTACCCATGCATGCAAAGTTGCAGATCTATGAAGAATGATATAGGCAGTCAAGGCCCAAACTATGCATTAAAATGTAAAGAATGAGGATGCAAGAGAGCTACACAAGACAAGCACAAAGCACACAGAGATGGAAAGCTTCTTCTTCTTCTTCACAAAAAAGAGAGTACAAAATGACTAAGTGCTAAAGCTGAAAAGTAGCACATATGTACATGCGGTCACTAAGTGTGAACTCGCTAGAAGCGTACTAGGCTGGCACTATAAGTGTAGTCCAGCTGTAGAATCACTGGCAGAGATCCTCCGTGTCGGTCACCTAACGCGCCAGTGAGTAAATGCCGTAAGCAGCCAAGACCCATAGTGGATGCCAGCTCAAGGTGTAGAGCTCGACATCTCAACACTCCCTCTCGAGCTCTGCATGTCGCAGAGTCCAAGCATAGTCCGGAAACGTCGAAGCTTCTCAGCTCCGAGGGCCTTGGTAAAGATATCCGCTATCTGCTCCTCTATGCTGACGTAGACCAAGTGGATGTCGCCCGCCAACACTCGCTCTCGAACGTAGTGGTAATGGACCTCTATGTGTTTGGTCCTGGCATGGAACACTGGGTTCCTAGCCAACTGCATGCTGCTGAGGTTGTCACAATGGATGAAAATCTGCTGGTCCACCTGCACTCCCAAGTCCTCAAGTAATGTGCGTAGCCAAGCTACCTCGCACGCCGCAACTGCTGCACCTCTGTACTCGGCCTCTGTGCTCGATAAAGCAACCGTAGGCTGCTTTTTGCTGCTCCAAGTAACAGCAGCACTCCCAAAAGAGAACATGAAGCCACTCGTAGATCTCCTATCAACAATGCTACCTACCCAATCTGCATCTGTATACCCATACAATGCTAATGGTGCATCTGCTGCATAGAACAATGCGTAGTCAAGAGTACCTTGCACATACCTAAGTGTGCGTCGTACTCCATCCAAATGTGGCTTCCTCGGAAGTTGCATGAACTGACTCTCCAAGCCTACTGTGTAGCTCAAGTCTGGCCTCGTGATAGTCAAGTAGATTAGACTACCCACCATCTTCCTGTACATATTGACATCCTCAACAACATCACCCTTCTCTGCACTCAGCTTTGCATTCACATCCAAGGGAATGGAAATCGGCTTACAATCAGCCATACCATACTTTGACAACATGTCCAAAGCATATTGTCTCTGTGACAGCCATACACCCTCTGGAGTCCTGATCACCTCAATGCCAAGAAAGTAGCGCAACTCGCCCAAATCTTTCATTTCAAACTCCTGTTTGAGAAGACCCTTCACATGGTCAATCTCCATAGCATTGTCACCAACAATAATAAGGTCATCTACATATATGGTAATGACCACAATCCCCACATCACTCTCACGTACATAGAGTGAATGATCAGCATGAGCTCTCCTAAAACCAATACTGACAAGATACTTGGCAATCCTATCATACCATGCTCTAGAGCCTTGCTTCAAACCATACAAAGCTTTGAGAAGTCTGCATACATAATCTGGGTAACCTGGATCGACATAACCAGGTGGCTGATCCATATACACTTCCTCTTACAACTCACCATTCAAGAAGGCATTCTTTACATCCATTTGATACATAATCCATCCTCTAGATGCAGCCACTGCTATGACAGCTCTCACAGTCGTCATCTTTGCCACTGGAGCAAAGGTCTCCTCATAGTCTATGCCATACGTCTGTGCATAACCCTTTGCGACCAGCCTTGCCTTGTGACACTCAATGTTACCATCAGCCTTATGCTTGGTTTTATACACCCATTTACAGCCAATAGCTTTCTTGCCACTTGGCAATGGCACCAACTCCCATGTGTCATTTGCTTCCAATGCAGCCATCTCTTCATTCATTGCATCATCCCAATGCACATTTCCAACTGCATCCTCAAAACATGTGGGCTCCACATCCTGTATCACCTTAGCCATGTAGGCTTGGTGATGCGCTAGATACCCATCATAAGTCAATTTCTGAACTGGATTTCTGACTCTATTAGATCTGCGCGGTCCTTGGTCACTCCTTTGCCCTCTAGCATCTTCTTGTACTTTCCTTACACCAGGTGTCCTGACAGCCGGAATTCCAAATTCCTCATCAAGACTTTGTTCAGAACCATCTGAATCCATGTCTACATGTGAAAAACCTGATGATGCATCAACCATAAAGGGAGGTTCATCAACCTTTTCCTTTCCTTTTCGTGATACATTCCCTGTACCTGTTGGTGGAGTAACCTGCGTACGTAGTCTACCATTCCATGGTTTCTCAACAGAGCCATGAGAAGAGGACTCTTGTGGTCCACTCAAAACCTGTGACTGTGGCCTCACATTTTGTACAACCACATCATCTTTTACATCAGTCCCAATAGTGCCATGTGCATTACTGTACCAGCTGCTCATCTCATCAAAGACTACATCTCTGCTCACTCGTAATTCTCGTGTAGTAGGATTGTAGCACCTGTACCCCTTTTGTTCAAGGGAATATCCCACAAGAATACATTTCTCTGCTTTAGGATCCAATTTCCTACGCAACTCATCTGGTACATGCACGTAAGCTATGCAGCCAAACACTTTCAAGTGTGCCAAATCAGGCTTTGTACATGTAAACTTTTCCTCAGGTGTTACATCATGCACCGCAGCTGTAGGTGTCCTATTCATAATGTACACAGCTGTATTTACAGCTTCAGCCCAGAAATGATGAGGCATGTTCTTCTCATTCATCAATGCACGTGCAACCTCTGCAATGTGCCTGTTTTTCCTTTCTGCGACCCCATTCTGCTGTGGAGTATATCTGCATGTAAACTGCCTGTGTATACCATGCATTCGCAGAAAATCTGAAAAATCATTGGAGAAGTACTCTCCCCCTCCATCTGACCTCAATGTCTTGATTTGCATATCTGTCTCCTTCTCAATCATGACTTTGAAGTCTTGAAAGTGACCAAACACTTCACTTTTGTTACGCATGAAGTAGACCCATACTTTCCTTGTATGGTCATCAATGAAAGAGACATAATACCTGCAACCATGTATACTTGCAGTATCCGTTGGACCCCAAACATCTGTGTGCACCACCTCAAGTGGCTTTTTACATACATTGCGCTCATGTGGAAATGAGCCCTTTGACTGTTTTCCAAACTGGCATGCTGCACACACTTTATGCATACCATCCACCTTGAATTTGGGCAAACCTTTTACAATCTGTTTTGATTGCATGCTGCGCAATCTCTGCTCATTGACATGGCCAATGCGTTTGTGCCAAATGTCAACATCAGCCACAACACCTGTGCCCTGTGCAAATAATGCAGCTTTTACCTCAGGCATGTCTACATTCAGCGTAAACATTCTGCCCACACATTTGCCCTCTGTGATCAGCTTACAGCCATTCTGGAAATCTTCTACATAACAGCCATTTGGATTGAAGCGAACCTGCAAACCCTGCTCAACCATTTGTCCAACAGAAACAAGATTCTTTGTAATGTTTGGGACATGAAGTACATCTGCTAAGTACTTTGATTTCCCACTCTTCGTATTTAGAGGTATATCCCCTACATGAGCAATCGGGTGAGCTGTGTCATCTCCTGTCTGCACATAGCCTGACACATCTGGTTTGCGCATATCTCTAAACCACTCTCCACGAGACGTCATGTGATTAGAGGCACCTGAATCCACATACCAAACATCATCTTGGGTGGAATTCTCTGCAGTCATTGTATTCATTACATGTTGCATAACAAACATGCGCTCATTTTTGCTGTCATCTGTATCTCTGCTAGTAGATGCATAGTTGCCCTGTTCTCTCTTTCTACTTGCTTTTCCCTTTGGACAGTCACGTGACATGTGACCTCTTTCACCACAAGTCCAACATTATCTACTATCTGGAGTATGTTGCTGCCTGCTTGATCCTGTACCACGACCTCTTTAACTCCCCCTGCCTTGAGACTGGTTTCCCCTACCACCTGTATTGTTTTGATTTGATTGACCTTCCAGAAATTGGCCCCTGCAACCCCTTGGGCCTCGACCACGACCTCTACCTCTACCTCTGTTGGAGTTAGAATAGAAGGCCAGTTCAAAATTATTTCTGCCATGAGAAGAAGATGTGTCAAGGTTCTTCTCCTCAAGAATAAGCATAGAAATCAAATCTTGGAACACGGGGATGTCGTCTCTTGTATTCATGGAAGACCTAAAATGTACATACTCATCTCCTAGACCATCCAAGCATGCACGGACAATGTCATTGTCTTCCACTGAGACTTTAATAGATCCAAGAGCCTCAATGATACTCTTGATCTTCAAAGCATAATCATTGATGGAGAGGTTGTTCCTCTTAACCTGATTTAGCTCCGACTTTAGTTGAAGCTTCCTGGCCTTGGTGTTCACCTCGAACACTCTGCCTAAGTTTTTCCATGCAATGGCGGGGGTTTCAGCATCCTGTAGATAGCCCATCATGCCATCTGTGATGCTCATAGAAAGCCAATACATCACTTTGCTCTGGCCTTGTTGCCAGTCCCTCAAAGCTTTCCTTTGTTCTGCTGTAGCATTTGCCTCGGGAATCTCTGGTTCCTTTTCATTGTCTCCTTCTACATAGTCCCAATAACCTTTTCCTTTTAGGAAATTTGTTATTCTGAACTTCCATGCAGGGTAGTTATTTTTCTCAAGCTTCTCAGTAACAATCTGACTGAAACCGTCAGACATCTTGAAGCACTAAGACAAAATAGCTGCAATCTGCAAAAACCTGCAAATCTGCTGAACGTGCTATCGTGGTTCCTGTAACGCTTTCTACACTCAACGAGTGTCCACAATCAAGCGTACATACAACCACTGTACTTGTACAGTAAATCTCTGTATACTGCACTTTGGAGACCTGTTCAGAAACTTGTGCGAAAAACCCCTAAAATGTTTTTCGCTGCGCGAGGCGCCTTCGGCATCTGGTCGTGGATTGCGAACGAAGGGATTGTGATGCTCTTGCTCTCTTAGCCTCTCTTGCCTGCACCAGGCTCTGATACCATGTAAAGAATGAGGATGCAAGAGAGCTACACAAGACAAGCACAAAGCACACAGAGATGGAAAGCTTCTTCTTCTTCTTCACAGAAAAGAGAGTACAAAATGACTAAGTGCTAAAGCTGAAAAGTAGCACATGTGTACATGCGGTCACTAAGTGTGAACTCGCTAGAAGCGTACTAGGCTGGCACTATAAGTGTAGTCCAGCTGTAGAATCACTGGCAGAGATCCTCCGTGTCGGTCACCTAACGCGCCAGTGAGTAAATGCCATAAGCGGCCAAGACCCATAGTGGATGCCAGCTCAAGGTGTAGAGCTCGACATCTCAACATAAAATGGGTCGTATGGCACATACCACCCATTTTAGGGCATAGTATGAGTAGAGACCACCCAAACCATATCGGATGGTCAAGAGAATTCTCACGTGTGAGGGTGAGAACCATTTACCCATCCCTACAAAGTTATGGCTCATATGGCCAATTTGAGCGTATATTATGTATCAAGACCTCCCGAATGATATTGGATGGCCACAAAAATTTTCACGGGTGGAGATGAGCGCTATTTCCCAACCCGTGCAAAGTTGCATAGCCAAGGCCCATACTCTGTGGTAAAATGGATCGTATGACGTGTACAATCCATTTTAGCGTATAGTATGGTTTGGAACCACCCAAACCATATCAAATGGCCACATCACTTTTCACGGGTGGGTTTTGAATCCATTTGTCCACCCCTAAAAAGACTCGTGGCCATCCTTCTAGCTATAACACAGGTGGCCACGTCGATGTTACCGGCCTTGTCCTGGTGTCATCTTCCATGGCCTTGTCCTCTTTGTTCTTCACGCACCCGCTGACCCTCTTGAACACACCTATCATCTTGGCTCATTCATCCGCCCACGCCCTCCCGCCGCCTCACCCATGCACGCCGTCCCGTTGGCCTCGCCAATGTTATCGGCTCCATCACGATAAAGTCGGAGGTGGCGTCGTTCGCTCCGTCCTTCATGCACTCTTTGATCCTTGTGTGGCTCACACATCGATCCACACGGCCCCATCACCCTTTATGTGCATGGCTCATTAGCTCCCTTGACGGTGCCGTTCTTGATCAGCTCCATCACGATGGAGTTGACGATGGCGTCATGTAATGGAATTGGCCTATTAACTTGAGAGTAGCGGAAATTAATGAGAGTACTTTTGAGAAGTTACTATGTGAGCATAGCGGGTGAACATAAATGAAGATACCAACATAAACGTAGCAATTAGTTAACTTGGCATGAATAATACTTTTGCAATAGAGAGAATTTAGAGAACATGAAAATAGTTGAGGACTGGATTTATGTGGAACTAGTCCCCCCTCCAATAGGCATTTGTATTATGATTTCTACCATTAAGAGAGACTTGTTACAATACAATCTTTGTGTTTCTTGTGAACTAGGTGATGCAATGAAGATGGAAAGCTTCACGCATCACAAGCATAACATAAACTTTGTGGAAAGCTTTAACTATCCCAAGCCTCAGTCCCAAGACCTCAAACACCTTCGAAGGTGGAGAGAGCTACCAAGGAATGAGGGTAGGGAAGAGGAAGAAGAAACATTTCATAGGAGAAAAAATTAGTTCCTCAGTTATCATAGCATACATAATAGCATAGTAATGAAGATGGAGAAGATATCAAGATTAATCATTGAAGCATAGCTCTTGGTTGGATTTGCACCCCATAGCCAAGAGTGTTGGTGTAGGCTCTCAACCTCTACTTGCTTGGAGAAGGAGAGGGGGCTCTTGCACTTTGCACAATGCACAATGAGAGAGTGTGTGAGTGTGTGTGGGAGAGTATACCCCCTAAGAAACCCCCTAGCTTGATTTGGTAGACCCCCCCTTGTAGCTCATGCTTGAAGCTCATTGGACCCCTCCAGGCCTAGCCAATCACAAGCATAGGCATTACAAGCAACAAGGGTAGCCTTGGGACAAGTGTCCCCCTTTCCCCTTTGAGAGAGAGGCCTTGATAAATGCAAAGATAATTAATTAAATCTTCTAAATTATCATTAGACCCCTTGGGTGGCCAAACAATAGGCTTCATGCACACCATGAGGACAACATGAGGAGGAACTTGACAAGTGTCCCTTATGCTTTCTTTGTATCAAGTATGGCTTGAGTGAGTGTGTGGGTGTTCTCTCTCATCCCCCCTCATGTAGGGCTCCGCCCCTCCTTGTAGGGATTGAATCTTGAATTTTGACACCTCAAGCCCCTCAAGCTTAGGCCCAATTCCCACCACAAGCTTGGCCCTTAAGCACTTCAAGCTTGGTTTGGGTTCTCACCTCAAGTGCAGCCCTAGCATCTCAAGCATGACAAGCACCTTAGTCATCAAGCATGACAAGCACCTCAAGCACCTTAAGCTATTGCCCGGTTCCCACCTCAAGCTCAGACCTAGCTTACCTAAGGTCAAAGGACTTTTACACTAACTATTGGAGGTCTTCAATGAAGCTAACCGTAGATATTATGCTCCATTGGTTAGCCTTGCTCTTTGATAGACCATCTCTCATTTGGGCCACTTTAC
Organism: Adiantum capillus-veneris; assembly: GCF_014529385.1. Taxonomy (NCBI): domain Eukaryota; kingdom Viridiplantae; phylum Streptophyta; class Polypodiopsida; order Polypodiales; family Pteridaceae; genus Adiantum; species Adiantum capillus-veneris. The sequence goes on along the minus strand of NC_140951.1, from coordinate 39,478,848 downwards.
CATTGGCCCCGTGTTGAGATAGATCTATAAGCGCATGTCTATATCTTAACCCTTGTTCCCATTTACTCTCCCACATTAAATAATCAATTTAATATGAGAAAATCATCTGGGCTGGTTAGATATTAGATTTTATGACAATACCTCTCTATTGAAATCATAGTCATCCTCGACTATGAGGTAGAAGAGATAAAGCCTTAGTCATTATTAAATCTTACTTAGCGGGTAGAGGATCCCTTTTTACCCTACAATATCTTTCCAAGATGGATGACTAATCCATTTGGTTCTTGGGAGACATAGCTATCGCAAGAATGTCTGCTCTTTAGTCTATTTCATTTTCTTAAAGTAGAGTGACAAATTCTACTTGGTGTTTGAGAGACGTCGTCATAACAAAAATGAGTCTAAGCATGCATACTATTTAAATTTGTGCACAATTCAAAAGAGAACTAGTCTTATAAGACAAAAAACATGGGTCATTTAAAAGAAATTTGTACATTTGCTTACTCTAATGTCTCATTGTAAGCATTGACAAGGTTCATACTATCCTTAAGTTGTATTCCTTGCATCCATATAGCATCTTCAAAAGGATAATTTTTGAATTTAATAAGATACCGTCGGATAATCTTACCATGTCGTAGTACCTTGTCTTCATGCCGAAGGATCGCTTCGGGTTGTAGCACCTCTTCTTGGTCTTCAACTTTGGGAGGGTCTTCGATAATTGGTTCACTTGGTGGCTCTCCTTTGTAGGGCTTAAGTAGGCTCACATGAAAGGCATTATGTATAATGCAATGGTTGGGCAACTTGAGTTGGTAAGCCGTCTCATTTATGGGCTTCAAGACTTGGAGAGGACCATAGTATCTTTTTTCTAGCTTAGCATAATACTTTTGATGGCCTGTAGGATTTTTGCCCGTCGTTTGCCTTAATCGAGCCTTAGGAAACTTAAGCAAGACCCAATCATTTTCTTTGAGCGTTAGGGCCGTTCTATGCTTGTCATCAGTAGCTTTTTGCCTTTGTTGAGAGATAGATATAGCCTCCTTAATCTTTTGAAAAGATTCTTGTAGGTCATGGCTATACTTATCGACAGTGAAGATCTTCCCATGTACTTTGAGTAGCAAGGGATTTTTTGGTCTTCCCTCAATGATCTCAAAAGGTGCTTTTCCCATAGAAGTATGTACAATATTAGTGTAGGCATACTCTATAAGAGGTAAGTACTTTTCCCATTGTGAGCATTGATCTACTTTGGTAACATAATTCTTGAGTAAATCGAGTATCGAAGATTGGTTATCTCACTTTGGACATCCGTTTGTGGGCGATAGGCCAAAGAGAAATTCAACCTTGGTCCTAGATTTTCAACCTTTCCAAAAATTATTGGTCACATTCTACGATCTCTATCTGACACAATGGATGTTACTAATCCATGGTGTTTGAAAATCTGAGATATGAAGAGAGTTGCCATATGGTGTGCCTTAATAGTATTTTTGACAGGAATAAAGTGTGCTTTCTTGCTAAACCTATCAGCTATTGTCCATATTCCCGTATGCCCATGGATAGACTTGGGCAATCCAAAGATGAAATCCATGGATATGCTCTCCCATGGTGAATTTGGGATGGGCATGACTGGAGTAATCCAGGTTGCTTCCCTCTATCATATTTGGTCTTTTGGCATACTATGAATTTTGAAACATACTCTTGTATGTCCACTTTCATAGTAGGCCAATAGAAATGTGTCTCTACTCCTCAAAGAATAGGTTGAATACCTCTATGTCCCACATAGGGAGGAGCGTATGAGTCAAACATAACTTTCTCACAAAGGGAATGGGTAACACATAGCCTATTTCCATGGAGAAGATAACCATCGTGCAAGGTGAATTGTTCCTATTTCTTCCCCAAATCAAGGGCTCACATTATGTCTCTAAAGTTAAGGTCAGTAGCATACTCATCTATCATAGAGGATAGATCATTGTGAGTAGCTATAGACACTGCATTAACTTTTGGTCATCGTGAAAGTGCATCGGCCACTTGATTGTGCTTACTAGCAATGTGTGCTTACTTGATTGTGCTTACTAGCAATGTGAGCAATATGAAAATCAAATTGTGAAAGAAAATTTTCCCACCTCGTTTGTTTGTTGGAAAGCTTGGTTTGTGTCATGAAATATTTGAGACTTTGGTGGTCGGTGCGTAAAATGAATGGAGTCCCCAATAGGTAGTGCTTCCATGTGTTTAGGGCATGTAGAACAGCTAAATCTCTTTCTCATAAATGCCCAAGACTCGTTCATCCGTATTGAGCCTTCGTCTCTCATATTCTATGGCATGCCCTTCTTGAAGAAAAAATACTCCAAGGAAATCATCACAAACATCACATTGGACCTCAAATGGCTTTGAGAGATCCGGAAGCATGAGGATTGGCTGGGAGGTAAGATTCTCCTTGAGCTTATCAAAAGAATTTTGCTCCTTAGTAGTCCATACATGCTTAACGTTCTTCTTAGTTAAGTCATGTAGTGGTCCTGCTATTTGAGATAATTTTGCTATGAAGTGTCTATAGTATGCGTACATACCAATAAATCTTCTTAGCTCATGTAGATTCCTTGGATTAGGCCATGCTTTTATTACCTCTAACTTTGATGGATCCATATGGATACCATCTTGAGAGATAATATGACCTAGATATTGAATCTCTTGAAGGAAAAATTCACTTTTCTTTTGGTTAAGAAAAATCTTGTTCTCCCTCAATGCTTAAAAAATCACTTGGAGATGTTGCTTATGTTCTTCCAAAGACTTGGAGTAGATGATGATATCATCAAATAACATTCCAGTGAATTTGCGATAAGGTCTAAATTTTTTCTCGATTAGACGATTGAACATAGCTGGTGCAGTAGTCAATCCAAAGGCATGACTAGATATTCATAAAGACCAAATGTTGTGTGAAACATGGTCTTTAGGATATCTTCATCCACTATCCTTGTTTGATGACAGCCACTTTTAAGGTCAATCCTACTGAACTAATCCTTGTAGCTTATCAAACAGATCTTCTACTCGAGGCACGGAAAATCTGTTTTTGATAGTGATGTGGTTTAGTGCTCGATAGTCCACACACATACAGTATGTACCATCTTTTTTTTGCACTAAAAGAACTGGAGAAAAAAAGGGAGAGGAACTAGGCCTCACCATCCCTTTGTCTACCAGTTCCTGTACTTACCTCATGATCTCCTCTTGTTGAGCTTGTGAGACCCAATAAGGAGGCTTGTTAGGTGGTGAGCTTCCTGGAAGGATCTCAATTCGATGGTCATCATCCCCTCGTTTTGGAGGTAAGTCCATAGGGATATCATCGATGAGCACATCTTGGAATCCTTTTAGAAAATTAGACAAGTCTAACTCTTCTTGATTCCTACCATTTATATTTGATGAAACATTAGGATCTTTTAGAGACTCTTTGACAAAAATCATGTATGCAGAAACTGAGCTCTTCATTGACTTATCAAAAGCAAGAGGATTTACAAGTGGAATAGTGCGACCACGCTCACTAGAATCTATATACATGTTCTTTCCCTTTGTAGGTGAAGTAGATTCTCCTTTCAGGGAACCTCATATTGGTAGCCATGCGATCAAACGATGGCGCCCCTAGGATAGCATCCTCATGTTGGAGAGGAGAGATGAAAAATAATTCTTTGTTGACATAGATTTGGACATGAAGCCTCAACTTTCCAATCAAGGGAGTAACGGAGTCTTGTTGTCCCTTGAAAATTGTGTAAGCCATTACCATATCTCCCATCTCAAAAGCTTGAATGCCCAACTTGGTGGCCAACTCCATTGATATGAAGTTGTGAGTAGAGATAGGGTCAAAAAAGATGAAGACATCATGCTCTCTTACCTTTCCCCAAACATAGGAAAGCGATGATCCTTTGCAATGAGCATCCTCTTTGGGAGCTTCGATAGTGGAAGCCCTAGGAGTCTCATTGCGAGCATTCTTCTTGGGGCAAGAATGATAGCCATGTCCTTGCTCCCCACACTTGAAACACTTATGGTCCTTACAAAAAGCTTTAATCTCTTTAGGAGAGAGTTTGTTTTTACCTTTGTAAAGTCCCTTCTCCTTGGACCGATTGTTGTTGTTGTTGTTGGAAGTGACTTGGGAAGAATTTTGAGCATTGGTTTTCCCCTTTGCATCATTTTTGTCTTTGTTTTCCATGGGCTTGACATTCTGTCTAGCCCCTTGATGGAAATTGATGCATGAAGCAACCATGGTGTGATAGATCACTTCGGTGATAGAACCAGGCCGTTGAGAGTTGATGTATTTGGCCATCTCTTTAGGTAATCCCACATAGAATTGCTACTTTTGCTTAGCAAAGTCTATCTTTTGAAAGAAAGTAGCCTTGAGATGTAAATCCCAAAACTTGTCTACATCTTGTGGATAGACTCATGAGAGAGAAGCTTCAAGCTTCACCATTTGGTAAGCACTTTGTCCTTTGCATCACTTGCAAGGAATTGCTTCATGATGGAAACTCATATAGTTTTCCATGTCTTTGGGGCTTCCCCGTTGCCACGAAGGCTAGCCCACCATTGACGAGCTGATTTTTGGAAGTGCATAGCTACATGGTGTAGCTTGGAGGACTGTGTGAAGCTCTCATCTCCACAGTCCGCATCAAATTGTTGGATGAAGGCCAACACTTTGTTGGTAGCACCAAAGGGGCGATCATAGGTGAGAAAAGACATACTCTTTCCACCTTCCTTGAACTTATTTAGCTTTTGTGACCTTTGCCATGTAGGATATGATTTATGATGTCCTCCCCTCTTGTATTCTTTAGGACAATAGACATAACTTTCATCGAAGGAGGAGGAAGGTGCAGAAAAAGAAGAAGAGAGTGACCTCTTTCTAGCCCTTTGTGCCTCTCTTCCCTTTCGAAGAAATGATGAGGAGAAGGAATGTTTGTTGATCTTTTCCTCTTGGGAGGAGTGGGCGATGATCTAGACCTGCATCTTTGTGGAGCCACATCTTCAGAGGAACTTAAAGTTTCATTGCTTTCTTGCTCTTTGGATTCCTCCTCTCGTATGGGAGAGAGTCTTCTTTGGGGGTCTCTTCAAGAGGCTAACCCTAAGGTCTTATTCTCCATTGGTTAGGCTTTCTCTTTGATAGACCATATCTCATTTGGGCCCCTTTACCATTGGCCCCGTGTTGAGATAGATCTATAAGCACATGTCTATATCTTAACCCTTGTTTCCATTTATTCTCCCACATTAAATGAACAGTTTAATATGAGAAAATCATTTGGGTTGGTTAGATATTAGATTTTATGACACGTCGTCTACTCTGTGCTGTAAGCACCTGTTCACCCGTCCATCCCTGTCGGCCCAATCCATCCTATCATCGAAGACTTGCACGGATGACCCCTCGATTGTACTCCCTTGATGTAAGTGGCCCCGTCAGTGCACCCGCGACCTTGATTGGCCCTGTCACATTGTCGTCGGCAATGAAATTCTCCGCTTTGTGCTTCACGTACCTTTCAGCCCTCGCCCACATACTCGGAGCATCAGTCCAACCGTTTGCCCATGCGGTTCCATTCACACGTCCATGCCCTCAGTTATCCTCCGTCCACGTAGTCGGCCACATCATGATGGAGTCGATGGTGGCTCTGTCAAGCACATGTCGGCCTTCATCCATGCACTTTGCTCAATGCCACATCAAGAGTCATCCCGTCATTGCATCGGGTGTCCTCGATGGATGCATTGCTCGCACCCTCCACCATCGCATCCTCTCATGGAAACCTTCTCTTGCGGCCTTCCAACAACAAGGGGGTTTCCCCCGTTTGCCGGCCTATGGGTCATGGTTCTTGGGGGGTTCGTCGAGCTACACCGGATTGTGTACAACTATAAGATAGTGGTGCTTGGTTGAGACGAAAACGGGGAAGACCGCAGAGCGAAGGACGGGTGAGGTGAGGTGATGAGTTCCCCACACCCCTCTTGTGACGTTGGGATTCACCTCAGGCGAGTGCCAAGGATACCTTCCACCGACGGGCTTGGCTACTTTTGGGCCGTTTTCAGGTCTTCCGGGGCTCAACGCGCTCGGGGTGGTCGACGGGGCTCGATAGGCAATGAGTGATGGCGGACCGTGTCCAGGGCCGAGGCACCAACTACGATAAGCTTTTGCCCGGACGGCGATGTGATCAAGGTGCGCAGTGGACGTTTTTTCGTCGTGAGCTACGTGTGGCTTGTATCGATACAGAAGGTCCCAAACCCGTGTGCATAAGTAAACCAAAAGCTATTAAAAAAAAATCTTTCTTTTTGTGATCCAATGATATTTCAAATAAATAGAATTTTATTATTAATTTACACTTTTAAAAAATAAAAAATATATAAAAGTATATGTTTAAACTTAAATTACTACGTAAATAATTAGGTTGAGATATCTTGATTTTTAATTTATTTACACCTATTTTTTAAAAAAAAAGAAAAAATGACATGGCTATTGAGGTGGCCATGCATGAATGACATGGTCATCCATGTGGCAAGCTGATGTGGATGATTGATGACATGGAATGCATACGTGGAAAGATGAGGTGGCGGATGGGATGCCCTCATTTTCCATGTCATATGATAACATGTCAAAATGGTGACATGTAATGATTACGTGGCAAAAAAGAGTTGGCAAGGTGGTGAGTGATGTGGCAAGCCATGCAAGCAATACTTACACGTGGCATGTGAGGTGGTGGATGACATGGCACTTAAGGTGAAGTGGCATGCAAGGTGGCAGTGGAGTGTGGTGGATGAGTTGGCAATTAGAGTGACATGGCAAGCCAAGTGTTACGGTCAAAGTGTTGACTGTGGTGATGTGGATGTTATAAGTATTTCTTCATCAAGGTCACAATGTTGTGACAAGGTGTGACAGGCTGAACCAAATTGTCCTTGCACAATAAAACTACCATTTAGATGTGAAAAAATGAAGGTCAGAGCTTCCCATTGTATTTGCACCTATGTGCTTTGTGTGGCTACCAAATCTTGCCTCTTCAAAGTAAGTGCAAGCAAGTCAAATGTACATAGGAATGGCAAAAAAGAGGTTGTTTCTTGGTTGTCTTGGTGGGGGCAACTACTGAACGTGGGTACACCTTACCATGCATACACCCTGTGTTCTATTATCCAAAACTATATCAAAACTTTTACAAAGTTGGCTTTTATACCTTAGTCAAGGTCTAAAATATGCAATGTCCGAGCGCCCAACGCCTTTAGGGCTTCATCACTTACTGAATTTGCAACCTAGGCACACTAACTTACCTGTTTTTTACACCTTGGAACTCCCATTGATTCCATAACACATTAAAAGTATTACAATGGCTTGAAATGAATAGGGAATTTACAATGTATGACCATTTTGGAAAAATGTGAAAAATGCGTAACTTCAATATTTACTGCTTCTTCATGTTGATATTCGATGTGCATCTGTAAGACTCGGGCCTTTAGTAGCTTCTATTAAATGACGTTGGCTCAATTAACATTCCCCCTTCTGATTTTAGTGCATGTCATCGGGCACTGTTGAAAAGAGTCCGTGGAGGCTGTGGAAGGTTTGCTTGGTTGTTGATGGGCTCATCGTCTTCATTTATCGTTGCATTTGTTAATGAGGTTCAATTTGCTGGAGCATCTTGATTGGTCCAGATATGTCTGATGTGAGAGATGATGTTGCATTTGTCCGTTGTAATAGCATAATTATGAGGCTGCTGTTTATTTATGAAAAGTATAAACAAGGGATATGGAATGATGAGGTTCTAAATTAGGGTCTAATACCTGGATGACCAAAGTAAAAAACCCAGTGGGAAAAAGTGCCTTTGGGATACGTGCATTATTGGAGTACTTATTACCATGGAAAATATTAATAAAGTACTCAAGGGATTATTTGCTGATAGATATGGAATTAAAAGGCAGAAAATATGAGAGGGTAGCATGATGGAGCATTGGTTTGCCCATTGTAGTCCACTCAAGGTGCATAGGTGGATGCAAAAAAGAGTGTCTAATGCATATTGTCCAATGGTGGGACTTCTTATATATGCATACACAGAAATGCATGGGAAACAATATGCTGTGCAAGAAAGATTTTGAGGGGTTCTTCAAAAAGATGGTGTAGCTATAAAAGCATATGACATAGCTTTGCAAGTTGGCACCCGTTTAAGAATGTTTAAGAATGGTTTTCATTGTCGAGGATATGTGCTCTCATCTTGCTGTGCACTGTGCGTGAGTGTTGGACTCTAGGACACTCCACAAATTGTAAGTTAATAGACTTTGACTCTTATGCTCATCTCATATAGCATGAGCGACACTACTTAGATATGCTCAACTCTTCCAGCTTGAGCGTAAGCCTAATAACTACAACTCTTATTACAATGTTTATTACGACTTGAAGCTTTGGGACTAATGCTTTGCTCATTTTTTGGCACTTGATTATACCAAAGAGTGTTTTTTGCACCTTGGCGACTTGACATTTTACATTCTTGTTCTTACTCTACAAAAATTTCTTCAGGTAAAAGTAAGCTTTAATCCTCAAAAAGAGGATTAACGAAGGATCAAGTGCATTGAAGGTTTCTTTTTCCGTACCTGTTTTATCACCTTTGAATTTGCATTCGCATTGATTGGTCGTCCTTCTTTGACTGTGAAGACTCCATTATCTATTTGATTCTCCAATTGGGCTAGTTGGAAGAAGTCTTTGATGTTGTTGTAGGCCTTTGTTGACTGTCAGCATCTGGCTTTTGACTAGGAGCATTAGAAGATTTAGGAGTCCAAATCTCTTAAGAACCTTTGTAACTCCTTTGTGGACTTTGCTTAGCCCTAGGTCTTGTTGAGTTCTTGAGATCTTCATGCAGGTCTAGTGTAGTTGCAGTTGGCTTGTGGTTGACTGGTAGCCAAATCTTTGTTTAACCTGTGTAGAATACTTGTCCAAGAGGAAGATTCTTTGAGATTTGTCTTTGTTCTATATCCTCTTGAGAGTTGTGGTAGACTTTAGCATCTTTTGAAGTCTCTTGTATACCTGCTTCTTAGGTATCCTATGATATTGTTGACGTTGATACCTTGTGGGCCTTCTTTCTTGGGAGGGTCTTGATTTCACTTCATATGCTCTAACCTGCGGTTTTGGTACCCATATATGTATGTTACCTCTATAGTACTCCTGTTCTTTTAAGCCCCATTCTGATGCTATCCATCCCATGTGTTTGTCTTTCTGTGTTGATTGCTCGTCCATAATCCAAACCGGATCATTGACTTTGACTAAACTTCTCGGAACAAATACTTGCTTGACTTTCCTTTGCTTTCTTGATTACTTTGATTGATATACCTTTGATTTGTTGGGTGTCTCCTTAGAGGTTTCAGTTGGGTCAGCAATTGACTTGAAGTTTTGAAAGCCAATCTTACTTGAAGAAGCTGATCCATGAGGGTTCTTTGATGTAGAGGCATATGATGTCACACCTTTTGTACTAATTGGTGGAAGTTCCACTTTAGCTTTAACTTTGTCTGTTGAATTTATCTTTGATTCTTATGACTTCTGCAACTCTAAATCTAGCATTAATAGTAACTGTAAATGTTGTTGGTTACCTCTTGGAAAAGAGAGTAGTAACATTGTATCGTCTTTGTAGGCCTTGTGCTGGTCTAACTACTGATGTCCAAGGATGACATTTGCATGTATGTATTTTGAAGGCTTCACCTGAAACTTTATCTGCTCTTTATGATTTTGGATGCTAAGGGTAGTAACCATTTCTTATTGACCTATATGCATACCTAGCATTCTTTTTCTATCATGTTTGCATGGAGTGATTTGGAGGATCCTTTGGATGTTCTCTGCAATTGTATTGCAGTCTACTACTTTATCTGATAGAGCATTGCATCTGGCACTCGATCCTTTTGTATTGCTAAGAACTATAGCTATTCTCATTGTTGGTTCTATTGAAGATTTATGTCCTACTTTTGTCATGGTCTCATCTTGATTTAAATGTGTCTCTATGGAGGGTGTCTTGAGACTCTGTTTTACAATCTGTCTTTCATCATCTGATTAGCTGGCAATGTTTGGATTTGTGGACTTCCTATAGCTTCTTGGTTGTCTGCAACCCCATTCTTCTCAACTTCTAGCTTTGGTGGCATTCTCCGCTCAATAGAATTCATGGTTGCTCTTTGCTATGTTTCATCTACACTTATTGATGCCTGATTTGTGCTAAGTTCTTCTGAGGTTAAGTCTAATGGAGATGAATCATCTTCAATAAGCTTTGCTTTGGCATCCGTCTCCATTGTAACTGTTCTTGAGGACTTTGTGTTGTCGTCCGAGGGTGACGAGTCTTGGTCTTCATTCTTTGTTGTCTATGATGACTCCGTTGTGTTTGAACTTTGCATCTCTAACACCTTATGTTCCATTGGCATTTTGACTATGATGTTATCTGGTACATCTTTTGTTGTTACCACATGAAATTGAGCTATGATGATCTATGAACCTATTTGAATGGCGGTGGATCAGATGACTGCCCAACATTTTGCTTGTTTGTCTCCATATATGCTCAAAAATTCAGGAGCATCTTCCAGCTGCGGTTGGCCACATTTTTTCCAAGTGCAAAAGGACATGAGGTTCTTGTCTAACTGGAAATCTAGCTTTACTTTTCTTGAGAGTTTTTCTTCATTCTCACCAACAATGTTGCACTTGATCGTCTCAAGATTTCTTTCTGTACTGATTGATTTTGTTGTGGAAGTGTCCTTGGGTTGAGCTTTTTCTACATATTCTTTGATTTGACCATTTGCTTCAGTTGATGTTGACTCATATGACTGTGATACTGCACCTTTTTCTTGCAACTGTTGAGCATTGTCTGTCTGCATTTGAGTAACTTTTTATCTTAGAAGATCCATTGTATTTTCTGGCAGAATTTGTCTCTTTGGAGGAGATTTTGGTGGTGATCTTTGTGTAGCTATCTGAACTTTAGCTTACACTGGTTTTGACTTATCAATCACCTGTTAAGGTAGCTTGAGGATTTGCATCATCTTCATATATTTCTTGGCTTCAATCGGCCATCCATATGGGTTTGTACAAGGTCATGAACTTGCTGGTATGCATATGTGAGTTTGGTCAAGTGATATTGTTTGAACACTATGGGATTTGTCGGCTTTTGGCTTTCACTTGTGGAGATCAGTTGAAACTTTTTTCCCTGATGATATTCATAAAGGCATTTATCTGTAGACTCTAAAGAAATCTGGGTCAATTGGAAACTTCCAACAACCATATGATCTTTCAATGGTTTCTGCTTTGAAGGGGTTTGTTGGCTAGAAGTTCTAGGGCTACTAACTGGCATTGCGGATCCTCGTACTAGAGCTGAGCTTAATGGATTTACAGCTCCCCCCTTCTTAGGGTGATCATTATAGCCTGCTCCATTATGAGAGTTCAAAATTGTTTGGGTTTGGTTTAGGCTCACCTTTTGGGACTGTGAAGGCACACTTTGGGTAGCATTGTTGATGTTTGGCATATGTAAACCTTTTGCATAGTTTTCTATGTATCTCCGTGAAACATGACAAATAATTCCCCAAGCCAAGGTGTAGATAGCATTATCTTTTCCTTGATATTTTCTATCCCATGGTTCTCCTATGATATGATCTTTTGTGGTTTCAGGACCCAAGTCATCATAGATCTTAGACTCTCATCTATATCTACGACTGTTTTGATCAAAATATATGCTCGTTTGGTCACAACGTTGAAGCTTGATTTCCGATGGAGGAGAGTTTGGCTATGAATAGATTTTTGGGTTTACTCGGGTAATATCCTTCATCCCTAGAGAGAATGGGCTATAATAGATTCTATCCTTTGAAATGAACCATCCTTTTTGATCTATCACTGGACACACTTCTATGAGCTACGATGTGGGCCGTTCAAACATTGGTTGATCCTTTTTGTACAGCTGACCTTTTTGGTCCACATAGTGTGCATATGAATTATGTGTACCATAAAATGATAATATCATTCTATTTGATGTGTCCCTTAGACTCGTGAATGATTGCACACTTGTGGTAGTGGATGCAGAATCATTTGCAAACCTTACACTCTTTTTGACCTTTGGTGATAAATCGGGATTCACATTTCCACTTCGCTTCACATTTTCCTTGGTAGTTGATGTGTCCCTATTGTCTGAATTTCTTGGACAATCTTCATGAAAATGTTCGCTTTTGCTTCTACAATTTGAGTAATATGCCATGAATGGTGGTATTTCATTTGGTTCTATCATGTCAAGCTCTAGCTGAGAATTTTTAGCTTCTGTACTCACCAAGTTGTCAGCATCTTCTTTTAAAATACTGAGCATCAAGTTGTAGACTGCTCCATCTTCACCTTTGTACTGGCTTTGACTTGGTTCTCCAATTATATTGGCTTCAATTGGCTGATTTGTTGGATCTTCCATTACTGTCTCTTGATTGTAGATTTGACCAATGTAATCCATGAACAATGATCCTGATTGCATATGCACTACATGGATGTTTTGGGGGCTTGTGCAAGTTTTTGGATAACCACTTGGATCCATATTTTGCAATTAGAAAAATTACTCCTGCTCGAGTTTGATAAGGCTGATTTTGCCAAAGTATTGTTGACAATTGATTGCTCTTAGACTCACAAGAATTGATTAACTCTAGCTTGAAAGTGTCAAAATTCAGTGGCCTTGTATTATGTTGTTCTAACATTGTACAAGCTCAAAAGTCTAAAATCTTGTTTCTGGAGCTCAAAAGTAAATAATCTGATTATTTACTTTTCTCAATTTTTCTCACTTTTTAGGCTTTTTTTTCCATATAAACACATTGTTATAATCTCTGGACAAGTTTCAATGAATTTGAATAAGATTTATCAAAGTTATCAACTATTTAGTGTCCGTAGACTCAGTTTTCAAGAATCTCGCTTTAGTCTCACTTTTGTGATCCAAATTTGATATGTGGAGTCTACTTGACATGCTTGACCTTGTGATATATTCAGTTGTGCAAAAAATCTCAAATCTAGAGCAATTGTGAATAATCGCGATTATTTACTTCTGAGTTTTTTTTTGCCAATATGTTGATACAAACAGGTAAAGAAACTCAATTTAAGCTCCCTAGCAAAGTTTCACCAAGTTTGGGTAAATCCTGCTCAATTTGTCAATAGTTTTGTGTCTGTAGACTGTCTTTACAAAATTGGCCAACAAAACTGGCCACAATTTTCACTTTCTAGATCTAAATTTACCAAATTTTATCTGAGTGCTCAATACAACATGATAGAACTTGTGGTATGCTTGGTTGGCCAAAAAAGTTTGTAAATTGGACAAAAGTAAATAATCACGATAAGTTACTTCTAGTAAATTTTAGTATATTTTTGGTCACCTGAGCATACACGCATGTTTTACACTCTAAACTAAGCCTTTGAGTCAAGTTTCACCAAATTTGAACAATATTTATAAAGTCAAACTCAATTTCTTGACAATCAGTACATATTTCAGTTTTTATCAAGTGTTTCGTCTATTTTGTGATCCAAACTCTATGAGCCTTCACAAAAGATGTTTGTAATCATGCAAAGAGTCTTTGTTATCAACCTTGATCCATTTTGAGCCAAAAGCAAAAAATTTGATTATTTACTTTTGACCTAAAATGAACATTTTTTTGTAATTTTTTCAATACTTAATCTTTTTGTGACACAACGTTGATCCATTTTGACCCAAAAGCAAAATATATAATTATTTACTTTTGACCTAAAATAAATAACTTTTGCAATGTTTTCACTGGTCAGTCCGTTTGTGACATGTTTTAAGCTTTTGAGTCAAGTTTTAGAGAAATTGAACAAGATTCATCAAGTGAGATACAATTTCTCGACAATTAGTATGGATTTCAGTTTTTGGCATGTTTTGTGATTTAAACTCTATGAGCCTTTACAAAAGATGTTGGTAATCATGCATAGACTCTTTGATATCAACCTTGGTTAATTTTGATTTCAGTTTTTGGCATGTTTTGTGATTTAAACTCTATGAGCCTTTACAAAAGATGTTGATAATCATGCATAGACTCTTTGATATCAACCTTGGTTAATTTTGATTTCAGTTTTTGGCATGTTTTGTGATTTGAACTCTATGAGCCTTTACAAAAGATGTTGGTAGTCATGCATAGACTCTTTGATATCAACCTTGGTTAATTTTGATATGAAAGTAAATTATAATCACAATTATTTACTTTTTGCAATTTTTTCAATGGACAGTCTTTTTATGACATGTTTTAAGCCTTTGAGTCAAGTCAAAACTTAATTTGGCCTAAATTCTCAAGAATAAGAAAATAATCAAAGTTTTTGCAAACTCTTGAAAATTTACCTCAATTTCATCCTTAAGCTTATCCACTGGTTCATACAACTTTTATAAGAATAATCTCTAGCCGGTTCAGTGGTTGACAGTCTTTTGGTGCTGTCTCAAGCCGTAGACTTGAAATTCTGCAACTTCACATAAACAACTCATAGATGATTCCTTTGGAGTCAGCAATGATTTGGTTAGATGGTATTTATTGAAATGATTAAGGAGCAACAAGCCTTTTGTGATCACTACTATGATTCCACGGATGAGTTAGAAGAAGAAATAGTTACAACGGAAGAATCAAACTCGAAAAAGAGCGCATAAGAGCCAAACTTCCACTTAGGTAAGGGGAGAAAAATCTTTTCAAATTTCCAAACCAACATCAAAGACGCCAACAAAGGTATTATAGGAAACTGGACAATAACTTGAAAAGGAAAACACCAAAACATGCAGTGGAAAATAAAACTCAATTCTTGATGAAAGTAGACGAAACAAACTACATAAAAGACAAGATAACAAGAAGATATCCAGACACAAAACGTTCAGAGCAACAAAATAAAACGAAACAAAAACCGTGCAAGCCTAATAAGACCAAAGGAAAGGAACCTCCAATGACAAAAACTGAATGCAAAGAAAATTACAAAGAGCTGAAATAAACTCTGAAAAAAATGTGGACCATGAAGATGGAGTCAAACAATGACAAGCCGGGAGCAATCAATTTTCCATCCCATTATAAAAAATATACTATGCAAGATCAAAGGATCATTGTTGAGCAACCCTTGCAACAACCAAAAGAACCAGGGAAATATTGTGAAGGGCCTAAGAACGCCAAGTGAATTGACCTTGCAGAGCTTGGAGAAGAGTCAAGACCTGCATACATAGCTACTACTGATATGTCGCAAGAAGAAGATGAGATTCTCATTTGTATGACAAAGGAATATAGCGATGTCTTTGCATGGTCTTACAAAGATCTCAAGGGGGTGGAGCCTACCATCTTCTAGCACACTATCCCTATGAGAGATGATACTAACCCAAGAAAACAAAGACCATATACCTATATTAACAATACATTTGTAAAAAAGATCAAGGGAGAGATCACGAAACTGAAGGAGGCTGAATTCATCTATGAAATAGAACACATTGATTGGGTATCACCAATTGTTGTTATGCTTAAAAAGAATTGAAAACTCAGAGTGTGTATAAATCTTAAGAAGGTGAACGCCGCCACTATACGAGATAACTACCTATCAAAAACCATTTTCTAGAACAAGTAGCTCGAAAAAAGGCTTGGCTGGCTTCTTAATTGGCTACCACCAATTGACTAAAGATCCTAAAGATTAACATAAAATGGATTTCACCACGGAAGGGGGAACTTTTTCTTATTGGGTTATTCCTTTTGGTTTGACCAATGCACCAACACCATTCCAAAGGCTAATGAGCCATGCTTTTAAAAAATATCTGTGAAATTTTTTAAAAGTATACATGGATGATCTTTATTAACTGAGCCAATGTCAGTTAACAAAAGTTGCTAAAGGTTCAAGCCTTACAGATGCACATCAAAGATCAACATGAAGAAGCAGTAAAGATCGGAGTTACACATTTTTCACATTTTTCCAAAATGGTCATGTATTGTAAAATCCCTATTTATTTCAAGACATTATAATAGTTTTAATATGTTACGGGCTCAATGGGACTTCCAAGCTGTAAAGAACAGGTCAATTAGTGTGCCTAGGTTGCAGATTCAGTAAGTGGTGAAGCTTAAAGGCCTTGGGTGCCCAAACATTGCATATTTTAGACCTTGGCTAAGGTATAAAAACCAACTTTGTAAAAGTTTTGATAAAGTTTTGGATAATAGAACACTATGTGAGCTAACGGTGCTCACTTCTCTCCTTCTCTCCCTTCCTACTCCCTTCTCGATTGTCACATTGCAGTGTCGTCTGTTGCGTTGCAACCACATGTAAGAGCTCTACGCATTGACATAAACATTTCATGGTAAACTGTAACTTTTGGCGTCACATACCCGCAATCTAATTTCATCATAAGTAGGAATTTAATCTAGGAAACCACAAACCAAGCATAGATGGGGTATTGGGGCATCATTGCTAAGCATTAAGATGCATTCGGGGTCGAAAACAACCAGGTGAAAAACTCACTGCTATTAATAATTATGATTGTTGCACTTGACCTAAAGTGAGATTTGAGACCATAAGCATGTGTGCCTAGGTCTTATATACATGTCCTATAAGTTTCATAACATTCGGATGTCGTTTGATTCTATAACGGTTATGATTTGCTTGTCAATTAGTGACTAGCTTTTGATGACTTAGGTCATTTGAGTGTAGCTTGAGTTAGATGTGATTTATCTATTGTTTTCCAAGAGTTGACACCCTCTTGTAGCCTCTATGCACTAGTCGAGTCAGCTTTGTCCCATGGATTGACAATTATGTTCGTGGTTCTCACTATGTCTGCAAGAAGATAGGAGTGAGGTTAGAAACCCGTCCCACATTTTGTGTTTCTACCGGGGACGAGTATACCTAAACTAGGAAAAACAAGAGCGTCTATTGTAGTTGTCATTAACTTCCTCTAGGTTCACCTTGACTTAAACTTTCTCTTGAAAATTGTATAGCTTAAGAGTGTCGTCTTTTGTTGTGTAGAGGTGGCTTGGAAGTAGATTGTACTTGCTAAGTACCTTGTAGGATTGTAGGATTAGGTTAGGATTTTGAGAATGATTGATGGACAAGACAAGTCTTAAGATCAATGCTGAAGAAACCATAAAAAACAAGTGTTTGTGGACACTTTTCACAACCCAGTTACAATAGAACCTAGGAGTAGGATAAAGAAAAATCCGAGTCAGAATCTAGGTCCACTCAAAAGGTTCGAACAAATGTTCAGGTATGTAATCTGCATCATTCACTTCTCTGTCTAAAATGAATTCTTCCCGTCGTAACCTGCATGATTCAAAAGCCCCATACATCCAAATTGGAGTGTCTTCGTGTATCCAGGATGGCAGTTTAGTCTCTACTGAGTTTTCAGAGTCCAATTCTTGTATAGGTGTCCTTAGGACATCCTTTTAGGAGTGGTTTTTCAAGTTCACTCTAGTAATTCTTTTACTTGTTTTAGGTAGAGATAATCATTGTCCCAATCTTGGAATAATTGTATCTGTCTCATGATCGGTCTTCCCAAGATAAGTTCATGATTGAGTTTATTTCCAAAATCTACAATGGCAAAAGTGTGTCGGTAGTCAATTCCACAAAAAATGACTATCACATTCTGTAGTAAGACCATTGGTTTAATTTCTCAATGTGTCTATCTTCCAGTTGCAGTTTCATCCTTGTTCACCTAATTGTTGGTTTTCCCTAGGCTTCCTAGACAGCTTTTGTTGCTATGGCTATACCTGTTCGATTGTCCAAAACAACCCTGGTTGTTACGTCATTGTATTGTACTAGAAGGGTCATGTTTCGCTCATTCCCCTCATCAGGGATTTCAAAATGACGTGATCACACTATAATTTCAGGTTAATAACAATAGAAATGCAAAATAACAAATATTATGTTAATTGACATTCATCTTTTTTGACCTGCAAGGAGACTTGGAGACCGGCTAAAGGCCCGCTGGGCTAAGTAGTTAACCCGCCGGGCCCGCCGGGTAAAGCCACTTCCTCGCCGGGCCCGCCGTGGCTATATAAAGACGACGCCGGTGCTTGTCTTTTTCACAAGAGAGGTACATTGAAAAGTCTTCTTCACCAAACTTTCTGGCAGCTTTCCACATTCTCAAAGCAGTGTAGCGGTAATTTCTTAATCCCTTCCTTATTTTATTGATGTTTTTTTGAGTTTTTTGCGTTAAAACTCAAAGGTATAAAATTTCTTTTATCAAATCATCGTACGTGGATGCACTGGCATATGGTTGCAATTGCGGCTAGGTGTGTCATTGCAAAAGCGTACGATGATTATGTTTTATATTGCTCCCAGTCATTCATGCTTCGGCACATGGCTGCAATTGCGACTAGGTGTGTTGCTGCTAGATTGACGGTAGCATCTATTTGAAAGAAGTCACCGTGCGTGGATGCACTGGCACATGGTTGCAATTGCGGCTAGGTGTGTCATTGCAAAAGCGTAGGGTGACTATGTTTTATGTTGCTCCCAGTCATTCATGCTTCGGCACATGGTTGCAATTGCGACTAGGTGTGTTGCTGCTAGAATGACAGGAGCATCTGTTTGAAAGAACTCACCGTGCGTGGATGCACTGGCACATGGTTGCAATGGCGGCTAGGTGTGTCATTGCAAAAGCGTAGGGTGACTATGTTTTATGTTGCTCCCAGTCATTCATGCTTCGGCACATGGTTGCAATTGCGACTAGGTGTGTTGCTGCTAGAATGACAGGAGCATCTGTTTGTAAGTTGTTGTACGGTGAGGCATACTACACTTTTTCTATACTGCACTTTTTTTTTCATGTAGAAAAGATCCAAATGGAGTGGCACATAGTTATATTTCACAATGTGTTGTTTGCAATAATACCATTGCAGCCAAAATGGATCCTTCTGCTACTTCAGTGATAGAGTTCAAAAAGAAAATTAGACAATTGTTGATTACAATCGTCAGTGCACTAGATCTCAACGATATAGCGCAGATTGTTGCAGATGAGTCTAGATTGCAATCATTATAGAGTGAGATTGCCCGCAAAATTTTATTGTTATATCCAGACAAAACAACCGAATCAATAATCTCATTACTGAGCATTTGGGTGGGAAATTTGCCCGAGGTGGCCTCTGATTTGAAAGAGGAATGCCCTTAAGAAGTAGACAAGGGTAAGCTAGAGCATTGGAACACGAGATGGAGAGCTGAAAAGGAGAGGTCAAGGCAAGCATCCCACATAGACACACAGTTTGGCCTAAGCAAGAAAATGAGAATGGCTATCACGAGAGTTATGGGGAGCAGCCAAGTTGGAGAACCGTTTATTGAGAAGGCTGCCATTGAGGGAACATCGGGTGCTATTGCTTCTGCCAGTCACCTGGAGAGCAATATATACAATTCTGAATGTAGTATGACTTTGGGCATTCCAAATAAGTCCATTAAGAAGATCAAGAAACTTGGGTCAAGGGCTTATGGCACAGGGTGGCAAGTTCAAATCAAAGGGACCAGTTTCCTTCCTACAACGAATACTTATTGTGCCAAGGAGTTCAAAGGACAGGCCAAGCATCAGTGGAAAAGCTTTGCATCAGAAAGTGGAGTAGATCTCAACCATAGAGGGATTGTGAGGAGTATTGCCCACTCTGTAACGTTGCCATGGTTTCTGATATTCCCCTACTTCAATGGGGGGACTTTAGGTGATCTTATGGAGACAATGCCCCTTCCACATGGCTCTTTCACGACGCTTGTAGCGCATCAAGAGGGGAAAGGAAATATCCCTGAAGACTTTAAATGGGAGCAGCCCTCTGAAGACAAGAAAAAACGTATCAAGAGCCTGTGCAATCATGCTCCCTCGTTGATCCATGCCTTGGTGAAGGCATTGCGATTCGCACATGACGAGGGAGTGATCCACAATGATCTCCATCCATGGAACATCATGTTGGACTTTACCAAGGATCTCACTCCCCGTATTGGAATAATTGATTGGGGATTGGATCTGCGTGTTGGCTTAGAGACACAAAAGACCAACAATACGGATGAAAACTGGCAAAAGCTTCATCCTTGGTGAGCTCCTGAGTTACTAGATGGCAAGAATTTATGCCCATGGACCAAGGCCACAGATGTGTACGCCATAGGATGGGTGATATGGCAATTTTGTAAGTTTTGTGGAGAGTTCTCTGACTACTACATCACAGATTGGTTCAAACATAAGGTTTTAGTGGAGGTACAAGCCATATCTAGGATTGTTGTGGAAGGTTGGGTGAGGAAGAAATCCACAGACAGAAAGACCTTGGCACTTTTGGACGAAGAATTAGAAAGATTTGAAGCCCAGCCAGAACGATGCTTACGCCCTCCCTCTGAAATGAGTGTAGCCTTTTTTTGATGGATATATGATGTACTTTATTAAGCAGGGTTTTCTGAGACTTGTGACTTATAAAAGCACTTTTAAAAATTGGGTTTTATGCGCAATGGATGATGTATGAGTAATAAAAACACTTTGTTATATCTCAATAGACAACAAATTTTCTATGAGTTTTGTTTTTTCTCTTAAGTTTCAAGCAATAAGCCACGTGGAGTCACTGATTGTCATTCATTGATTTAAAAAATGGTGGTTACTCTTATATCAATTGATTGTCGTAAGATGGTGGTTATTCTAATATCAATTGATTGACCTAAAATGGTGGTTAAAATTATAGCAATTGATTGTCGTAAAATGGTGGTTACTCTTATAGCAATTGATTATCATTAAGTTTGTATGCCGTAACTGAAGTATAGTGTTTAATCAGGATATGGATAAGGATAATCAAAGGGCTAAGCGCGCTTTTGATCGTCTCAGATCCATGTGTCAAGGAGGTGGAGTGAACGACACCGCTTGAATTGTTGCTCGTTGCTCCCAGTGGGCCAACCCGGTGGGTACACAATGGAAAGAGGTGAACACTAGGATTGACCGAGAAATGGTGAAATCCATATGGCCAGGCGTTGCAGATGACAACATCAAGAAAGGCCGACTCAAGCTATCACAATGCATTAATGCAGACATACGAGACAATGGAGAGAACATATATCTCGATGTTATGGGTCATCCTATGCATCATATGGATTGTCCATTGTGGTTTTCCAAGATGTTATACATGCATTATGTCTTGGGTGAAGCAGTGGACTTTAGCTCAAGGACACCTCACATGACGGTTGAGGACATTCGCAGTACTGCAATCACCGTCACACGGCAAGAGATGTCATTGGCACTAGAAGGTGCATCAATGGAAGTGCATCAAGTTAAGGAGGAGCTTCAAACTCAACTCAGGCAAGCATCACAAGCTAAACAAGGCTCTCATGCAGAAGAAACCCTAAATAGAGACTTGCAAAGGGAGGTGAAGGTGCTATCTTGCCACGTAAAAGAGTTAGAGGCGACTATAAAAAAACAAAATGCTGCCACATTGATTGAGCACCCAACATCTATTGAGGCCCCTCCAGCTTCTGGTGAGCACGGTGGTCCTTGCCCCATATGTAGATCATTCTTTCATGAGTGGTGTGGTCACTTCATCTTGCCATGCGGACATATGTATCATATATCATGCTTGATGCAAAGCATGATGAATACATTTCATTGTGCTATATGTGAGTTTGAGATATCCAAAAAGCTATATGCAATGTTTAAAATGTCCGAAGACTATAATAAGCTTAAATGTCAGCGTGAACAGGAGAATGAAGATATTCTCACAAATATTTCACTATCACTTGGATAGTTTTTGTAACATTTGATAACATTGACTCGTTGTCTTACGAGAATTTATTAGTGAATTGTGAATTGTCTTCTCTTCAGCTTCAATTATGAAACGTGATAATGCAACGATTTGTTAGGGCTTTGTATATTATGAAGTTTTAATAGTGATTTGTGGCCTTGTAAAGTTTTTTAAGGGCTTTGTTTATTATTAAGCAAATGTCTAAACCTTAAACTAAATATTAAAAAAAGCTTATAAGATAAACAGTTTTTGAACTTAAGCAGAAGTCACTCAATGGATTCGATAATCTATTAATTAAACCACCGTCGCTTGCTGCGACGGGTCAAAGTTGGTTCAATTTCCAAATTCTCTTCAATCTCTTCTAAAGTACATGTAGTTTCTACTTCATGAAAATCCCCTTGCAGCTCACTGTCTTCGTCCACCTCATCATTGGTTACATCATAAGTCCAGCGCGGCATCTCCTCTTTGTAGTTCTCAGCTTGCACTCTTGCCAATAGCCGATGGTTGCAGTACATATACACCAATTTTTCAGCTCTTGAATTTAGAAGGCGGTTTCTGATGGTGGAATGTACATATTTATATGTACTCCAGTTTCTCTCAGAACTTGAATTGGATGCACATTGGGCTAGGATTCTAACAGCTAGGCGTTTAAGGGTGGGTGCACTACCACCATTCATCATCCACCACTTCCACGCTGGTTGCTCCGTGGCAAGTTTCCGCACAAATTCTGTACCAAACTTACCCTCTTTGAGTTTAAACTTCGTAAGATCAGTAACAGCTGATGCATGCTCATCAGGATCATCATAAAACCTGCCTATCACATCATAAAAGTCTTCCAGCACCTCCTCATCAAGTTTGTCTATTTCCATTGCCCAATACTCTGGATCCAATAAGAAAGCTATGCTGTGTAGTGGACTATGTGCTCCAACCCATCGACCATGCACATACTTTCTCAAAATTTCTCTCCTCTTTTGAGTGAATGGTGTCTTCCAAGGCTTCACAATTGGCTCCTGGGGCTCCTTTGGATTTGCAAGGCTTTCTTGAACAGTCCACCAAGCCATCCACACCTTACCTATGTTATGCAAGGCAGAATCCAGTTGGCGTAATGCGAGCATAATGGGCATCATGACATTGTGCACATCCACCACATCATCCCAGAAGTGGCGATCAGCTAGTAGATCTCTGATCACCCCTATTTTGCTTTTTATCTTCTCCCTTTGACCAGCCTCCCATTTTGAAAAAGTGGCACAAACAAATGTCTCCATCACAGCATTCTTATTTTTTATTAGTGATTCTACCGTATAGTAGTTGGTGCAAAATCTAGTTTTGCACAGCAGTTTTAACATAGTAGACATCCTCTGACGGTACATGTCAAGAACCCTCTGACGCTTCAAAACAAACTTGACTATTAAGCGAGCATTGTCTACTATCCATTTGAACCACTCTGTGTCCTCCCTCTTGTACCAATCTTGCAATACCAAGTTCAAGCTGTGTGTACTGCAACCAGCACTATATAGGTGACAGAAGTGACTTTCAAGTATTCTACCTGCAGCCCTGCAATTTTTGGCATTGTCCATGATTACTTGGACAACATTTTCTTTTCCAAGTTCCTCAACTGCATCGCCAATGATGTCAGCTATAAAACTTCCAGACTTTATTTGACCAGAGCTATCCATAGCTTTGATAAAACATTCACCACGAGGACATACAAGCATGATGTTGATCAATGGCTGCCTTTGAACGTTGGACCAACCATCACTAACTATGGTGTATCCAGATTGTTCTGTTGCATTTAATATTACCCTTTGAATATCCTGTTGTGTGCTTGTGTAACATTTATCCAACAGTTGGTTTCTCATATGGTGATATGTTGGAGGGGTAAATCCAGCACCATACTCCCCAACGCGTTTCCAAGCTGACTTCCATGCATCACGGGTGACAATGGCCAATGATCCCCCAGTGAAATAGACGGCTTTAGCTAGTGCAAGTTGTGCTTCTTCTAAGGAAAGTGTTTTGAAGCTCGTCTGTAAGCTAACCTGTCTACTTTTTGACGAACCTACCTGAAAGTCAGGAGATCCATGGTTTGGAGGAGTACTTCCATCGATATGAGAAGTTGGTTCCCTACTTTGAGTGCTTCCATTGGTGGGCGTTACACCCAATGATCCCTCATACTGGTTTGATCTTATCGATACGGGGGTGTGATGGTCGAAAGTAGAGAGTTTTGATCTTTTGCTCGTGGAAATTAGCTTACCAATTAAAGCTTTTAAGCGCATAGCTGCTTCTTCTGCACCTAAGCCCTTGCACTTTCCTCCTTGAATTCTGGTATTGCCACCTAGCAAATGATCCCTTATTCGTGGTGCTCCTCTAGATTTCTCTTCGCCACAAAAGTTACATTTCCAATCTGGATACTTATTTAAATTTGTGGCAAAATTCCACTCAGGTCCTGGACTTTTTCCACCTGCCTTTCGCTTGCCCTGCGAAGTGGTGCCTTGCGAAGCAGGACCTGGCATCGAGGTAGGAGGTCTCCTCAAGGAAGCCAGGCTTGGGACACCAACACCACCGTTGACATTCCCAGTGGAAGACATACTTATTGGATGCCTGCAATACCAATAAACATAGCTCAGTATGCTATCTCTTCTTTCAAGTATTATTCAAACCAAACATTAGTGTTATAATCAATATCACACACAAGCGCAGTAGTGAAGCCTGAAGGGAATAACCTCAATCTACTCAAACATGAGCAAGCAAATACAACGGTGAATCAAATATGTGATCAGTCCATCCCAAAAGTAGAGATATCGACCCAAAGATTCACCTTCCTACCCCTTTCTTGAATCAGTCCAGTCCAAAAAAGAACTAATGACCCATGATTGGAGCTCTAATCGAAATAGCAAGCAAATACAGCGGTGAATCAAACATGTGATCAGTCCATCCCAAAAGTAGAGATATCGACCCTAAGATTCACCTTCCTACCTCCTTTCATGAATCAGTCCAGTCCAAAAAAGAACTAATGACCCATGATTGGAGCTCTAATCGGAATAGCAAGCAAATACAATGGTGAATCAAACATGTGATCAGTCCATCCCAAAAGTAGAGATATCGACCCAAAGATTCACCTTTCTATCTCTTTTCAAGAATCAGTTCAGTCCAAAAAAGAACTAATGACCCATGATAGAAGTTCTAATCAATATAGCAATCAATTTAGAAAATATAACGGTGAACCAAACATGAGATTAGTCCATCCCAAATGTAGAGATACCGACCCAAAGATTCACCTTTCTACCTCTTTTCAAGAATCAGTTCAGTCCAAAAAATAACTAATGATCCATGATCAGAGTTTCATTAAGTTTTAATTTTTTTTAAAGACTATTCATTCTTTTACCTTTAGTTTTTCTTCTAAATTTTAAAGGATGACCAAATTTAGAGGAAGCGGTGATGTGATGTGATGTCTACTATAGGGTTATATAGAGCCGCCAAATATGGAGGGGGTACATGACGGGGCCGGCGGGATTCTTGCTTTGCCCGGCGGGCCCGCCGGGATTCATAATATGTCTGCCGGGCCTGCCGGGGCTTGTGGTTGCCCCGCCGGTTCTACGTTTTCTACCGGTTTTCGTAAGTCATGACATTAGATATGTTATTAACATGAAAAAAATAGTGATAATAACAACAATAATTAACATTTAACAAAATGTGTCATCGCGTAATTAAAATCCCTGCCCCTCATAGCAGTCACCTACTTTGCTCATGGGCACAAATTGACAAGTTTAGTGTGTGTCCCCTTGTTTTGCAAATTTTCTAGGTTCATTTGAGATACTCCCTTTGATCCCATATTTTCCATGGTAATTTTCAAATCTCTCGAGAGGTGTGGTTGTAACTTCAATAGCTCACCCAATGTCTGCCCAATGTGATTGTGCATGGAATTGGGGTTAACATCATATGGATTTCAAATTAGCCACATCCAGGGTTTGTATTGACCTATTTAGATTTTTTTGTTTTGCAAACTACTGGTTTCTCTTCGTTCTCACCTAGGTACAAAGTTAGTGTTCACAACGTTCCTGCTTTTGTAAAGGCTGATTGATCTGATCCCCAATCTCCATACAAAGTTTGTTCATCTAATTCCATGGGAGGTCTATCTAGTCGTACCTCTTTAATTGGAGCCAATTTCAGAGTCAAATTCCCATCTTTTTCTTCCCTAACTTGTTCCCATAGGTGGTTTGGCCAACCTCCTTTGACTATGGGCACTCTATCCCATCCCTCCTCACTATTAAGAACTATTAGTTTAGGTGATTGTGTATCATGGCTCTCCAAAGTTTCCAACTCACCCTTCTCTGTTTTTTTTTCTCTAAGTGTCTTAGTCTCAAGTTTTGGTGGTTTCCCTATTATTCCCAGCCGAGGTTTTTGTTTTTCCAGCCTGGATTGCTTGATAAGATTCTAATTTAGCTGCTCCCATATTGGATGCTAGATAATTTTTCCATTCGGTTTCAAATATTTGACCGGCCTTCAACCTAGCTTGGAAATCTTCCAAGGCCGCGTTGATTGGTTCGTAAATTTTATCAACCAATACTGATGCAGGTAATTTTGGTTCAGGTTCCTTAAAGTCTGATAACAAGGTCTACATCTTTTCCTCTACCTCTTTCTGTATCTTTTCTTCGACCCCTTTTTGTAATTTCTATCTCTTGAGTTTGTATCATTTGCGTCATTCTTTTCTGGAGTTTTTTGAGAAATTGTTGGGTATATCCAATCCACTTGTATTTCTCTTTTTATTCCACTTATCTATTGCTCTAGTCACTACTTGGACTAGAATCGTGGGTTGTTTTTCTAGTGAACTCCTAGGCACAACTTGAACTATGTTCAAGGCGGCTTCCCTTTGTTTGCTAGCTTCCTGGGGTATCCTTTAGGAAAGTGTCCATCCATGCAACCACATGATCCAGGATATGCCTCGATAGGTTTTGCAATGTTATCTAGTCCAGGATATTCATTTTTCCTTATTTCTCCTTGTCTATCTTTAGCAATGCTCTCCTCATTGAATATCTTGCAATTATCACTCAAGTCAATTGTGTCCAGACTGCATGCTTCTAAAGTCATGTGGTTTTTTATATACAAAATAGCATGTAAGTCTTTGTTTAATAGTCCCTCTAAAAATAGTGAGACAAGTCTTTTCTCGATTGGGATCTCCAACTCAAGACATCTGTCTATATATTGCCTCATTCGGCTCACACTATCTCTAATTGTTTCTCCTTGTTTTTTTTTTGAATGAAACCACGTTAAATCTTTTCCCTCTAAAGTCATTCCAAAACCCCTCAAATTGTGTATTGAAGTCGGTTATGTGTTGAGCTTTTGAAGCCTGTCTGAAGCTCGCTAAGTGGTCATAGGGATCCTCTGACCTGCTGTACTTTTTGACCCATTTTTGGAAGTCTACTAGTCTGACTCTATGGTTATGCTCAGCATGTGATCTCTCTCTCTCTTCTAGCAGGAGTTTCTCCTATTAAACCTTCAAACTAGTTTTTGGGTAGATGTGGACCTCTCCTTGTTCTGGTGCCACCCATTCTTTCCATGTTATAGGTGATCTATGCATTTATTCCCCTCGTTTCATCATTGAGGTGGTTGCCTCTGCCTGTGCTTACTCTTTGATTGATCATGCTATCATAGGCTCTATCATTCACGCCTACATTCTGTTCAATTTCATGTATCGTTATTGTAGTCTCTTCTCGGATCAGACGTCCCTAGTATTTGGTCTGTTCAATCTCCTTCCAAGTCATCATAAAAAAATTGTTGTTATCCCTAAAGATATGGACATGTAGTTGTGCTAAGCCCTTCTCCTTGATCTTGAAAATCTACACTATTTTCAAGGGTGTCAATTGCCCTGGTTTGGCATGGGAAGTCTAGACTCAGATCTATGACGTTGTTGGCTTCCCAACAATAGACTCCAAGCCTACGGTTGTTAGTGGGTATGCCCTTCAAAGTTTTGGTATCTATCGAGTCATACCCTTCTAATTCGAGCATAAGAGATGCTTTTTTCACAACCTTATTAGGAAGTAGAGTATCAATCTCCAATCCCCATTTGTTTGCTAAATTAGGATCTTGTATCTTGAGGTATTGCACCCCATTTTGGTCCACATAGAAGTTTTTTTATTTGTTTGCCCTAACCTCCTCTTCAAACTTGATCGTATGGTCATCTATCCTTACTAAAAACTCCTCGTTATTATGATCCAAAAAAATCTAGGCTTCATACTTGTTGGTTTTGAAGAAGGTCAATATATGCTTGGACTTAAGAGACGTCCCACCTCCTGATTGAGCTAAAAAAGAAGACATCTCGGAGCTTGAATCAGAATAAGTGTTTGACACTTCTTCAGCAATAGTTTCTAACAATATCCCTTAGTTTACACTCTCTTCGATGGACGTTGTGCTCCTATTCTCTCCTATGGATCCCGAGTTTCCCAAAACTCTACCAGATCCTAAGTTCATATATGGAGGTAACTGCAAACACTCCACGACATGAGTGAGAGGGACCCTCATTTCCTTACTCCACAAATTCCCTTTTTCAAGCACTAGATACACCCAATATGCCCTAGCTCTAAGATTTTGCTCAGGCTATCTTAGGCGTGCCTAAGATGGCTGCACGTATAAGTGGGGGTAAATTCAACTTTTATCACATGGATGCGGTCCCCAGAGCTTAACAAAAATATAATTGGTGTCAAATTCACAAAATGACCTTCCTGGTGAAAAATTTATCTTGGGCGCGCCTAAGTTAAATCTTCTCTATTTCTCTTTTCTTTTTGCCAATGTGAGGTTTGTGTCGGTTTCTTCATGTGTTTTAAAGCTTGTACAACGAGTTTCACAAATTTGGACAATTTACTATTGTCTTGTCATCCTTTTTGGTCCTATAGTCAAGGTTTTTAATTTTCTTGGTGTTTTTACCCTTGCACAAGTCCAAACTTGGCCAATCTTGCTCAAGAGATGTATTATGGTCTAGTGACACCATGTGAGTTGAAAATTTGGTAAAACTTGTGCACCTGAGATAAAACTCTACCAAATTTTGACATTTTTCAATTTTTATTTCACAAATTGATTTTCCCACAAGTTTTAGGATTTATCCACACCCTAGTTTCAAGTTCTAGCCAGAATTGACTTTTCCTTTATTAATTTTCTTTGAAATTGGTAATTTTTCCAGTTTTGGACTTGACTAGGCCTTTAGTGATCCAAATGTTTCCAAATTCTAAGGGAGTAGCCTACTCAAGTTTGTATACCACCTGCCAGTTTAGTTTGTCACTATCAGTCCCATAAACCCCCTATCTATCTTCGACGCGCCTAAGATAGACTTGGCAAATTTTTTGGTTTTCTTAAATGCACCTTGAATCAGATGCAATCTTGATGGTTTTTTACTTAC
Source organism: Adiantum capillus-veneris (assembly GCF_014529385.1). Lineage (NCBI taxonomy): Eukaryota > Viridiplantae > Streptophyta > Polypodiopsida > Polypodiales > Pteridaceae > Adiantum > Adiantum capillus-veneris. The sequence goes on along the minus strand of NC_140951.1, from coordinate 39,449,813 downwards.
CCTACTTCTATTGCACATGAAAAAAAGTGCAAAAAGTAGAAAATTCAACTTTCACTCTCAAATCTCTACTTTCTACTTAGGTGATACCCTTATCAACCACTAGCTAGTCTCAAGGATCCTTCACCTAATCCGTCCTACTAACTAAAGCTACCGAGGTCCTTATTGAGTGTTCCTACTCTCATCAGTCATGATAAAGCCAAAAAATATGTTACTCTAGCCAATACTAGAGGAAGTAGTGGAATTTCAAGTGAATGCTTCTCTAGTTTAGGTTGCCTCATCCCCGACAACGATGCCAAAATGTCTGCCGACTGCGAAGCCTCACCATATCAATGGTAGCAAAGCAAGAACCGCATATATAAAATGTCAATCCTGTGGAAGGTAGCTAACCCTACTAGTGCATGGAGGCTACAAAAGGTAGTTAATCTCTCCAAAAACCCAAGTCCTATGTGCCTTGCCTAATCGGTCTCAGATGTGTGTCAAACATCAAAAGGAACTTTCCTTACTTCATGCTCTACCCGATGATTTTGTATAGCTACGATGCCCAGAATGCAATGAAACTTACTACCTAGATTGTGGATAGTATCCTCAACGTCCCCATATGCTCAAATGTCATCTGTGACACTTGGACAAAATTGTCCCTACGATTAAATAACCTATTTTGGGCAGGTCAATCTTGGCCTCCGAAGCACTCTATGGATTATTGAGGATATTCTCTATCTATCCCTATGGTTGAAAATTAGTTTAGATACATGTATTGTGTATAGGAAATGAAAACACCTCATAGAAGGGCACACCTAAAACACAACTTCATCGCGAGAAACTTACGTAGAAAGAGAGAGCTTTCACGTGCGAGCGCGTTGGTATGCTTGGATTCACAATGCAACACCGCACAAGGGAGACACAAGCAATCAAAGGAAACATAGAACTCATAGTATTCAGTTGCAACGTACGCTCACTTTTATTATCCAAAACTTAGGTTCAAAATTACAAAAGTTGGCTTTTAGATGTTTGTGGCCAGTTTTCATGAAATTGGCATTAGATCACCCTACAACACACGTTACTGAACTCTAAAGTGGTACATAGCTAGGAAAGATAGTTCTAAAGGCGTTGCTATGCTTTTAGAACATAAAAAGTGTATGTATTGGAAGCTATCGCCCATTTACGGAATATTTTTAGTGTTTATATGCTAGTAAAGAATCACATTTTAGTGAATACTTCAAAAGTGTGTTTATAATCAAATGGAAATTCTAAGTGTGTGCATGGATTTATCACTATTCAACTCTTCTTTCTTGAGTTTTGGGTCCCCTAACACTCGAATTAGAAAAAAATGCAAAGGCGAGAGCGATTTTCCATTTTACTAGAATCATATTTATTTTGAGTTAATACTATGTTGTATCCAAATTGCTAAGTATTACCCAACAAACATAGTAAATTTCAAGCTTAGGTCAAAAGATAAGTGTACACTTCCAATTTGGCACCAACTTGCAGATAGGTTTATATGCCATACGGAAGGCCACATTTGTGGAAGCTATTTTTCTCATCTGTGTGATTTATGTACTTCATGGGTGTGTTCCACATTGTCTTAGAGAGACATCTTTTGATACTTTCTATGCTTGAACATGAAACTAAGGAGCTTAAGTGTGTAAATTAGAAGAATTTATAAAGGTAATGATAGGTGTACCTTTAGAAACATCGATGTTAGGTCAACAAAATGCTGAAAATATTGCATCTTTTTGGACATAATTCTATGCTCAAGACTCATTGTTTGGAGGTTTTTATACCTTGTATAAAATGGACGTCACCTAACAAAGATGTTTTTTTTCTATCAAATTGAGCACTTGAGTGAAGAAGCCACACTCCGTAAAATTCCTAACCTTACACAAGCTTTTGAATTGCCAAAAATGTTACGAGACTGGGCACCCGCCTGTTGCATGTGGTGAATTGCAACGGGGATAGCTAGCTTAATGATTAATTATGTGCTATCTATTTGAAACTTACTAACGGCAGTGAGTGCATGATGGTTTGCAGATTGGAAATGTGGGAGCTGACGAGAAGGTGCCGACAAATAATAATTCTCTTAGTCATTTTATCCTAGCACAATATTTTAGAAATAAGCCACTATGGCTCCGTTGTAAATAGGACAGTGAGGACCCACCCTAAGAGGGTCATGCAATAAGTAGCGTATACCACTCATAACTAAAGTAGACTAAAGTAGACTAAAGTATAAAAGAGGGGCCTCCAATTTTGGCACCAATAATAAATCTAAATATAAAATACCAAACTCCACAAGAGAGGTGTCATGGAGTTTGGGGCTATGATTCTAGGCCTTTCTTGTGTAGATGCTCTCAGTTTTTCCATCTCCCCTCTCTTAAGCTATTATGTGTTGTTGTGTACTCCCTAGTTAAGTGTACATCTTCTCTTCCATGTTCTTACACACTCTTACATCTTGTCTCTGTCAATTATATTCTTTTAGTGTGTGTGTGTGTGTGTGTGCGTGTGTGTGTGTGCGCGCGCGCTTGGAAATTGGAGAAAGAGGTTGGCAGGTTGATGGTGATGTAGTGAGCAAGTGTTGAATTGTTCTAAGCAACCGATCTCCCCTTCTCCCAACAAAAAAGGTCGAATAAATGTAAAGTGAAATTAGGTAGACAAAGTTAGTAACTGAAATGTGTACTTGGTTAGGATAAACATTGTCTTTGATTGTTAAATGTTCTTGTAATTCTAAACTTTGTAAAAACTAATAAAGTATTCGAACCGGGTTTCAAAACCAATGAACTTTGGCATTTTGTTAGCATAAAAATCATGGCAAGTTTACTTATAGTATGTCTCCCATGAGTTGGTTCTTGTTTTATCATAAATGGCATGCAAAAATCTAATAAAAGAATAAAAAACCTTTGCACACAAAATCTAGACATAGTATTATTACTCACATCTTCTTATCTAAAGCAAGGATTCGTATTTAGGACCATGACACCGTAGCTTCGAAAGTTTTAGATATTCTATATTCAACATACAAACTTGGGAGGGATTTGCAAGTGTATATCATCAATTCTACAATGTGTATCAATGATATGCACAATGGCGCCAAGGGAATTTTATGATACATAGGATATGATGTATGCATATCAAAATCCATGGCTATGAGCTGAAGATCTATGACATGGCACCATAGGGGCTAAGTGGAAAACTAAAATTCTTAGGTTACAAATTCACATTTTATTTCTGACACATAAGAATATTTCGGAGGTCATTTGGAGGGCCTTCTAAGAAATTCTATTTCTCTCTCTAGAAAATCTTCTTAAAACGCTTTTGCACTTATGGAGTACGTCCAAAAGGGCAACTGGATACTTTGAAAAGTAAACCTAACTTTTTGGCCTTTTTAAAAAACGGTTACCTTTTCATTAAATTTGATTGTCTTTTTCATGAGGTCGGCGCCGCTCATTCAATACAACTTTCTACATCATTGAAATTCTAAAAAATACAAAACTGTCAAAATTTAAAGATTTGGATATCGCCAATGCATCCAAAAAATCCCAAATACCTAAAAATTGACTGTCTACTTGTCATGTTCTGACACGCGAAGAGGGGGGAAATGCCAAAAAACCCCTAAAAGGGGGTTTTAGCCGAACGACGGAGGAGGGACACTCTAAATTCTTGTCAAATGGCCTCTGCACGTCATTTGGCTACTTCTCTCTTTTTTAGGTTTATATATATATATATATATATAAAGAACTATATATATACATATATACATATATATATATATATATATATATATATATATATATATATATATATATATATATATATATATATATATATATATATATATAAAGGGGTTTTAGCTGAACGACGTGCGAGGAGGTAGTCTAAATTCTTGTGAAATGTCCTCTACACATTATTTGATAAGTTTGTATTTTCTTATAAATTTCAATGATGTAGAAAGTCGTATTGAATGAGTGGCGCCGACCTTGTGAAAAAGAGAACTGGATTTAATGAAAAGATGACCGTTTTCAAGAATCGTTGGCTCATTGAATGAGTAGGTGATACTTTTTGCATTTTTTTGTTAATATCAATCTATTTTTCTATGTAACATTGACCCTTCTCTCATTGGAGGAGCTCTTTTTTCTCTCTCTACTAAAAGGCCCTCCAAAAGACGTCCAAAAGAGCTCTTTTTTCTCTCTCTATTAAAAGGCCCTCCAAAAGACCTCCGAAATTTTCTAATGAGGCCAAACTGTACTTGAATGTATCAAAACTAGTTATGCATAGTGTAAGGCACTTCAAAGTATATGCTTAAACCAATTGAGTCTTTCATTGTAGACAAGGGCTTATCAATATATTTATGCTATGTTGCATGCAATGAGTGCTAGTACGATGGACTTAATTTCCCACAACTAGTTTTTATGCTTCTACTATGATGTTGAATACTTTGTCCAAGATATTTGATTTTCAATGTTATCGGTAAGACTAATTCAAAATAGTCAATAGCCATTAAGGCTCATATATTTGCTTGTCCTCATTGCATATGACTACAATATTAGACAATATATATATATATATATATTATATCATTGGTTCTATTCACGAGATGCATATACTATAGATGTTGATTTTCTTCTATAGAAAGCAAGCATGTCACAGAACTAGGTCATGCAATAACATTAATCTTGTTTCCATTATAATTTAGAGGACTTACACACACACACACACACTCATGATTGAATTATGCTCGTCAAAATATCTTTTTTATCTATGCAAGGCATATCTTTAAAAAAAACCAAAAAATACCCAGTATGATTACTTCTTTTGGGAAAATCTATATCTTCTTTCAATGAGAAGTTATGATTGTTTAAATAATCTAGTGATGAATAAGATTCCATCTTGAGAGGATCTCCTTCTTTGTCTATTGCAGCATTTATAGAGCAGGCTAAGTCCATATGAGCACCATGTTCTGGATACTACCCAACTTGTGAATGAAAAATCTCTCATCAACAAGTGTTGATTTCATTTATTGGACCCTTCACACTTGTGATTTTAAGGATGAAATCTCTCAACTTCCAAAGGGTAGTAGGTAAGTTCACTACAACAATGTGCTTTTACCATCACTATTGGTCGCAAGGTAGCCTCTAATGGTATGCATCTACTTAGTGGTTTAAGCAGTATACCTTTGGAATATAGCCAGGGGCTTCACATTTCTAATATAGCACTAAGAGTTTTTGGACAAGATAAAACCAAGGGTTTTTTCAGGTTGTGCAATGGTGTTGCATACCTTTTTCTTGATGCAAGTGACATAGTCATGCATAGCAAGCTAGCAATTATAGGAAGGATTAGAGGTTCATGTATCACGTACCTCATCTAATATCTTTTCCTTATCCATATTGATTTTCCTTATGAAGGAATTGCGGGCCCACTTTAGATACTATCTACTCTTTTAGTGATAAACTCTCTTTAAATGGTCCTAGGCCTACAAGGTAGGGATCCTTTTGGGCACTTGTGCCAGTCACAAGGTGTACAACATGGTCTAGAAACTCATGGACTTTATATAATTATTTTAGCTAGTGTGTGAATCAAGGTTTATGAGGGTCCCTCTCATTTCTATCATTGAGTGTTTCCAATTATATCCACACACAAGTACTTCACGTACGTGGCAAAGGTCACAATTACTAATATCACTATATGAGACATATCTCACATGAGGAGAACATGAGTCTGCAGGACTAACAACGGTGCCTTTTATCTTAATGATGTGCCATATGCATGAAAACGTCCCTTCATGCTAGTCAGATCCATTCAATAGATCAATTCACGCATGAGTTATCAAGAACATCTTTGGTGGCCATAAATTGGTAGATATTTAGAAAGACTTATTAATGTAACAAGTGTAAACAACGTTAACACTAGGTTGGTAACCTAAGAGGACATAAAAGTGTCCTTTCAGGGTTTTGAAAAAAACCTCCAAAACGATAGTATATCCACTCATTTTGTAAATTCCTTTAATGAGGTTATAGTTCAAGGCCTACTAAACATGGAAAAAATAAGAAACTTGTAAAATTTCTCATCTTTTGGTCACACCAAGCCTCCAAAGTTGATGGACCAGTGAATTTTCATCAAAACAGTCATTTCTTACGTTTTGTTGCATAAAAATAAGATTAGGGATTTTTGTAGGACTTGAGATAAATTCCCTAGTTAACTTCAATGGGTTGGTGATCAGAACATATGATTGCTTCTCACTCACTATTTTTTGTTTTGCCAAAATAAATAGGTACAAAAAAGTTGAATTTTTACCATTCTGCAAACCTATCATCAAAGTTTCTATAGCCACGCTCAATACAAATAATATATGCATGTTTTCTTAGTTCCCTATTGTCCTTTATGTTCATAAGGAGCCATGGAGAATGTCAAAAGAATAATACATCTCTTACCAAGGGGAATCTTGGGGACAAAGATCAAGTGTTAAATACAGCAAACATGAAAAAACTGGGTTGAACATTATGAGTTGTAGAATCCCATAGAAACTATTCAATATCTAGCCAAATTTGATCCTTATGACTAGATATGATTACTACCTACAAAATGCATGTAGTTGTCATAAGAAACTAACAATATTGAAAAGCTATACTTGATATACTAGAATGTTTCGTTTTCTTCCATAATTGAAAAAATCAACCATCGTTGTGTACTATGCAAAATAGGGTATTAGGTGCCCCAAAACTCAAGGAATGTTAGCTTTATGTTACAATATGCGACATAGAAAATCAAAAATGAATTTGGATATCATGAAATCCACCAAAAAAATGATAGAAGAGCTAAAATTGGCTAAACAACAGGATTTGACAATTTTTGTAATTTGGTCATAACTTACAACTTTAATATTTATTTCTCCCTAGAAGCATCAAGACATGTTGAGGACTACTAAAGATAGTTCTCTAGCATTATAGACCTCACAAACATGAATTCTAGAGTGGTATAGTTGCAAAAAGTTGAAAAAAGCCAAAAACAGGACCTGTTTTTTCACACAGTTTAGGTTGTTAAATGTTGTGCAAGGACAATGTTAAAGATGGAATTGATATTCCAAAAAAATGTCGAGTTTTTTTTAGCTCATGAGACAATTTTCTAGATAGATAGCACCTCAAAATCCATTTTGAAACTCTTGAAATAATTCAAGGAAAATGGTCACTTCACAGGACATAAAAGTGTCCCATTACCAACCTAGTGTTAATGGATAGTTGTTTTAAGACTGATATGTCATGTTTCTTGTAGCACCAAAATTATTAATAAATAGATATCTATAACGAGCATAAAGTCTCCTTTCAGAAGAGACTAAACAAAGAATATAGTCTATTTTTAGAACAATGTTAGCATGTTGAGCACCATATGCTATATTACAATCAAAATTGAAACATTTTTTAAAACATTTATGAGCTAGATGATCATCCTTTTCACAGTAGTCATAAGGAGAATAATCTTTAAAAAAACATGCATGTTATTTATTTGCTATACCATTTACTTCGTTATACAGCTTTGTCGAGAAATCATCTATATATAGTGTGTTTATTTCTATCACAATCAAAGTAGTGTCTATTAGAAAATTGAAGATGTGAGAAATTACAACCATGACTATCTCCGTGATTAAATCATGGAAGGGAATGTCCTTGAGAAAGTATAACTTCTTCTACTACATCTATGTTCTCTTATGAGATCATAACTATTTTTTTATTTGCATGACATCGTTCATGCCATGCATGTCATTGAGAACACTCAAATCAAGGATAAGCAAGCTTCATCAAAATGAATCCTAGCCTTCTTAGATAAGATGGTAACAATCTTATCATAAGGAGAATTCTTTAGCGCATCAAGAAGTTGCGAGAGAGAGAGAGAGAGAGAGAGAGAGAGAGAGAGAGAGAGAGAGACTTGCTGATGATTTATTTGGTTCAGAGATTACATTTAATAGAATCCCAAAGGGTAGGTACGAGTGGACGTGGGTTTGGGTTGTGTCAGATTTTGGGCGTCAGACAGTGTGTAAGTGAAGCACTCAATTGGACTTGCACTTCTACTGAGAGAATCTTTCCACAACAATTGCGTGTCGTTCTTTGCTCAGATGTGGTCATGCATGCCTCAGTTATGAGTAAGGCAGTGGCCACATGAGGCATACTTATAAGTTACTTTTTTTATAACTATGCTCCATTCACGAGCACACGAGGCATAATAGTTGAGCATAGTAGAACTATGTTGGGTGTTTTGCAACTATGTCTAAATTGGCATAGTTGCATAACGTTACGGGCTTGATTTTAAGAAGCATTGTAGAGTGAAGCATTAAACTCAAAAAAGAACAACCTACAAGCTTATACGGATAAATCAAAGAGTTTCAGCTTTGTCGCTGCTAGCAGTGCCCGCACAAGCTATCAGCATGCAATCTCTCTCTCTCTCTCTCTCTCTCTCTCTCTCTCTCAAAATGTCATGTGGATTCATCCATCTCACCTCTTAGTGCCTGTAACTGTTTCAAAATAGCGAGGTCCTAGTTGCATGTGACCACAAAAGAGGGTGTTGTTGATTGCGTTGACTATATCCAAGCATAGTAGGCCTAGTTTTGCATTACAAAAACTTATGCTTCATGTGACCATCTCTAAGATGTTACTAATGCAACTCTGCAAAATTCGACAAAGTTACAAAAAGCCTTGCATAGTTGCATATAAGACAAATAAGGGCTACCCCATGGCCCACAGAGAGGGGGGTCCTCCCTCCACTTATTGCACCTCTTTGAGGTGCAGTTGCAAAACAAAGAACTTACCCCCCACCCACTCACACATGTGTGTGATAGAAAGCATGCCACATCAGTCCCATCGGTCCCTGTTTTACAATCACCCCCTCCTTGTGGCGTCTCAACACTACATGGCAGGGGCGTGTTCAAATGGGATCAAGGGCGGACGTGAAAATGGCGAGGCGCGTGCATTGTGCGTTGTGTGATGTGGCCTGAATTTACAAGATCGCATGACCCGAATTTACAAATTTGCATGCCCCGAATTTACAAACTTGTCCCGAATTTATAAATCGACCCGCATTTACATATGTGGCATTGAAATGCCACATACTTCAATGAACGCATGCGGGCGTGGTGGTTAGAGCACATGCATCGTATGGGGGAGGTCGCGGTTTCGAGGTTCAAGGTGCGGGCCTGAATTTACCTGTTGGCCTAAATTTACAATAATACATCTGATGGCCCAAATGAGCCCCACCGTTGATCCCATTTGAGAACGCCCCTACCAAATATTGCGGAGGCTTGTGGGGGTACCTAACTGATGCAAGTGCGACCATTTAAAAAAGTAAATGATACTAAGCATGGCGTTAACATTGCATAATAATTGCTACGTGGGCATTGTGGGCAATGTCGATGAGAAGGCACTGACTGCTAGGGAGTTCAACTAGTGGAGGTAAAACATAGTTGTTTAATACACAGTAATATTTGTGAGGAATGTTTAATACACAGTAATATTTGTGAGGAAAGGGATTAAAAAATGTCAAGGATTTGGATGATGAGGCTTTTGCAAAGAGGGCAGGCGGACAGCTGTTTGGGGCAGAGGCGGCAAAAGGTATGGCCGCAGGGGATGAGCGCTGCGCCTTTGTGCCTCTCCATGCATACACAGCACAGCAGCTGCAGAGTAGCTGGCTGCTCTTGCACATTGGACGGGCTCCAGCTGCCCGCCTTGAGAATCGCCTCTTCCTCCTCACTCCGCTGTAACTGTTCAAAGGAATATTCTGAGCTGCTGAAAGATTCCTCCTGTAGCAGGGTCAGCAGGGACACAGACGCGGTAGCCGCAGTCTCAGCCAGTACAGTATCACCGGCAGACGATGCGCACGACGTTGCAGCAATATTTTGCTGGGGGCTGCGATTACAGCTGGGCTGCGGTGTATTGGGGAGCGGTCCCACGTCTTCGTCCAGTACTATGTGTGCAGCTGCTGTTGATGGCTTGGGAGCGCATTCAGGGACTCGGCCCATGTTAATGTAGCTGTGAGATAAATTGGGAGACTCGTCCAGCATTGTATTCAGCCGTCTCCTGTCTCCAGCAGCTAGCAGACGTTGCGTGCAATCCTCTTGCAGATCCTGCATTAAGCTGCTGTTCTCGCCCACCCGACGAACATCAGCCAGATGTGAGTCAACGGCATCCGAAGATGAAGGGACAATCTCAGCCTCCTCTCCTGTGCTATTGCAGCTGCAGCAAGTAATTGCAGCTTGCTCTAGTGCGACGTCGTCGGGCAGCTGGTGGCGCTCTAGAAGGATGGAGTGCCAGTAAGCTTCAGCGGAGAGCAGCTGGTCGTCGGACATGTCGAGCATGTGGAAGTACTCTTCCTGTTGATCCGTCTGCCGATCGCTGCAGCCACCGCAGACGAAGAAAGAGAGTCCGGACGAAATTAGGGCGGGCGGCCACTGTCGGGCGCTGGAGCACCAGCTAAATAAGCACGGTCTGGCGGAGCTAGGGCTGCGCTTCTTGAGAAGATGGAGCAGCAGGCCAAGCTTCTGTATTCTTGGGGTCCTTTCACACGACCTAGTACCAATATGAGTCGCCATATAATTAGCTATAATTAGCGCCTTGTCTAGTTCTTTCAGCGCTTAATCTCCATGAATAGCTATCCATAAATCCAGACGTAGCAATACAGAGCATTTTTGGGCAAGCGTGTATAACCACATCTGTGCATTTGTTTAGTATATGTAGCCCGGCCAGCAATTGCTGGCTGCATGGAAGCTGCCGACGACATATGCAGCTGCACTGAAAAGGCACGAAAGTGCGCCTGCCTGCCGATAGCTAGCTGGCTGGCGGACCAGCAGCTCCCCTCTGCGCATCTCCAGAAGACCCAGCTGCGCATCCCAAGGCCCTCCTCTAATACTGTTTGGGTATATAGTGACCCACAAACTGCTGCCCACTTTATACCTGTACTTCCTATATATAAGTCTCATATATCCCATCAGATTTGGGATTATATAAGTAGTTGCATGAAAGTGGGCGCCGCCTCTGCAGAAGATTAAACCACAATATTAGATGATTTAGATCCATCGATGATCATGACTACGAGGGAGCCTAATTTTGTTGGAACTAGGAAGGTTAGAGTAGCACCTAATCTGTGCCAAATGATTTTTTCTTCCTGTAAGGCCTTCCCCATAATTTCATGCTCGAAAAGGGCATACTCATATCTACTGGCAGACAGTCCATTTAATTACCGTCAAGCTAGATTCTCCCCACACACCCAGTCCTGGCCCCCTGCAACGACAAGCCAAAATTGTCACAAAATTCGAACTCGGGCGCATGAAAGCTCGGCTTCACCTCCGTTGGCGTAACCAATGCTGCAACTTTCATTTGTCCCGATCGAATGCCTGGCCTTTCTTACAAGTTCAGTCGCACCTGCTGATCACCTTTCACCCATTCTCAGGTTTCGCTTGCTGCCGACAACGTATCACGTCATATTCCTTTGTTTTTTTTATTTTTTCCAGCTGGGTACCCACTACTGGATGTAGCACAAGTGAAGGGTGAGTTTAAGAAATGATAAAACCTATGAAAGTGGAAAATCAAAAGACATTGTGTTCATATAAAGAAGAAGAGAATATGGTGGAGTGCACATTTATACATTTGTGTTTTTCCTTTGCTTTGTTTAAGAAATGATAAAACCTATGAAAGTGGAAAATCAAAAGACTTTGTGTTCATATAAGAAGAAGAGAATACGGTGGAGTGCACATTTATACATTTGTGTTTTTCCTTTGCTTGATTGTTTTCTCTTTATCCTTTTCTTTTCTTTAGAGTGTCTTTGCACCATATAGGCGGTGAATGTAAGAAAGCATATAAAACTTTAGAGAAAGTTTGTGTAAAAACCTTCTGCAAATAGAGTCATTTTTTCTCTAATATTCATCATCTATAGGTTTTTCAAGTTTTTGGTGAAAAGTTTTTTTTAGAGCACTATTCCAATACCCTTGCATATAGAGATGATGGAATGAGAATCATAAAACATAAATCATAACCAAAGAGATTCATAAATTTGGAGAGGTTATGCTTTAAGAGTAGGGTAAGAAATCTGCAAGGTCAGAGTTACGATTCTTGGTTCTTTATAAATCGTAAGCCATGGTTAGCCACATATAACAGAGGAGTTTGTACCTGGCATAGCCCATAGCCTAAGCGTTACAACCCTAAGAGCACTTTCGATTTTGGTAAGGTTGCGTTTAAATTAAAAAGGTTTGCAGACTCCAAAAATATAGAGTGCAAACATTGTAAGTGAAATTTGAGGGGATATGGAATGAGCTGGTTACTTCTGACAACTATTTCAAGTAAGAGACTTGGAGTTAATCAAATCGATTAGATGAAAAACTAGGTTCAGACGTCAAATAGCACACAAACTAGATAAAGAATGAAATGGAAATGGGAAGATAATGTTGGGTATTCAAGCCCGATCCAGTTTTAATTGGTAGTCTACCCGTGGGCACATGCCCTTATGGCATGCAGATAAGCATGTAGTTGAAAGTCAAGTTTGCATGGCAGCCTCTTTTAGCTTTATATTGTAAGCTATGTTTACAAAGGAATACAATCATAGCGTGTTTTTTGTTCTGCTGTGTCGAATTCTCTCTCTCTCTCTCTCTCTCTCTCTCTCTCTCTCTCTCTCTCTCTCTCTCTCTCTCTCTCTCTCTCTCTCTCTCTCTCTCTCTCTCTCTCTCGCTCGGCTGGCACCTGCTCCTAGCCATGGACTGCATCAGGTACCACCCCCCATAGCTCCCATCATAATGCATTAGGGCGTTCCTAAGCAGGCAGAGGCCATAGGCGAAGATGGCGCATCTCAAAACGCAGGCATAATATAAGGCGCTTGGCAGTTGCATCCCAAAACGCTGTCTGCAAGCAAAGGCAACATCTCAACATGCTCAAGGTGCTGCGGGCAGGGCTGCATCTCACTTGCTTCACTACAAGAGGTACTTCACATTAGCGATGCTCACAATGCGACGCTCAAAAGTGAAAATCCACGGCATCGCTATGTGTGTCACTATGAGCGTCGCTATTTTCTTTGTTGCATAGCGACGCCTATAGCGACACCGACAAGGGTAAAAAATAAACCAAGAACGCCAAAAACTCAGATCTCAGATCTGAGTTTCGGCGCTCTAGCGAAACAGGTAAACCCATGCTCTCCCCCTCTCTATCTCTATCTCTCTCTCTCTCTCTCTCTCTCTCTCTCCCCCCCCCCCCCCCCCCCCCCCCCCTCACACACACACACACATACACGAGGAGAGGAAGGAGAGCCAAGTATGCTCCTTCCCTCTCCTCTCTCTCATGTTCCCTTCCCCTCTTTCTCTCTCCCTCTCTCTCACATATACACACACACACACACAAACATTGTGTCTTTGAAAGAGAGAGATAGAGAGAGAGAGAGAGAGAGAGAGAGAGAGAGAGAGTACACACATGCATAAGCAAAAAAACACATACACACACACATGTATAAACAAAGAATGCATATACACACACATTGAGAGAGGAAAAGAGAGAGAGAGAGAGAGAGAGAGAGAGAGGAAAAAACAAAGAGAGAGAGAGAGAGAGAGAGAGAGAGAGAGAGAGAGAAGAAACCAAAGAGAGAGAGCGGGAGAGAAGACGTAAAGAGAGAGGTAAGGGGAGAAATCAAAGAGAGAGAGATCAGAGGTAGATGAAAAAAGTAGAGAAAATATAAAATGAAATGTTATATTAAGATTTAGGGTTAGGTTAGATTTAAGATTATAGATCTAAGATTAAGTTAGATTACATTTAACTTATATTTAAGATTTATGCTAAATTTAAAATTAGGTTATACTTAACACTATGAAAATCTCCAAGTGTTTATCGCGCTGTTTTACCGCGTTTTGTAGAGAGAATGTGCAAATTCAAGTAGAGAAACAAGAGAGAGGAGGGCGGGGTTTTTTTTGTGTTAAAATATTGCCTCGACTGTTTTTGCTGTTATTACCGCGTTTATTACCACTGTTATTACCGCCCGCATTACTGTTGTTATATCCGACAACCAAATTTAGCGCCTAAACTTTCAAATTCTGGCTTACCCCCCCCTCTCCAAATTTTGGTGTTTCCCTCCTCTCAATAAAAATTAAAGAATATTGTATATAAAATTTTGAAAAAAGAAGAGAGAGAGAGAGAGAGAGAGAGAGAGAGAGAGAGAGAGAGGGGGGAGAAGGAGGCGGGAGATATAAGATTACACTTGCTCACAACTAAAATAATCATTTCAATTGATTAACATAATTGAGCATATTCTCAAATCTAAAGAGAGGAAGAGGGGGGAGAGAGAGATGAATGGATTACACGACCATAAAACTTCATAACTGCAAAATGCTTATGAATCATCTTCCAAAAGATCTCTACATGAAGCATCATTCAATTCTAAGACCATGGCTCCTAAATCAATAAAGAGAGAAACAGAATTGTCGTTTGTGGATGCATTGCCTTCATCATCTTCAAGTTCGTCATCCTCCATCTCATCATCTTCATCAACATGACAATCATCCTCGCTAAAACTTGCTGCCGCCGGACTTGATTCATGGACCTGCCTCTCCTCTGTTTCCACCTCATCCAAAGTCGAAGATGGAAGAGGGTCAAAGATAGTGTCCACTTCATTAGTGGAAAAAATGGTTCTCCCCCGAGGTGTTATGGGAATTACGAACCAAAGTTTTGGTTGGTGGATTACTGGGATATAGATGACCTATAAAATAGAAGCTCAAAGTGAGTAACATTGGTATAACAAACGCTACAAGAAAATAAGAATAAAAAAGGTACATGTCACTCACCTGCTCACAATTGCGCAGTAAAACTCAACTCTCATACCTCCCTATGCGATGCACACTAGAGTCCACCATGTAAAGGCCATTCTCATGTCGTCTAAACACATTTGGAAACCACTTGCACTAAAAGATGAAGGTATGAAAGGTTCTAAAATTAACCTTTAGTATCCTTTCAATAGTTTCGCACTACCTGGCTTCATCAGAGTCGTCTGTGTCAAAGTTGCCTATGATGGCACAATCCATGGTGGTTCTACGCTCGTCAATGCGGCGTGTACGAAAGTGACGACCCTTTGACCACATAGAGTTAAAGGAAAGGCACTACAAAATAGAAAAATATATTAATTTATCAAATATATATTGAAGATAATTTCAAGAAATAGTGTTACAATATGGTTTAGGTATATGAGTACTCTACCTTTGGTACGTAGCCTCGTGCATACTCCCAATCTTTGTTGGTGATGTCTTCTCTGCACGCTTTTTCCTCGGTCATTGTCTCATGAATCCACTTTGCACTAATGAGATCTAAGAAATATGAAAGGTTTCTAGGCACTGGGAGTGCCCTCCTTCCTCCATGTGCTTGTTTCCATGCTTCCCTCTCTTGCAAACGCCTTGCCTTTGCCACTGTCTACAAGTCCACCCACTTGGTCGTAATCTTTGCATTGAGAATGCAATTTAGTTATTGACCACTCGGGATAGATTCATATCCATGTTAAGTAGTTTCCCCTTCCCACTTGGCAAGTGTAAAGTCATCCTTGCGTCTTCCTCGTCTGACAACATGCGAGGCATTGAAGGATCAACTTGTGCCAAATACTTTGATATGTAAACAAATGCCTCTTGAAGGATCCACCCTTCGGCCACACATGCCTCTGGTTGAGACTGTAGCCGCACAAAATCTTTGAGAGTCTTTAAAAACCTCTCTAAGAAGAACATCCATCGTGCGTGCACCACTCCACATATAGCTATCTCCTCCACCACGTGAACCAAGAGGTGAATTTGACTAAGAAGGACCGATCGAGGAAATGCATCTTCAATGGCACACGTAGTTTCTATTGCAAGTGTTTGAGCAGCACGAATAGCATATATTTTGATTTCCTTGGAGCTCACAAATCTACAAGAAAACACACAAGGATACACTAAGTGCTAGTTGAAATTATTGTGTATATAAAAAAGATGTGGAGTCTTGTGGTGTACTTTAATAGCTCTCCTAGTTTGAAAATAGAGTCCCTGACTTTCTTATCCCGACATATACACATACTCACCGACAGAATGAACTACAATGTAAATCAGGGAAAGGGAAAGTGAGTGATAGTCATACACACAAACTATAGATAGAATAGGGAGTATGAAGATTCCTTGAAGCATCTTGTGCCAATCATGGGACTTCAACCCATACAATTGAACACTTCCACACTTTTTCGCTTTTGTGAAAGCTCCCTTTAGCGGCCCCATGTATCTTATCAGTGTGCGAATAGAGGCAATGGTATCCTTCACCTTGTCTAATTCTTCTTTGGCTAGCATCCATGGTGCTTTAGGAAGCACAATCTTTCCATTTGGGGCACGCCGTGGAGTAGCAGAGGCGGGGAGACATTTTAAAAGCCTCAAATCCTCCCTCGCACCCAAAGAGTCCTTCTTGCCAATAATGTGGTCCCATAGTGTTTGGGATACATTCTTGAATATGTGCATGGGATCTAAGAGGTGTTTTATTTTTAAGTCCTTCCAATATGGAAGCCTTAAAAATATGGAATACCTTGACATACCTTTTGGTAGAGGACACGGAGCCGGATTCTTTTTGTGGTGTTCCTCCCAAATGGTTGCCCAATGTGCCATCGTGAGCTTTAGAGGAGTCTTTCCATTTGTTGGAGCCTTGTGCTCGTTATGCCCTTGGGGTAAGAAATGATGGTTGTTTGGATAGATTACCTTGCTCAAGGAATTGGGCCTCTCCGTCACCAACGATGGCCCGCAAGTAGGACATGCATTGTGCCCCGATGTGGAAAACCCTGCATACATATCATATGGTTAGAGAGATGAGTGAACTAAAGTGAAATAAAGGGAGAGAGGGAAAGAGAGATAGAGGAAAGGGGGTTACCAGAAATCTCTCCAAGCCCATGATAGTCGTGCATAGTCCACATAAGGATTCCCCTCACTTGGTCCTCTCTCCCCTCCTTTGCAAGTGAGACATCGACAACAGGAATGCCTCTCCATAGCTCCTCCAACTCCTCGATGAGGGGCTCGAGGTAAATGTAAATATTTGACACTGTACTTCCCTGGCACAAGCAAGGAAAGAAGTATATTTCCCTTCTTGGTTGTCCTCCATGGTGGAATAGTGTAGTTGACGATCACCACAAGCCAAGTGCTCCATGAAGTAGACTTAGTGCCGAAGGGGTTGACACCATAACTTGTAACCCAAGCCTCAAGTGTCGAGGCTCCAACCCAAACTCTGGCCATTGAGTTTCGATGTGCCTCCATGCAGTTGAATCCGCAGGGACACTCATCATTCCATCATTTGAGCGATGGTTCACATGCCACACGAGAAGCTTCATGATAGATCTTCTTTTAAACATGTGTTGGATGCGAGGAATTAATGAAAAATGTCTCAATACCTTGCGGGGTAGGTGTGCCCCGTTCACTCCCGTCTTGTATCGTGCCTCCCCGCACACGGGATATGAGGTAGCATGTGCATGCTCATTGCGGTATAGCATGCAATCGTTGACGCACGCATGGATGCGCTCGTACTCCATTCCAAGTGCAGTGACATACGATCTAGCTCATCGAAAATCTGGAGGCATGTGGTGATCTTCTGGTAACATTTTGTCCATCAAACTACAACAAACATGCATATTAGTATAATTCTTAGAAGACGACACCATAAAGAGAGAGGGAGAGAGTATATAAAAGCCACATTCCATACTTACAAAAGTAGTGCATCGACACTTGCATTACTCCAACCAAAATTTTCTTGCAAGTTGATGACTTCCAACGATGCTCAGAGCACCGAGTAACGTGCACCATCGTAAAGAGGTGTTTGGGCACTCGTCATCAATCTATCCTCCATTTCGACAGCCTGTTTAATGCAGGGCTGACAATCCTCCTTGCACACGTTGCGCTCATGATCTAGTAACTCATCATGAGCACATGTCGAACATGTGCTCATCCTCTGCCTCAAAGTGCGACGAAGACGCCAGGGAGTTGCCGATGTAGAGCTAACGGGAGGATCACCATGCGGTGCACCCAAATTTTCTAGTCCCTCTTACCTCTGCCGTTCAGCCTTGCGCGCCGATGCACCACCGCCGAACACAGACCAATGGAGAACCTCCTCAAGCGGCGACGGGTGAGTCACGTTATCATCTCTCCGAGCACTATTTTGAGGATGCCAAAGCCCTTCGTCCTCCACGTGCTCCAAAGCAATGTGCCTCAAGCGAGGGATTGCCCTTTTGCACTTGGCGCAAGGACAATGTAGTTTTGCCTTCAGCCAACGATCTCGCTCTGGGCCTCCAGGGGGACCACGATCATCCCAGTCGATGTCCTGCACACGCAAAATGTTGTTTATTTAGCCATGTGTTCTAAAAAATAAATAATTAGAAAAGCACTTAATTCCATTAGAAAAATTACATATAGTTAAAGTCAAAGGGAATAAATGACAATGAGTGTTAAAATTATTTTTAACTAAAAGAGAACATAAAAAATGCAATTAATAAACATTTAAAAGTACTACAAAATAAAGTATCCATAAAAAATTAAAAATCTTCTTTAAGAAACTCAAAAGGATAAAAAAAGAAATAATGTATAGCTAAGGGTAGAGGGGTGGTTTGTAACCCCTCCCCCCCCCCCTCCCCCACCAACTTGGGATTCCCATGTATCCGTTTGAAATGACTAGCCACGGTAATATAAGCGATAATATCCGCAATAATATTTGCGGTAATATCCACGGTAATAACTGGCGCCTAGCATGGGCAAGAAGGCAGAGTATGCCGCATTTTTGTAGCATACTCTGCATTCTTGCTCTCCGCCATCGCTCCCAAGCTTCTCCTCCCCCCCCCCACCTCTCCCTTCCCCTTCTCTCCTTCTCCAAAGCTTCCCAAGTTTTGTCAAAGAGGGTTTTGTCCAAGTTTCGGCGAAAGGGGTATTCCGCCATCGTCTTGGGAAGCTCAACCTAGTCGAAGCTCAACCGTGCTACAATGAAGAGATAAACACAAAAGCACATCCCCCCTCTTTCCCTTTTGTTTTCTACTACACACACACACACACACATGCATAAATCCAAAAGAAATAGAGAAAATAGCGAATCCATAACATACCTCGTTCATTAGGAAATGGTTGCTTTGCATGGCTTGTTTGAAATGGTTGCTTTGCTACGCACGTTTGGAAATGGTTGCTTTGCTACGCATGTTTGGAAATGATTGATTTGTTAGGCACATTTGAAAATGATTGTTTGGATAGAATGTTAGATAGAAATAGAGAGAGAGAGAGAGAGAGAGAGAGAGAGAGAGAGAGAGAGAGAGAGAGAAAGATAAATTTAAAAAGAGGGAGATAAATGGAGAAGGATAAATAGAGAGAGAGGAGGAGGGAAATAGATAGAGAGGGAGAGAAAGAGAAAGAGAAAGAGAGAGAGAGAGAGAGAGAGAGAGAGAGAGAGAGAGAGAGAGAAATAGATAAATAGAGTGAGAGACAAAGAGGGATAGAGGTAGATAAATAGAGAGAGATAATTAATGAGAGGGAGATAAATGGAGAGAGAGAGAGAGAGAGAGAGAGAGAGAGAGAGAGAGAGATTAAGAGAGAATGAGCGAAAGAGGGAGAGAATTAATGAGAGGGAAATAAATGGAGATAGAGAGAGACAAATAAAGAGAGAATGAGAGAAAGAGGGAAAGAGAGAGAGAGAGAGAGAGAGAGAGAGAGAGAGATAGAGAGAGAAAGAGGGAAAGAGAGGGACAGGGATAGAGAGAGAGAGAGAGAGAGAGAGAGAGAGAGAGAGAGATAAAGAGAGTGTGAGAGAGAGAGGGAAAGAGACAGAGAGAGAGAGAGAGAGATAAAGAGACAATGAGAGACAGAGGGAAAGAGAGGGATAGGGATAGAGAGAGAAAGAGAAAGAGGGAGATATATAGAGAGAGAGAAAGAGGGAAAGAGATAGGGATAGAAATAGATAGAGAGAGAGAGAGAGAGAGAGAGAGAGAGAGAGAGAGAGAGAGAGAGAGAGATAGGGATAGAGAGAGAGAGAGAAAGAGAGATAGATAAAGAGAGAATGAGAGAGAGAGGGAAAGAGAAAGAGAGAAAGAGGGATATATATGTGTGTGTGTGTGTGTGTGTATATATATATATATATATATATATACAGAGAGAGAGAGAGAGAGAGAGAGAGAGAGAGAGAGAGGGAGAGGAAAAGAGGGAGAGATAGAGAGAAGGAGAGAGAGAGAGAGAGAGAGGATGAGGGAGATAGAAACAGAGAGAGATAGAGGGGGAGAGAGAGAGAGAGAGAGAGAGAGAGAGAGAGAGAGAGAGAGAGAGAGAGAGAGAAAAGAGGGAGATATAGAGAGAAGGAGAGAGGGAGAGATAGGAAAGAGGGAGAGATAGAGAGAAAGAGGGAGATATATATATATATATATATATATATAGGGAAAGAGAGAGAGAGAGTAAATAGAGAGAGGGAAAGAGAGGAATAGAGAGAGAGAGAGAGAGAGAGAGAGAGAGAGAGAGAGAGAGAAGATGAGGGAGATAGAACGAGAGAGAGAGAGAGAGGGAGAGAGGGAGAGAGAGAGAGAGAGAGAGAGAGAGGGGGGGGGGGGGGGGGGGAGGGGGATAGAGAGGGAGAGAGAGAGAGAGAGAGAGAGATATATAGGAAAAGAGAGAGGAGTAGATAGAGAGAGAGAGAGAGAGAGTAAATAGAGAGAGGAAAAGAGAGGAATAGAGAGAGATAGGGAAAGAGGGAAAGAGAGAGAGAGATAGGGACAGAGGGAAAGAGGGACAGAGATAGGGAGAGAGGAAAATTGGGCTCCAAAGGGATACCTGAGAAACCAGCAGCAAGATTATCTTCAAGGCAAGGACACTTTGTTGAACGAAGTGCTTGCTTTACATGGAGGCGCATGCATGACTTTGGGATGGAGCTTCCGCTTCGTAGTTCAAATGCACGACCGAGAAGGGGAGAGCAAGAGAGAGAGAGAGAGAGAGAGAGAGAGAGAGAGAGAGAGAGAGAGAGAGAGAGAGAGACTCAATGAGAGAAATGAATTACTTATTGCATTACACTAGAATAGTAATGTTATGATCAATTGATCACCTAGACGTTGAATCTAGGTGCAGCCAGCACAAAACGATGGCTACATTTACAACCATAACATATATGTGTGTACATATATATTTGTTTATGCGTGTATGTAGGCACTAAGTATGGGAGCATAGCACTCGAAGGTTAGACGCTTCCTCTTGGGTATAGTGCTTTTTTAATCGTAACATTGCGGTCATTGATCCACTCATGCATGGATTACCGCAATGTACCTTTGGTTTTACCACGGTTGAGACTGCGATGATATCTAAAGAGGTGCACTTGATCTTTGGCACTACTAGCCTCTACTTACGTCTACTAGTATGTATATGTATCTACATGTTTGTGTGCTGCCAGAGGAAGTCCGTCGACGATGTTCTGGCAAAGCAGGAGTGGAATGGAGTGGCGTAGGACTCTGTGATTCCATGGGAGTAGGACCCTACGATGCAAGGGGAGTAGGACCCTGTGATGGAATAGGAGTAGGATGATAGGAAGGGAGAGTAGAGGAAGGTGTCGTCGGTGCCAGGCTCTATAAGTAAGGAGTCCCTCCCTGACTCCCCCATGGTGTAGTCTGCGAGCGTCATGAGAGATGAAGTGGCGGTGGATCTTGTGGTTTTGTTTTTTTGGTAGTCGAAGGGGAATGGAGTCCCCACTTTCAGAGCATGTCGCCCCTGACACAGAGGACAAGGTTAATGACGCACCCATGCCAGACATGCATGGTGCTACTACAGGGTTAAATATGGCGGGGAGGTGGATTTTGGCACAGCACAGGGCAGGGCATTTCGATGCCACCTACAAATTCTTATACATTCAACGTATAAGAACTGTTTTATAAAGTTTAAAAACCAATTGTCCGATCATGCACGATACATTGAGGACGCTCTGCTAGCTAGATTTCCAAACACCCCCAATCAACGTTTTTTACAACAGTGGTTGGAGGGCTAGATAAAGACATTTCTAAAAAACAAGCAGTCCAGTGTGCGGTGTGCAACAGTCAACCAGGTCAGAGATCCAGACAGGAGTTACCGCGGTGGCAACATGGAAGACGTGAAGTGGGAGTGGGCAATTCAAGAGAAGAGCGATCAAGCTATGACAGACTCATCATACAGACAACAACGCGAGGCTCGCGCAAGACAAACTCCCACGCACTATGGCTCAGGAGGCAACAAAGCTTGGAAGGATATATATGTAAGATTAATTGAATTATAATGTTGATCGGTGATTATAAAGATTGTAATTGATGATTTTGTATTATTATTGCTAACTTAGGAAAATATCACTCTCTCTCGACCAACCAGAGAGATGGTCAAGTATCAGGAGCGACATACAGAATTTGATACTTGGTGATGGTTGTTTGAAAACAACCACATCTTTCACAAGCAATTCGATGCGACGGTTGGACCACTACAAGCGGTCAGTTTAAACAAGTAATTTTGTATCAATTGTTTTGAGCTGTTGATAATTGTTCAATTTTGTTTGGATTTATGTAGAGTCAAAGTGATCCAACATACGTGCCCCTGGATGACAACGAGATAGAGGAGGATTAGATAGAAAAATATTTTATCCAAACTTTCGTAAAGTCCCAATGTGGCACAATGTATATACAACTATTTACTTTTTATTATAAATTTTTTAAATAGTTGATCTTCTACATTTTTAATTGTCAAGGTAAAGTAAATTCAGTTTCAGTTTGCTTGGTATTTTTTATACACTTCCAAAAAACAATTGGTGTTTCATTGTTGTATGCAGGTCAAATAATGATGCTCATTTAGGGTGGCCCAAATGAGCACCTTTATTTCTGAATTAGCGTGTAGCGGCAATATGCGTGGTAATAAACACGACAACTGACATGGTAATATCTACGGGTACATTGCCGTAACTATTACCATCCATATTGCTGAGAAACCACTATCGCGTACATAGCCGCGGTTATTACTGCCCCCACAAATTTTTCTCTCTCCTTTTTCCTTTGTTTTTTCGCAGCAAAGTTAGCAGTTATAGACAACTCCTCTTATAGTGTTAAGATTAGGTTAAGATTTAAATTAGATTTAAGATTAAGTTAGATTACGTTTAGGTTTATGTTAGATTTAAGTTTATGTTGAGTTTAACCTTAGGTTAGATTTAAATTTACGTTAGATTTAAAATTAGGGCAAGATTTAAGGTTAGCTAGGTTAGATTTAAGTTAGATTACATTTAGGTTTAGGATTTAAGATTAGATTAGATTTAGGTTTATGTTGAGTTTAAAATTAGATTAGATTTAAATTTATGTTAGATTTAAGATTAGATTAGATTTAGATTTAAGTTAGATTACATTTAGATTTAGTTTAGATTTAAGATTATATTAGATTTTATCTTGAGTTTAAGATTAGATTAGATTTAGATTTAAGTTAGATTACATTTAAGTTTAGGTTAGATTTAAGATTATATTAGATTTAGGTTTGTTGAGTTTAAGATTATATTAGATCTAGATTTATGTTAGATTTAAGATTAGATTTAGGTTAAATTATAGGGCATGTCAATGAAGGCTTTGCCCCAAGAGCAAACACTGGGTACACAACAATATGTATAATCCCATCAGAATCTGACACCTATTAACTCACCCACTAACCATGTTCAATTAGCTCAGAATCACCATATGTTCAATTAGGTTAGATTTAAGATTAGATTTTGGATTTAGTTTTTATATTAAAGTCTAGCTTCGGGATTACGGAAAAAATTAGAGCTAGGCGAATGGTGATCCCTCTCTTCCTCTCTACGGATGCGACCTTAAGTTGGAAAGCTTTAAATGGCATGATACTCAAATTGGAGGCCAACATGTAATGTGCTAAGTAATCCCTCGAACAAGGGTCTGCTATTAAGAGATGTTAAGATGTTGTGAATTGCTATAGCTAGAGAAGAGGCAAAGGGGTTTTGTCCACACTATATGCACTGTCATGTAGATGTGGGTGTGTAGATTTATCATACCCGCAAATATAGGCATTGACCAATAAAGACAAGATTATAACCCGGTGGTTCTGATCTCCGTGAACCTCTAGACCCAGGTGTACGGGGATCGGACATGACTTGAGAATGTGAGGTAGTTTACAATGTGAACAAAGAGAGAGAGAGAGAGAGAGAGAGAGAGAGAGAGAGAGAGAGAGAGAGAGAGAGAGAGAGAGAGAGAGAGAAGACGGAGGATGCCAATAGAAGATTAAATTTATGTCCAAGCTATAAGGTTTTTACATTCATTATGAGTAGTGACGAGGATATGGGGCTGTCCAACCGAAACACCTATCCCTCAACAAGGATCTTATGTCCTTGTAATCAATGCAAGCATGTTGTGTGACGGACAAGACGCGTTTCTTTGTAGCACATTCGCGAATTTGGTGATTTTGATCCATCTATTATAGATTGAGTTTTTACCAATTATAACTCGTCGAACTCTGACGATGGCCAACAGGCGTCAATCTTGCAACCCAATAGACATGTTAGTAGGTGCTTTAGTCAAGCAGCATACGTGAGGCCACAAGATGTAGCCTCTGATAGCTCGGAGGATGATCATGCAGACCACATTCTCAACGAGGCAATATTTGAGCCCGAGATCAATGAAATGATTGAGACGATCATGGATTCAGAAAGACTTATCTATGATGATATGAAAAGTGAAGCCGATACGTCATTGTATGATGGAGCACGTGTGTCTAGATTGAAGGCGCTCTTGGTTCTTCTCAACATACATGCAAAGTTTGGATGGAGTGACACTAACATCACAGCGCTTTTCAGGTGATCTACCACAATGTGTTTACTTCAATAAAAAACTCTAGATGTATAATGATTTGATAGAGTACTTACACAAGTATACTGTATTTTTTTTGCTATGTAGATTGCTCAAAGAGCACATACTGCCAGCTGATAATGTGATGCCAGATTCTAAAGAGGAAGCAAGAAAGATCTTGCGAAACTTGGGGATGGATTACAATTTGACTCACGCTTGGCCTAACGACTGCATTCTTTTTAGAGGGGAATACATGGGCATGGATAAGTGTCCGAAATGTGATTCCGAGAGATATTGAGTAGATCTCCACGGACAAAAATTCCACAAAAGATGCATGCAGGGCTTCAAACAAGCGGCTACAGAGCATGTGTGACATGTGGACCTAGACGTAATGCACGTCGTGCGCCCTCACTAAAGAAGCAAATCTACAAAGATCATCAAGCATATCTTCCACAGAATCATGAGTTACGCAATGGCTTTTTGCGAAGAGAGCCACCAAGGATGTCTACACAAGCATGGTTAGAGAAGAAGGAGATGTGTGATGATGGTTTGCCCCCAGGGATGAAGAGACTCTCTCTATGGTACGAGTTACCATATTGGCCCAGACTCATGATCAATCACTTGCTCAATCCAATGCACATATTCAAGAATGTGTGTAATCTGCATGTTGTGGGACCATCTGACCGACAAGAAACATACTTTGGGAGCTAGGGTTGACCTTAGAAATGTGGATGGTATGGAGAAATATTTTTCGCAAACAACACCCAATGGATCGATAAAACTCCCTAAAGTGCCATGGATTTTGACAAGAGCCCAAGAACGCAAAGTAAAGGAGACCATTTGATTTGTGCAGACCCCGCTAGTGTAATGCACTCGTTCCAAATGTGTTTCACTAAAGAAGGGAAGCTTACCGGTTTGAAGTCACACGACTGGCATAAAATGTGTCGGGTATGTTTGAATTGGAATATATCATAGTGGGAATTGTGTCACAAATTTGTGTGGACTTTAATATCATTGCTAGATGTGTTTTGCATATTATTTTACCGGTGGCCATTGAGGGATGTTTGTCTCTTGACGTCCGTAACACAATCTACAAACTTGCGAAGTTGGTGCAATGGATCTCACAAAAGGAGATCAATGTAGACTCCACACCATTCGCTAAACCAAACACGGTAGAGGTTGTGTGCATGTTTGAGAAACACTTTCATACTACCATGCTAACCATTTAGGTGCATCTTCTTGTTCACATAGTTGATGAGGTGGAAATAGCTGGCACAGTACATTCCAGATGGATGTTCTTTTTAGAACGTTTTATGAAAACGCTCAAGGGATATGTGCGTCAGAAGGCACATCGGAAGGGTAGCATGGCAGAAAGTTGGCTGGTATCAGAGTCCCTAGTTTACATTGGAGAGTGGCTAGATGGATTTGATAAAGCCCGAGACGCGCTATGGTGAACCATAGATGATGAGCGCACATCTGGGATTGTCATGTGCAATCTCGATGTTGAGAAGAAGATGACAGAAGATTTAGAGGCTAAAATCAACCGATTTTGCATGCTTCACAATACGAGGATGCAAAGCAAGAGCGACAAAGGGCACAAATCGAGTGGAGACGGGGAAGACAACTGCCGATGCATTATCCGGCTGGTCTAGAGAGACTACCAACATTCATGAGCTTAAGATGGTTGCACAACCAATTGAAAAGCGCACAACAGTGCAATGAAGAAGTGATTGAGGAGGAGTGGGAGTACTCTCGGGGATTCAACTAAAAAATGGACCAACCTAAGAGACACTTTTGTACTAACCAAGCATTGTGAACAAGTAAGTCTCTAAATATTTAACATCCAATTTTAGAATTCATGTGCTTGGAAGCTTTCCTGTAAGTTATGTGGCTCTGGCAGGTGATATTTCATCCTACAACGTCTACCGTAAACTAGTGGTATGTCATAGAGGTAGCCCCCCGTAATGCACAGATGTATGAGGGCTACCATGTGCCAATCACAGCGGCATCAATGGAGGAGATCGGAGAAGATGCTCAGTCAAAAGCCGTTGAGGTGGTGCTAGACGAGCATCAAGATGCTACTCTCTATGGGGTGCATGTAGAAGATCTACAAAATGAATCGGAGGACAGATTCTGCCTAAACAAAGATCTCTATATAGACATAGGGAGATATGCTGAGCTATGCGAGGATGAGAGAGAGACTTATTAAAGCCATAAGCATTGTATTTGAACAATTATGCTCTGTTTTATAATATATATTGTATTCACGTGGCTTTTTTTCCATTCCTGTCTATATGCTATACTTTATGTTTAATCATCATTGCTTCCACTACAGGCATGATCCTTCCCTCTCCTCTCTCTCATGTCCGCCTTGCTGGGGCGACCATTACTACTACCATGATCACTCATACAGATGGAGTCTAAGAATTTGCAACTGCCTAAGAATATAGAAACCTGCATATACAAAATAGATTAGACATACCTCTCTCTCTCTCTCTCTCTCTCTCTCTCTCTCTCTCTCTCTCGTGATAGATAAAGATCTGTCGCAAGGAACCGAGGAAACTATGGCAAATAGAAAAGAAATTTAATTTATGACCAGAGTGTCTTGTCACAGCTACATATAAAAGGCATGTTGTCCAAGACATAGCTTTTACAAGATACGTAGAATGCACACGAGAGACAAATTCACAAGAACTTCACAGGAATCTCTCTACACAGGAATCACTTTATGAGTCCTCTCTCTCTCTCTCTCTCTCTCTCTCTCTCTCTCTCTCTCTCTCTACACAGGAATCCCCCGCCCTATTATCTATAGTATAGATTATAACTTGTCCATGTTTTCTTCTCCATTCAATATTAAGATTAAATGTTCATGTGTTTAATGCAGGTATGGATGATGATGAGTTTCTTTCTTCTTTGTCACGTGAGCAGAGGAGGTGGTACAAGGAGAATCATCTCTCTGGAGCACCATCACGTCGTTCCACTCCTTTAGCATCTCCCTCTATTCTGGAGCATTCAGCACGCTCCGAGGCTTCGATGTCGACGAGACAATCTTCACACTTATCTAGGCACCGTCGCTCTAGTGGTGGCGGCGTCAGTTTTGCTGTGGGGATGCCGTCGCTGATGCCTCGACACCGCCTCGTGTTCAACGAGACTCCTTACCTTCCCCTTCTTTGCCTGGCCCCACATCAGCCATGAAATCGCCATCTACGCCAGGTTTTGCACGGCTATCGGTCGTTCCTGGCTACACACCACTAGCTACTCCTCTGAGAGTCACCCTAGTCGACACTCCTCGTTCTGGGGCCCAGACTCCAGTGGAGACACCTAACGTCCGAGCCCCCATCGAGACGCCGCTAGAGACCCCTACTGGATGGTAATAATGTTTGTTGGAAAGTACTTC
Source organism: Adiantum capillus-veneris (assembly GCF_014529385.1). Classification (NCBI taxonomy): domain Eukaryota; kingdom Viridiplantae; phylum Streptophyta; class Polypodiopsida; order Polypodiales; family Pteridaceae; genus Adiantum; species Adiantum capillus-veneris. The sequence continues at coordinate 39,421,636 of NC_140951.1, read as the reverse complement.
TCCACCATGCACACTACTTCAATAGCATTTAAGCGTGCTACATCGACGTTGTCTTCTCTTATCTCTGATTTTGTAGATTGTTCTCTTAATGTCATCTGTCAAACAATCCTTTATGGAAATTGGTAAGATAATTGTAAAAATTTGTGCCAACCGTGGGACTTAAGACCACTAAGATTTTCATCTCTCGTAAAAGACATTTTCAAACATCGCATGCACCCAATGGGAGTCTTGAATGAAGATATAGTCTTCTTTACCTGTTGCTCTTTTGCACGACTCGAAACCCATGGATCTTTTGGTATAGCAAACTTTCCATTGGTGGGTTTAAGTCGAGGCCATATCTTCGGCATTCAACCCATAGCATGCAGGTCATCTCTTTGGGCCTTGCTCTCCCTTTTTCTAGTGATGGTTTTCCATATGATCTCCCCCACATTGTCGAAGATGTGCATTGAGTTGAGCAAATGATTAATTAGTAGGTCACTCTAGTACGGGAGTTCATGGTTTATAATGGACAAATTGTTTTCGATATTATTTTACTGTGCAATAGTTTAATAGTTTTTGCTTGTCCTCTATGATGTCTTTATTCGATACCATTTTTGTGTCACAAGGCAAGAGAAACTGCAGTTATGCCATTGCATGCAAAACCATACAAAAGCGGTGTATTGCCAAGGCTAGACAACTACAAAAAGAGAAATTCGAGATTGAGAAGCACCTGGCTAGCTATCTTAAATGATTAACAAAAATTAATAAGTACTTCAATTATGTTCATCCCTTGGGGGAAGTTATTTTTGTTGAGTGGTATGCATTGCCAGACCCAATATGCGTGCCAAAGCCGTTGCCAGACGAGGGGTGCACTTTGGTTCCTGATTTAAATGGCATGCTTATTCAAGTTGTAGAGCCGATGCATGGTGACATTCCCCTTAAACATGCAGGGGAAATGATAAATTACAATGTGCAAGATAGGAGGTATGTATTTTGTCGCAGAGACAGCCACAAATTTTTGAATTGGTGCCTCCAAATTTTCCATGTGTATATATGGAGCATCAGCATGGCACCTAAAGTGAATGCAATATTAGAAACAATATTCAAAGAGAAGCGGGCTAAGCTAAGAGGTGTTTTTTCACAAAATCACTGTAGTGGCCAGCCTTGACAGATATATAATAAGCATGTATTCCTGAAGGATTTGAGATTGTTTGGGAGGCACTGCAACTTTGGGACCCAAAATAGTCTAATTTTTTATGATAGTATGTACAAAGTGTGCCAGAAACCTGAAGGAAGTCGGCTTGTTACAACTAAGATAGAGGACGAGACCAAAGAACAACGACAAACCTTCCTGATAGATACTTTGAGCAGCTGGCTATTCCTATGGATGCAATCAGAGGATCATGCAGCGTATACAACTGAAAATGCGTTTGATACTGTCCCAAATTTGTTTTCACAACAAGTAATTAGGAAGCTGGAATCAGAAATGCACCGGCACAATGAGGCCCAACGTAATGAAGCCTTGTGTAGGAGACAAAGGGAGGCTGATGAAGAAGCTGAAAGACATAAGAGAGAGAGGCTACAGAGGGAAAAATTAGAGAAGCACCAGCAAGAAGAAGAAGAAAGCGAGTTGCAAGAACCAAAAGCTCAGCAAGAAGAAGAAAGAGAGCAATACACAAAAGCTCAGCAAACAAAGAAGCAAACGGACACTCAGTAAAAGAGAGTGTACAAGCGCGCTAAACCACGATCTTATCCAGAGTAGGAGGCTCTCTGTAGTTTTGTAACATTATGAGGGAAGTTTGTAAATTGCCTTTCCAATGTTTGTAACTATTTTGACATTCACTTCATATAGTAATGATCAGATCCTTTACTATGCTTTTTTTGAAGACAATACTATGTGTATTGTTGGCATTCTTTTTTGTCTTGTAAACACCTTTGAACGTGTTATGTGAAGCCAAGAAACCCTTGCTAATGTTCTCATCTGGGGCACAGATACTGCATATATAGTCACAACCTGCTCTATGAAGACCAAAAGCATGAGAGCGCATGTGGTTCAGTGTGTCCTTCAAAAAGGCATTTGCACATGGTGTTCGCAACAGCATGTGTATCTATCCTTCAGCCGCCTACAAAAGAATGGCTTCAACGTCTCAAACATTCTCAAGCTAATTTTGCAATCTGGATGTTTTTCCTTGATTCTACAAAATAACTCAACCTGTAACATTCAAATGATGATCAGTATTCAGATTGCTAACTAGGATATCCAGAATTTTCATGAAAACAAATCTTAGTGTTAAATAACACAATCAACATCCTAATGTGCATGCAAAAGCGTTTGTTAACTAGCATAAAGAGGGTTAGTTAGCATATGTCTTGTGTTTACCAGGTAACTCTATATGCTAGGTAGATCATAAGGCATGCTAGCTAGCACAGACCATATGCTAACTAGCATACTCCATATGATGACTAGCATACTCATTAGGACACCCATCATGCTGTTGAGCATACTAGGTGTTAACTAGCAAAAATTATGTTAATTAGCATACATCTTGTGATGACTAGCTAACTATGTATGCTAGGTCGAGCACAAGGCATGCTAGCTAGCATACTCGATATGCTAACCAGCATACTCCATATGCTAACTAGCATACCCAACCTAGCTGCTAGTTCTAACTAGCATAACCCTTGTCTTAAATAGCATACCCATCATGCTAGTGAGCATACTAGTTGTTAACTAGCATAAGTGGTGTTAACTTGCATACTTTTTGTGTTGGCCAACTAACTCTGTATGCTATTTAGAACTCAAGGCCTGGTAACTAGCATACTCCATATGCTACCTAGAAAACTCCATGTGCTAACTAGCATAGTCACTTTCTATTAGACAACGTACTTATCATGCAGTTCAGCATACTAGGTATGTAACTAGCATACTAGGGATGGTAGCCAGCATACTAGGTATGTTAATTAGCATACAAATTGTGTTAACCAACTAGCTCTGTATTCTATTTAGGACCCAAGGCATGCTAACTAGCATACTCCATATGCTAACTAGTACAGTCCATATTCTAACTAGCACACTCCATATGCTAACTAGCACAGTCTATATGCTAAACTAGCATACTCCATATGCTAACTATCATACTCACTATGATAATTAGTGTACGCATTAGGACACCTATTATGCTATTGAGCATACTAGGTGCTAACTAGCATAAATGATGTTAATTTGCATACATCTTGTGCTGACTAGATAACTTTGTATGCTAGGTAGAACACAAGGCATGCTAACTAGCATACTCCATATGCTAACCTAGCTGCTAGTTCTAACTAGCATAACACTTGTCTTAAATAGCATACCAATCATGCTAGTGAGAATACATGTATGTTAACTAGCATAAGTGGTGTTAACTTGCATACCTTTTGTGTTGACCAACTAACTCTCTATGCTATTTAGAACTCAAGGCCTGCTAACTAGCATACATCATATGCTACCTAGCAAACTCCATATGCTAACTAGCATAATCACTTTCTGTTAGACAATGTACTTATCATGCAATTGAGCATACTAGGTATGTAACTAGTATACTAGACATGTTAACTAGCATACCAGGTATGTTAATTAGCATACATATTGTGTTAACCAACTAGCTGTGTATGCTATTTAGAACCCAAGACATGCTAACTAGCATACACCATGTACTAACTAGCACAGTCAATATGCTAACTAGCACAGTCCATATGCTAACTAGAAAAAGTCTACAGATCAGTATGCTATTGATCAGCATACACAAGTTACTATGCACTAGAGATGCAATGCATAAGTTATGGTGGTACAAGTATTGATCACCTAGGCTTGTTTAGGAGGTGCACAGAGTGTCCTATGTACCTTTTCCTCCCCATCCTCTTTGGAAAAGCATCCTTCTTGTTCAATGAAACGCGAGTCTCCACTTTCCAAAATGTGTAGAACAATTCCTTAATTTCATCTATGATAGGGCTATGACAATGTTGCTTGTGAACCAATAAAAAAATCGCCCATCAACATCAGGCTTCGTCTGTCGTGATCTCGCCTTGTGCAAGGTCCGATGATTGACATTTAGGACCCTGGCAATTTTTGCAATAGGCATGTTTTCCTTTGAATTCAACATCATCTGCAATGCTGAATTCTTCAAAAACAACTCCTCATTGGAACCTCGTTGCTTGACGGTAGCCAATGTGCTACGGATATTGGAGACAATTGCAGTCTGTACAACAACCTCCTCCTCAAAAGACTCATCATGGATTGCCCCAACATGGGGATTTTGAGCAACAAGATTCTAGATTTCCCACTTTGCTTCTGTACTAAAACCTTCAATCCTACTCTTGAAAGCTCTCACAATCTTGGAGGAGATTTTGTTTTTCTCCTCATCGTTGAGGTCATGATGTTGTCATTCATATTTCATTTGTTTCTGCTCCCATTGTTTCCTCTTTATTACTCTCTTATATTCCCTGATTACAAAAAGATCTGGATCTTGGGAGTTGTAATTCATTGCCTTTTAGTGGCTCTCTTCTACTTTTTCCTGAAAACTGTAGATGTGCATAATATGTTACTTACTTAAAATCACTTAAATGTATAACCGTCAACACTTGATGCTGTAATACACACATACTATGAACAAATGCCCTCACAAAACTATAGGTGTGACCAACAAAACCAATGACTTCATTTGGAGTGGGTGGGCTACACATAAGATTTGCTTACCATCACATTACAGTACGGCTCCATTTCTAGCATTGGAGCTAGTGGCAATAATGTTTCTTTCTAGTTCTCCATTTCTGTAGGTCTCGGTCAGAACAAAATAAAGATATCAGCTTTGACAACTCATCTCTAAGGCAGGATGCCCGGCAGAAGGAACGAACGAACGAGAGAGAGAGAGAGAGAGAGAGAGAGAGAGAGAGAGAGAGAGAGAGAGAGAGAGAGAGAGAGAGAGAGAGAGAGAGAGGGACTCCCCACATCGACTTCAGTACTGAAAACAGAAGCACTTGAGGAGGGAAAATAATTATTTAATGGAACATTTGAAATTCAAAGGACTTGCCCATCCATTTTCAATATATGCTAACAAGCACTGTCCGGGACAACATATTCAATGACACGTTAACATGCTTCTACCCATGTGTGTGTGTGTGTTTGTGTGTGTGTGTGTGTGTGTGTAGCTATTTAATCTTAGATAGTAAGACATAATTGAGCTTTTACATTCAAAAGACAGCTGGCTATGGAACAAAGAACAAATAAGTACAGAAACAACTCAATATTAGAATCATTTATGTACAATGTTTGTAGGAATGAGGTCCCATTCCAGTATACAGATAGTAAAAATACTTCCCCAATCATAAGTGAATGTGAAATCCTATGTAGGTCAGCTTGCCAAAGTAAAAAAAACCTCCAAGATAAGATAGAGTCCTTACCTGCATCCATCCAAACAAGACAACAATTCAGTTAGCCTTGGATGTGTATTACAGGTATCAATGGACTATACCAATTGTTATCCATATCCATCTTACAAAATTTTTTTAAACCTTTACAAGATGTTAAAGGCAATCTATGCAATCACAGTTTGCTTAGCTTGGCCAGCCAACCAAGAGCAAATGAGAGAGAGGTGAAAATCCACAGGTTTTTCTGGGAAGAGTGGGTCAAGATGGTTGAGAATAAACCAAATGGTATGATCAAACCACATGATGCTAAATTCACAAGAGGCTTTAGGGTCAAGAAATCTGCAGGCACATTTTACATAAGGACAAAAGACATTCCAAATGGATTCAGTGTAGAAATCCGGGTTACTTTTAGCAAATTCCATGTTTCCTTTAGTACGGATGTAGAGGCCGATATTGGAGGGACATTTGGAGTGGTCAATGAGATTGAGGTTGAAGGGTGCTTTGATGAGATCCCCTTTGTCCATAAATTGTCCTCCTTCCAAAATCTTGAGTCTACAGTCTTCCATAGTAGAGGTAGTAGGTTGGCAAGGTAAACCCAAGTTTCACTAAGAACGCTTTGCTGGGTAGGACCCAAAGCTAATGGTCAACCCCAAGGGATTCAATTTCAATTTTTCTAATAGGTAAGACATGAAAAACTTTAGAGATCTTAGGCACCATCTCCAGGAGGTTAGAGTCAAGATTACTCTAAAATTCTTTAACTGCTTCAAGGGCTGCACTATCCCGACAAAAGATACCACCAGTTTGTGGGATAGTTAGAGTAGCCGGTGTACAGACAAAAGAGGGATTGAGACCACACAGCTTCCTTAGAAATTTAGACAGATCAGCACCTGAGAAGAGAATAGGGCAAGCTCTTGTTGGTATTGTGAAGATAGTAGGAGAAGTGTTAAGTATGGAGCTTGATTTACCCTTGTAATTTTCTGTGGTAAAAGCGCACATTTGTAAGGCCCCCATTATGAGGAGAAGCCATCGTGCATGAAGGAAAATCACTCACCGGAAACCAAAATTTTCACGGACAAGAATCAGGGGCAACTTTAAAGGCTCCGCCCCCGAGACTTTTTTTTTCGCCGGAATATTCTTTTTCGCCGGAATATTATGACCGGACGGCGGCCAAAAAGTGGTCGGAAAACAACCGGTCGGTTGGCCGGTGGCCGGTAGTCAATGGCCGATGGCCGGTGGTTGGAAGTCAATGGCCGGTGGCCGGTGGTCGGAAGTCAATGGCCAGTGGCCGGTGGCCGAATTCAAAAGCAGACTTGTCTTCTCAAGGGCGGCCACACATGGGCGGATTGGAGGGTCCGATTTGGACTTATTCGCATAAGGGCGGCTACACATGGCTGTCTCTCATAAGAGAGGGCAACCCTTTTGGCCTATAAAAGGAGGCCATTTCTACACACATTTCATAGTGTGAAGTTGATGCAACAAGGTGAGTGTGAGGTGGTGAGAGTGAAGCAAGGCGGGAGCTCCATTAAGGGTATAATCCCTTTGTAAACTACTTCTTGTTTTGAAGTACTAAAGCCATTGAGTGGCTGCTTTCCCGTGGACGTAGCCCACATTGGGTGAACCACGTATATCGTGTGTACTCTCTCTCTCTCTCTCTCTCTCTCTCTCTCTCTCTACTCTATAATCTCGTGTATATAAATATGTCTCTCTCCATTAAGTAATCTACTCAATTATCTATTTAGCTACGTCTTATTTCCTAACAATTGGTATCAGAGCAAGGTTTGCTCGTAGCTAAATTATCTCAAGGAAAGGATTCCTTGAATTGAGTGGGAGTTATGGCGGAGAAAGGGAAGCTCAAGATTGAGAAGTTCAACGGAAAAAACTACCAACATTGGAAGATGCAGATTGAAGACTATCTCTACCAGAAGGACCTCTATTTGCCACTAGGCGGTCTTGCGAAGAAGCCGGCAACAATGGAAGATGAAGCATGGATTGTCCTTGATCGAAAGGCATTGGGAACAATCCGGTTAAGCTTGGCGTCAACGGTGGCCTTCAATGTTTCGGAGATGAAGACCACGGAGGACTTGATGAAGTCACTTGACGACTTCTACGAGAAACCATCGGCATCCAATAAGATATTTCTTATGAAGCGCTTGTTCAATCTAAAGATGGCAGAGAATGGTTCAGTTGTAGAACACCTAAATGACTTTTACACAAACATAAGTCAACTTCGATCAGTGAAAATAAATTTCGATGACGAAGTGCGAGCTCTCCTTATACTATCATCTCTACCGGATAGTTGGGACAGTCTTGTGATGGCTATAAGTAATTCTATCTCTGGCACAAATACTCTTAAGTTTGATGATGTTGTGGGTGTTCTCCTAAGCGAGGAAATGCGAAGGAGAAGCACAGGACAATCATCAAGTGCTGCACTATCAGTGGAAACAAGAGGAAGGCTTAAGGAGAGGTTCAAAAACAGAAAGGGTCATGATCGCTCAAGGCGGAGCAAGTCACGCACAAAGTTAGTTCTTGAATGTTGGAACTGCGGCAAGAAGGGCCACGTCAAGAAGGATTGTTGGTCCAAGAAGAAGAAGGAGACAGAGTCTCAAGACAACAAGCCAACATCGGAGGCCAATGTGGCAGGTAAAGTAGAGCAAGATGCTCTAATTCTCTCATTAGACAATGTGTTTAATTCCTGGATAGTAGATTCTGGGGCTTCATTCCATGCGACACCACACAAGCAACATTTCCAAGACTACACCAAAGGTAATTTTGGGTATGTATACTTGGGAGATGATGAAGCTTGTGAGATTGTCAGCAAAGGTACAGTTTTTGTCAAAACTGCTAACGGAAATGAATGGAAGCTTAAAGATGTTAGGCATGTTCCTTCTCTTCGCAAAAATTTGATCTCTACAGGACAATTGGATGATGAAGGTCACAACATTGCATTCGGAAACAAACGGTGGAAGATCTCAAAGGGATCTTTGGTGGTTGCCAAGGGTGAAAAAGTTGGTACACTTTACTTGTGTACTATTAGCACGCAACCTTCAGCTTGTGCAGCAACTACAGAAGTTGACAGTGCGGTGTGGCACTACCGACTTGGGCATATGAGTGCCAAAGGAATGCAAATCCTTCAAACAAAGAAGCTTCTACCAGGTTTGAAAGAAGTGGACTTAGAGTTCTGTGAAGATTGTGTTTATGGTAAACAAAAGAGGGTAAAATTTCAAAAATGAGGAAATGAAAGAAAAAATAAAAAACTTGAGTTGGTTCATTCTGATGTTTGGGGTCCTGCAAGTACACCATCACTTGGTGGCTCATTGTACTATGTAACATTCATAGATGATGCGACTAGAAAAACATGGGTTTATGTCATGAAGAATAAATCCGATGTATTTTCCATATTTCAAAGGTGGAAAGCCTTTGTGGAGAATGAAACAGGTACCAAGGTTAAATGCCTCAGATCCGACAATGGAGGCGAATATTGCAGCCAAGCTTTTGAAAGCTTTTGTGCTAGCAATGGCATTCGGAGGCAAAGGAAAACCCCAAGGACACCTCAACAAAATGGGATTTCGGAAAGGATGAACAGGACAATCATGGAACGAGCACAAAGCATGCGGCAGCTGTAAGTACGTCTGTGTACTTAATCAATCGGTCACCCTCAACGGCATTCGATGGGGGATTTCCAGAAGAGGCATGGATAGGTAAACCGATGAATTATGCATTTCTCAAAGTTTTTGGGTGTGAGGCTTTCATGCACATAGATAGAAGCCTAAGATCAAAGCTAGATGCAAAGTCCAAAAAGTGTTTCTTCATTGTCTATGGAGAAGGAGACTTTGGGTATCGCTTATGGAATCCTAAAGATGGTAAAATCTTAAGGAGTAGGGATGTAATTTTTAACGAACAAAATATGTACAAAGATTACTTGGAAAGAAAACAAACAAAAGAAACAGGTGATGAGTACATCGAGCTTGAGGACGGTGAAGACTCAAGGACTCCAAACGGTGACAATGTGCAACAACGTCAACCAAATGAGGAGCCTCAACCTATTCCCCGAAGATCTACAAGAGCAAGTAGACCTCCAGAAAGGTTTGTTCCTTCCTTCAACCATCTCTTGATCTCAGATTCTGGAGAGCCGGAATCATACGAAGAAGCTATGCAACATGAATCCAAAGAATAATGGACGAAGAGCATGCAAGTGGAGATGGACTCACTACATCGCAACCAAACATGGGAGTTGGTTGAATTGCCTAAAGGTAAGAGGGCACTTCAAAACAAATGGGTGAACAAGGTGAAGGAAGAAGAAGGTGAGAAGAAAAGGTACAAGTCTAGGCTTGTGGTAAAAGGGTTTTCTCAAAAGAAAGGTATTGACTTCAATGAAATATTTTCTCCTGTTGTAAAAATGAACTCAATTAGGCTTGTCTTAAGCCTTGTGGCTGCTCATGATCTAAATCTCGAGCAAATGGATGTAAATACGGCATTCCCTCACGGTGACTTAGAGGAGGAAATCTACATGCTTCAACCAAAGGGGTATGAAGTAAAAGGTAAGGAGAAAATGGTTTGCAGATTAAAGAAGAGCTTGTATGGTTTAAAGCAAGCATCAAGACAATGGTACTTGAAGTTTGATCGATGGATGTTGGATCATGGATTCACAAGATGCAACTCGGATCACTACGTCTACACGGAGAATTTGGGAGATGGGAAATTCATCATCCTAATGTTGTATGTTGATGACATGTTGATTGCAAGTGCTAACATGCAGGACATCAAAGACCTAAAAGAGGAGCTGTCCAAATCTTTTTCAATGAAAGATTTAGGTGCTGCAAAGAGGATACTTGGTATGAAAATATCAAGGGACAGGACGAAGAAGACAATAAAGCTATCTCAAGAAGATTACATCAAGAAGGTACTAGAAAGGTTTGCAATGCAAAATGCAAAACCAGTTTCTACACCTTTGGCTGGTCATTTTAAACTAACGAAGGATATGTGTCCAAAGACACAAGAGGAGATAGCCTATATGTCTAAAGTTCCATATGCTGCAGCGGTAGGTTCTCTAATGTATGCTATGGTCTGGACAAGGCCAGACATTGCACATGCAGTGGGAGTTGTGAGTAGGTTCATGGACAACCCAGGTAAAGAGCATTGGGAAGCTGTGAAGTGGATACTTAGGTATCTAAAAGGGACAACAACAAATGCTTTGTATTTTGGAGGAACTGATATTTTTCTAGAAGGGTATGCTGATGCAGATATGGCAGGTGACAAAGATACTCGAAGGAGAACTACTGGCTATGTGTTCACGGTTGGAGGCACAACAATAAGCTGGGATTCAAAGCTGCAGAAAGTGGTTTCACTTTCTACCACGGAAGCAGAGTATGTAGCAATGACGGAGGCAATCAAAGAAATTCTGTGGCTTCACAGATTCTTAGAAGAGCTTGAATTCAAACAAGACAATTGTGTCTTGTACAGTGATAGCCAAAGCGCTATCCATCTTGCGAAGAACTCAGCCTTTCATTCAAGGACAAAGCACATTGAGGTGAGATATCACTTCATACGCACTCTTTTGGAAGAGGGACAACTAAAGCTAGGAAAGGTGCATACAAGTGAAAATCCTGCAGACATGTTTACAAAGGTGGTCAACAAGGAGAAGTTGAGCTTTTGCTCATCTTCGATCGGCATTCAAGGATAAGAAGCCAGAATGGAAAGCAGTCACAGGTTTGGTTTGGAGATCAGTCTCCAAGTGGGAGATTGTTAAGTATAGAGCCTGATTTACCCTTGTAATTTTCTGTGGTAAAAGCGCACATTTGTAAGGCCCCCATTATGAGGAGAAGCCATCATGCGTGAAGAAAAATCACTCACCGGAAACCAAGATTTTCACGGACAAGAATCAGGGGTAACTTTAAAGGCCTTGGGGGCGGAGTCCCCCGAGAGTTTTTTTTCGCCGGAATATTATGGCCGGACGGCAGCCGGAAAGTGGTCGGAAAACAACCAGTCGGTTGGCCGGTGGTCGGAAGTCAATGGCCGGTGGCCGGTCGTCGAAAGTCAATGGCCGGTGGCCGAATTCAAAAGCGGACTTGTCTTCTCAAGGGCGGCCACACATGGGCGGATTGGAGGGTCCGATTTGGACTTATTCGCACAAGGGCGGCTACACATGGCTGTCTCTCATAAGAGAGGGCAGCCCTTTTGGCCTATAAAAGGAGGCCATTTCTACACACATTTCATAGTGTGAAGTTGATGCAACAAGGTGAGTGTGAGGTGGTGAGAGTGAAGCAAGGCGGGAACTCCATTAAGGGTATAATCCCTTTGTAAACTACTTCTTGTTTTGAAGTACTAAAGCCATTGAGTGGCTGCTTTCCCGTGGACGTAGCCCACATTGGGTGAACCACGTATATCGTGTGTACTCTCTCTCTCTCTCTCTCTCTCTCTCTCTCTCTCTCTCTCTCTCTACTCTATAATCTCGTGTATATAAATCTGTCTCTCTCCATTAAGTAATCTACTCAATTATCTATTTAGCTACGTCTTATTTCCTAACAAGAAGTTGGTCTATATATTGGGTAATTAAATTCACCCCTTCCATGGAGTCTTTATCTAGAGTAGCCAAAATTTGACCCAATCCTTAAAAGACAACATATGTAAGACAAACAAATTCTTGTCAGAGGTAAGAGCCGAGTCATATACTAGTTGAGAAGCATCCAAGTTGCTAATACATCTGAGTACAAGAAATGTGGCCACTGACAGGGGCTCTGAGGTCAATTCTAATCCTTGTGTGGTGAGGTTTACTTTTTCTTACCATAGTAAGTAATACAATCTTTGGCTTTCCTAGTAAGGAAGGATCTAGTTCTAACTTCCAAAGCATTCTTTGGTTTATGTTCCTTAAGGTATAGCTTAATCTGTTCGAAAATCTTTGCATGATTCTCAGGGTTGTGTTTAGTACTCATGCGGGTTGTCTTTCTAAAGGGTATGTACTCCTGAAAAAGGATCATTTTAAACATAAATAAAAATAAAAGTAAAAACAATAAATGTAGTTTTGGGCCTGCAAATCTTTAAACCAGCAAAGTCAAAGACTATAGTAGCTGTGAGTAGGGGACCAGAAATAGAGTCTATGAAGGAGCACCTAACACCAATCAACCAATCAAGGGATTATAGACTCTGGGTCCAACCTAGAGCTCAATTTCAAAATTAATTTCCAAAGCTAGCATCTCGGTTTCTCTAGAAAGAAAAACCTTATGTATAGGATGTGTATGTAGCTGTTTAATCTTAGATAATAAGACATAATTGAACTTTTACATTCAAAAGACAGCTCGCTATGGAACACAGAACAAATAAGTACAGAAACAACTTAGTATTAGAATCATTTATGTACAATGTTTGTAGGGATGAGGTCCCATTCCAGTATACAGATAGTAAAAAAACTTCCCAAATCGTGAATGAGTGTGCAATCCAGTGTAGGTCAGCTTGCCAAAGTAAAGAAAAACCTCCAAGATAAGATAGAGTCCTTACCTGCATCCATCCCAACAAGACAACAATTCAGTTAGCCTTGGATGTGTATTATAGGTATCAATGGACTATACCAATTGTTATCCATGTCCATCCTACAAACTTTTTTTAAACCTTTACAAGCTTCGTCAAAAAAAAACAATTGTGATTTCTCTCATTTTAAAAGAATCCCAAATATTTTAGTAAAAGAGTATCATTTTGATTAGAAGGTCATCACCCCTTCTAATCCAAGTGTCTAAATCCCCCCCTTTTTTAACAGTTTTATCAGTTCTGAAAGCGCCACCAAATGAAGTTTAAAAAAGTTCCAATTACAGTTTTCATAAAGTAACAAGCTCGTTAAAACTTGTTTCTAGGTTAGATACATATCACAGTGAAATGGATTCCAAATCATACATCATTTACCATATACTTCTCCTTAAGCACTCAAAGCAACAAGGAGTGCTGCTAAAAGACCAGGCCATACTCTGAACCTTGATGTTTTTAAGGGAAAAGCTAAACCATGTTTAAAGTTCTAGCACCATAACAATATCCAAAGTTATAACAGGAGCAACATCTGCTTGAGTGCATGCAAAAAAATTGTAATGTATATCCTATCCTTTCTACAGAAAAGACCAAGAACAACCATAATGTGTAACCAGGATACCCAAAAGAAGTAAAACGTTCTAACACCCATATGCAGCAGGGTGAAGTTTTATCTCTTTGTATTTACTAAACAAGATGCTAATGAAAATAACAAAAAAGAAGTTTATTGGCCCAAGTTAGGGAACAATCACGAAAAGTCGTGACGGAATGCATTTTTGGCAGCTTATCTTACCAAAGTGATGCCAAAATAATATAATCCATTTTCTATTAAAAAACCAGTCACAAAAACACAGACAACAGTAACCCATAGTATTAAGTCCTTTGAAAAGAACATCGTATAGTTAAGAATTTTTCCTCAATGAAGGTTCGTTTGAGAAACTGCCATAACGTATAGCCTGGCACAACACACAATCGGTGTGCAGAGGGTGGGATATCATACCCCCTTCACTTCCTAGTTCACCATCCAAGCCCAACTATGGATCAACCAGTCAAAAGGTAACAACCTATGTAATTAAGGCACCAATTAGCCGGCCAGTCGGTTTACGAAGGAAAAAGATTGTGGGACACATGTCTAACCTCACCATCCTATATTATTGCAGTATTAGCGAGAACCATGATTAAATTGTCAATCCATGGGATGAAGCTGACTCAACTAGTGTATAGAGGCTACAAGAGGTTGTCAATCTCTCAAAAAACAACTAACAACTCGCATCTAACTCAAGCTACACTCAAGTGACTGAAATCACCAAAAGCCAATCGCTCATCGATAAACAAATCACATCCATTACAGCATCAAATGACATCCAAACGTAACAAAACTTCCAGGGCATGTTTATAAGACCTAAGCACACATGCTTATGGTCTCAAACTCCACTTTAGGTCAAGTTCCAAAATCACGATTATTAACAGCAGTGGATTTTTGACCTAGTGGTTTTTGACCGAGAATTCATCTAAATGCTTAGTAATGATGCCCCAATACCCCGCCTATGCTTAGTTCTTGATTTGAAAGTGTAAATTCCTAGCTATGATGAAATTAGGCCGCGGGTCGGCGATGCCAAAATCTACGAAATACTGTGAACTGCTTATGTCAATGCGTAGAGCTTTTACCTGCGGTTGCAATGCAACAAACACGCCTACAATGTGACAATTGGGGAGGGAGTAGGAAGCACGAGAAGGAGAGGAGTGAGCGCCGTTAGCTCACGCTGTGTATTTCATTATCCAAAAAAACTTCTAAAAAACTTACAAAAATTGGCTTTTATACCTTAGCCAAGGTTTTTGGGTGGTCAAAACTAATAATCTGGAGTTCTACCAAAGCTGGGAAATGACAGGTTGATACAATCTGGAAGCTTGTAGCCCTGGCTCATTAATTACAGAGTTTATCCAAGAAAATAAGAGTTACAATATTCTCGATTTATCAAAATAATATGTGTTTTACAAAGAGAACTCCAAAAAATGGTATCCGTGTTAGCTTCCTGCTAACATTCCCCCCTCCTCGCCTCTGTCCTCCCTTGGCACAGCTTTATGGGCTAAAATAGTCTTCAGGCTGGCAACTGGGAGTTGGTCATTAAGCGCATTTAATGCCTTTTGGGTATCTGATTTTACTTTCTTTATCTGGCACTTGCAAAAACTGCATGGTTACTCTAAAACTTGGATGTGAGGTTACTGATCACTGGCACAAATATCTTCATTCACCAAGTGAAGAATCCCGTGTAGAAAGCTTCCTCAAAGGCCAACATATTATGTGATGGTAAGAACATACACCGGGCGTAGAAGCCATAGAGGACTTCTTAGGAAGTTTGACCACTGAGATCATAGCATAACCCTTTATTTCCCTTGAGGAATGACATCCACGGGGCGCCTGCTTGCTCTAGCTCATGAAAAACTTCAATACAGGTGAGCAACATTCGGCATATCTTATATAGCATTGCACAAGAGAGATCCAATAGACTCTTGAAGAAAGACATGGCAACCGGTAGGGTTTTTAGCATGTATTCGTCTGTGGCCGGTCCTTTCTCTGGAGCTGGCAGTCTTGGGTAGTTCAGCCAGGTTGGTCGCTTCTTTTCAGTGCCTCATGCTCTTGCCAAGTTCTTACTCTTGGTACAAGACAAAAAGTGGGATCTCTTTGCAGGGCTGCAGGTGCTCTTGTGAACAGAATCAAATACCTCGGATTCTTGTTCAACCAGCTCAGCCTCCACTTTGGGTGGTCTTTATCTTCGCCATCTATTTGCATATCTGCGTACAACCTTTATTTTGCTTGGAGTAACTCCACCTTTATCAAGGGGTATGGCAAGGATTGTTGATGCCATTGCGCATTGATCTGATTGGGAGTGAGTTGAGTGACGTTGATAGAGTGAAGCACTCTCAACTCCCAATCCATCGCGGCCTTCCACTGCTCATCCACCTCTTGTGTGATCTTTTCTTTTAGTGCGTCCTCTTCAACTTTTGAGAGCTGGACCATGGGCACTTTTGTAATGTTTATCTAAAAATCATCTTCACCACTCAGCTCTGTTGTGGATTGTTTCTCCAGTTAAGTGAATAATACTGAGGGTATATCTATTTGCGGCGGCTCTGAAGTGCCTGCCTCTTCCTGCATTTCCGGCTTTCCTTCTCTCAAGAGCTGGTTAACTCTTTTGAGATCATCTATTTCTTTGAGGAGCTCTTCTTCTCTCTGGACCTGCATCAAGGTCAGGTCTCTGCGCTAAGATTTCTCCAGCTTTAACTCCAGCTCGAGGTCCTTGTTCTTGTTTTCCAATTCTTTATAGACCTCATTTGCTCCTTTGATCGAGGTCACGGGGCTGGATTCTCTCTTATTTGTCGTAAGAAGATTGCATGATCATTTATTCTTTGTTCAGAGTATTGTAAGAAGAATTTGCAACATCCAATTGCACCTGAATTTTCTGAGCTGACAGGGTTGTCGTGAGAAGTTTGTTTGTAAAGTCTGTCAGCTGTTCGTCTTTCGCTTTGCAAGCATCTGATAACTTTGTGAGCAGGTCACCTAGCTCTTTCATCTTTCTGGTGTCGATCTCTTGCTAGTTGATGTTGTTCAACTTCAGCTTTCATTTCCTGTACTTGCCTCTGAAGATCGGTGATGATGTTCATTCTGTCTTCTAACTCTCCTTGGAGAGCATCAATCACCATCTCGAGTTCTTTAGCCTTTGTGTTGCGGCTAAGTGCTGCTGATCGGAGTCTCCTCGTCATATCCTGCATTTGCCTTGCATATTCGTTTACTTGCAGTATTACCTCGTCATTAGACTGTCAGTCCTCCTGTCTTGCTAGCTGAGTTGATGTGCCTATAGCCTCATGTGTGTCTTTTGGCTGTGTTGTAGCGGCTAGTTCTTCTTGCATGGAGGTAGAGGGTTGGTCTTCTTCTTCTTTGTCATCCTGAGGCTTTGTGGATGCCTCGGATGTTTCTTTCTGTGTGGAAGTAGAGGGTGTTTGCTCATACTTTGTGGTCTCTTTTGGTGCAGGACTCACTTCCTTTTTTGGCTCAAGTTCTTTCTCTTGTTACCGCCCTTGTGTAGCAGTAGCCTCCTATGCAGATTCATCTGCCTTTTTCTGTTCAGGCTCTTGCGTAGCTTCGGTGGCTTTCTCTTGTTCCGGCTCTGCTTCTTTTGACTCAGATTCTGTCTCTTTCTCAAGCTCATCTTCTTTAGTGTTGTCTTTACCTGCAGGTGATGGTGGTGGACTGGGCATATGATTTTCTTGTTGTTCTCAATAGATGGTGAAGTGGGTCAAGGAGACTCATAGCCTTGTTCGTGGTGTGCCTCTTCCCTTTCCATTTCCTCGGCTCTTTAGTCCTCTGCCTCTTTTTCTTTCCTTGCCTCTTCTTGGGCTTCTTTCAGCTTGAGGGCTTTTGCTTCTTGGTACATTTTTTCCAAATACTCCGTCGGATCTTCAGCTTCTTTTCTAGTGTCATACTTTGTCCTTGGGCCCTTAAGTCCACTAGGCACCCATTTTTCTGGGTCCTTCCCTTGTGCTTGTCGACTCCGCTGGTAAGCATGTTTTTCTCTTTCAAAACGAGCTTGTTTCTGCGTTGTCTCTTCTTGGTGGGCGGCCACAAATTTTCTCTTCATCTCTTCTCTTCTTGCTCTCTTCTCCTCGTTATCTGAGCTCTCGCTGTTGTGCCTTTCCGACGAGCTTTCAGCCGATTCTTCATCTGATTTATAAGATCTCTTTGATGATCTTGTAGCTCTTGGAGATGGTTGTGCTGCCAATATCCATGTGTTTTGGTCAGGGGTAGGTGGTAAATTGTCCGCCATGCCGATGGCATGGTACGCTATCCTTGTCAAGACTTCTGGCGCACCCAAGTAAGTGATTTTCCCTTCTTTCTTTGTGCCCTTCACAGTGGTCAGGACGTACTGGGCATGGTCCATCATTGCCTGGTTGTTGAGAACTTGTGTGAAAGTGGTGGAAACTGCGTGATTCGGCGTGGTGTACCTTGGTGGCCTTTTTGCCAAGAAATGGAAGTGTTGGTGGTATAACCGGGTTGTCTCTTCCACTTGCTTGTGAATTAAATTTTCAAAGGTGGCCGTGGCGGTTTCTTTGGTGAATGTACCTGTCGTTTTCCTCTCCCTTGCTCTCATGGTCACTCCTTCTGTGGGCAGTCTGAGTGCTTCTACCACTATATCTTTGGTTATTACCACTTCGACCTTATTTCCCTGCATGCTAGAAATTTCTGCAGTTCCATCTTCTTTAATTGTGGATAAAAGCTCGTAAGATTTCTAAAAATCTACTCCGCAAGGCTCCTGTTCATAAAAGTCTCTGAGTCTTAGCCTGCAGTTGGCTTCTTTGGTCTCAGGCTTTGCGGCAACATCATATACTTCCTTAGGTAGAATTTGCAATTCCACCTGATGTCCCTCTTCACTCTTGGATCTACCGGTGAAGATTGTGGTATGATGATCTTCTAGCTATTCTTTGGAGAGATAAGTTGCCTTGGCGGCCTTGACTGAATCTGGATCCAATTGATATGCGGGCAGTTCCTGTAAATTTTACTTCTAATTGAGCTTTTTCTTGGCCCTCTCTGCTGCTTGTATGGCTCCTGTACAATGAATAGATTATCAAAGTCAGTAGATTTGTCGAAATTTTCTCTGAAATGTCCTTTAGTCTAAAATGCTGACAATTTTGGTCCAATTTGCTTCAAATCAATTTCTGAACAAGCATAGATGCATAAAAACATGCAAGGAACAAAATTGTAAAGTCCAAATAAATTTTTGCAACCAAAGTAAATAATTGCGATTATTTACAATTGAGTAAATTTTCCAACTTTTTGCAAACTTGGCTTCATAGGCTATACCAAATACATACTATGAGTGAAATATGGACTCATTTGGATATATAGGGTGAAAATGGGAGCAGATTTTGGCTTTAGGTCTCTGAAACAGTAAATTTGAGATTTTAGGCTCCAAATTGGTTCAAATTTGGCTAGTGCGCTTAACACAACATGTACTTCGGATGTAAGATGGCAAAATATCAAAACTCCCCAATTTTGGCTAGAAAGTAAATAATCACGATTATTAACTTCTCTACCAAAATTAACATTTTTTTGTACAACTTGGTTCTAGACATTGTATAGACTCTGTGTATGAGATATGAGGTGATTTGGATCAAAAAATGTTGTCCATAACCCAAAAATTGGCTTGCAAAGACTTCTTTACGTTTTGTGGCAATTTTCCAAGTTATAGGTGCTCATTTTGGCTCATACTTGATTTTTGACATGTAATAGGTGTGTACACATGGTAGGTGAGCTGATGTGACAATTTTCAAGCAAAAATAGTGCAAAAGTAAATAATCGCGATTATTTACAACAGTGACAAATTTTTTACAAAGCTTACAAATTTTGACCTAGACACATTCTATACACCTAAAAACAAGTCCTAAATTGAATTTGGTCAAGTTTCACTTTGTGCTTTGTTGACTCTGAAATCACCGTTTTTTATGACTACACTGCCTGTTCGGTTGGTCAGTCAACTTTGGGGCTTTGGACTTGTCCGCAACATAGTCGTGAAGCAGCTCATCCAATCCTGGCTCAGTTTGATCCCATATGTTGAATTTGACACTTTGTAGCCTTCGAGTTGTTTTCTGCTTTTCGAGGGATTTGCTTGACTGATTTCACTAAACCAATCATATACATTGTATATGAACCTCGTAGGCAAGCTATCTGTGGAGTCAGATCGGAATTCTGGCATCCACCAAAAACCTAACTTTTCTACGGGGGACCCCCTCGACCCCTGCCAAATGGTCAACTGATGACATAGAAAGGTTCTATTATGTTAGGGCATGTTGCAGTTCAAATCCCATCTGATTTGGTCGAGCTGACATGCCGCTATGGTCAGTAGGTCTTCGTGCACTGCTCGATTTCTAAGGTTTTTTCTAGGGGTTTAGACTAGCTACCGGCCATACAAAATGGATCATTGACGAGTAAAGAACTTACCCCTCACGTCTCGTGTGAGACGGCGCTGAAAACGGGCAACTGTGGACTCCGGAAAAGACGCATGAAAGAGGTCAAAATCTCTCTCTACAAAGGCTACAAGCGGAAGAGGTGATTTTAGCCTACCTTGGATATCTATACCCGGACTTCCTGAACCAATTTTCCCAGATTTCCCAGTTAGTCCTACTAGAACATGAAATCTATGTTAGACTCAAACATTTTCCTGATTGGATTCCTGTAGCTCATTCTGCAAGAATTTTGCAAAAGTAGGTATGGCCGCCTAATTTAGGTTTCTTGCTTCCATCTTCTGATTTCATTGAAATTTTTTGTGCTCGTCCGCCTTGTCTTTCTGATCACCATTGTGTCTTCCATTTTTCCATATGAGCTTCCTTGCTATTTATTATTAATTTTTGACCTGTTTATTTGAAAAAAACAAAGAAAATAGCAAAATGCTCTAAAAAAGTAAAGTGAAAATCCAATAATTAAGAAAATCCATTGAAAATACAGCTTTATTATTTTTTGTTGGATTTTTTTATTTTTAAGTCTCATTATCAATAAAAATGATGAAAAATATCCAAAAAGGACTATTTTTTGATGATTTTCTGATAATATATACACTATTTACACTGATCGGGAAGATAAGGATATTATTAGGTAATTTTGCAAAAAATCACATGTTAACATCAAAATTTTCCTCCCTCTTCAAACATTGCCCTTAATTACTTAGTACTTAGTGCCCTTCCACCCCTCCTAGATGGCATAGTCCGGGACAACTGTGTGCATGCACTACAACACTACATGAAGATATCGACGCGTATATATCGACGGCCATGCTTTTCCATGTGTATATCGACGTAATTAGCGTGCGTCACTATACGCGTCAATATACGCGTCGCAGTGTGCGTCGATATACACGTGGAAAGGCTTTATTTGCCACACATATATCGACGCGTATAGCGATGCAAAAAGATTTGGGGAAAAAAAGCGAAACCCGTGCGCAGGGGCCATTTTCGCCTGCTCAGATCTTGGTTGAAATCTGCTGCGCAGGTATTATGTCCATCTCCGCCCCCCCCAAACCCTCCCTCTCTCTCTCTTTCTCTCTCTCTCTCTCTACATCGTGTGTGTGTGTGTGTAGGAAAGAGAGAGAGAGAGAGAGAGAGAGAGAGAGAGAGAGAGAGAGAGAGAGAGAGAGAGAGAGAGAGAGAGAGAGAGAGAGAGCGGTGTGTGTGTGTGTGTGTGCATGTGTGTGTGTGTAGGAAAGAGAGAGAGAGAGAGGTGTGTGTGTGTGTGTAGGAAATAGAGAGAGAGAGAGAGAGAGAGAGAGAGAGAGAGAGAGCGGTGTGTGTGTGTGTGTAGGAAAGAGAGAGAGAGAGAGAGAGAGAGAGAGAGAGAGAGAGAGAGAGAGAGAGAGAGAGAGAGAGAGAGAGAGAAATGTGTGTGTGTGTGTGTAGGAAAGAGAGAGAGAGAGAGAGAGAGAGAGAGAGAGAGAGAATTAATGTATGCTTAGGAAATTAAAATTAAAGAAAAAAAATTAAAGAGAGAAATGAAATGAAATGTTATATTAACGTCTTCGAAAGGCCAAAGTGACCTATGAGACATGAGACAAGAAAGTTACAATGTGATGGATCTGATACAAAGTCACAGTAAGAAGATGACAAAATAAAATATTATGGAATCCTAAACTGCTGGTTGTGGACTAAACGGCTAAACCAGCTAGCTAGGATAGGTAGATCATAGGAGATCCAGCATCTGTCGTCGCTGGCAGATCTCATCAATCTCCTCCATGGTCAGTAGTCTGACCGGGCATTGTGCATGTCGAGCCAAAGTGACTTAGCTAGATCCTCTGATGTAGCCTCTGTCGATGTTGTGTAGTCCTCCACAGTCGTGGGCATCTAGATCTCCCTAGCTCAGTCGCTCGTTCTATCAATAGAGAGAGAGAGAGAGAGAGAGAGAGAGAGAGAGAGAGAGAGAGAGAGAGAGAGAGAGAGATAAAGAGAGAGAGAGAGAGAGAGAGATAGGAAATAGAGAGATAGAGAAAGAGAGTTATATATATATATATATATATATATATATATAAAGAGAGAGAGAGAGAGATAGGGAAGTGGAGAGCGAGACAGAGAGAGAGATAGGAAAATAGGGAAATAGAGAGAAAGAGAGATAGCGAGAGCGAGAGAGAGAGAGAGAGAGAGAGAGAGAGAGAGAGAGAGAGAGAGAGAGAGAGAGAGAGAGAGAGAGAGAGAGAGAGAGAGCGAGATCGAGAGAGAAAGAATGAGAGATAGGGTACGTCGACAGAGAAGAAACTATGGAACTAAAAGAGGCAAAGGGTTTTCGCCTGCTACATGCATTGCCATGTACACCTGGGAGTGCACGTATGTGTCTACCCATATAGGATTTGACCAATAAAGACGAGATTTTGACCCGGTGGTCCTGATCTCCGTACACCTCTGGACCGAGGTGTACGGAGATTGGGCAAGACTAGAGAATGCGAGGTAGTTTACACTGTGAGGAGTATATATATATATATATTAAAACAACATTCATAATCATTGTAGATGGCAACGTCATCAACTAACATGGAGGAAAAGATTGCATGCTCGTGCACGATCTGCAAGTATCAAATCCTACGCAAGCATAGGATATGTAATGAGCATGTGCACAAGTATGGAGAGTTTGCTAGAGAAACCGTACAGAATCTGCGATACGACTCCTACGGAACGGGCATTGATTTCTGCGACATAGCACCTACATCTGAGACAGAGAGAAAAAAGATTATGTGTGAAGGTCCGACCAATATAGAGCCACGGATGGAAGTAGAAAAGGGCTTACAGACAGAAGATGACGGCATGGAGGAGATGCTGGATGCCTTCTTCCAGACAAGCGAGGAGAACGCGAACGAAGCAGCACCAGAAGCCGTGCGCCTATCTCCTGAAGACATGCTGAGGAAGTTGGCACGTCAACCAATCTATGAAGGCGACAAAATATATGTGCTTCGTTCTTGTCTGGCGTTTTTGAATCTTCAATCAGTATATGGGTGGTCAGATGCAAGCGTCACTGCTTTGTTTAGGTACGTAATTTACAAAAGAGATTTTCCAATTGCAACAGTGATGTGCTCGGAGAGCTTTTTAATTTAATGTGGCTTAAACAGGTTATTGCGGGAGCAACTTCTCCCGGCTGGCAATGAAATGCCCCCCTCCAGGCCAGACGCAAAGCAACTTCTGACCTCAGTTGGCTTGGACTACAACAAGATTCATGCATGTACAAATGATTGCATTCTTTTTCGCAATGAATTCGCAGATTGTCTATCGTGTCCTAAGTGCGGAGCAATGCACTACAAACAAGATGCAGTTGGCGAGACAGTGCCAACTAAAGTGTTGCGGCATTTCCCTATTATTCCTAGGATAAAAAACATGTTTCGTTGTGGTTCCATTGCAAAGTTGATGCGGTGGCATTCTACAAGTAGATCCACTGACGCAACATTTAGGGTGCCCGCTGATTCAAAGGCTTGGAGGCACATTGAAGATACCTGGCCACATTTTAAGAGTGAACCACGCAATTTGAGTTTGGGCATGGCAATGGATGGAGTCAATCCATTTGGCTTGAGAAGCTCGTCATGGAGCACTTGGCATGTGTGCCTTATCAATTACAACCTCCCGCCGTGGCTTGCCATCAAGAAGGGTCATTTGATATTAAGCTTAATTGTACCTGGTAAGTTCAAGGCAAAAAACATGGATGTTTATCTAGCTCCACTAGTTGACGAGCTTCAGGAGTTATGGCATGGGATCGACATAGCATATGCGGTTGAATCAGTAGGACAACAGCATGCAAGGATCCATGGACTTCTTATGTGGACTATGCATGATTAGCCAGAAGCTTCTGGTAATGGTTATTGATTTACAAAATTCTCCCTATTCGCAAGCCCTTTTCCTTGGCGTGATTCATGCTTTAATATATGCAGGGCTAACAACTTTGGGATACAATGCATTTTCAATTTGCGGACAGTCCTTGGATGTGCGCTATTCTGCCTCTCTTCGAAAGACAATTTATCAAGGCCACCACCGTTATCTTCCAGATGGCCATCACTTGCGCGAAGGTCAGCTTGGTCGCGTCGAATGTCGTCCTATGCATGTACAAGAGTGGCGTCGCCGATGGGAGCAACATGAGGGGCAACCTGTTCCAGGAATGAAACGTTTGTCCATTCTCCATACATTGCCGTACTGGGGTGATCTACTAATTAATCATTTTCTGGATCCAATGCATATATTCAAGAATGTGGGAGAGCTCCTCTGGAAGACAATCATGGGAATTAAATACAATCGAGCTTCACGAGATGATTTGCAGTCAGTTGGAAAGATGCCAGAGCTATGGCCTTTCACCAATGCAGCTGGCCAAACAAAACTTCCAAGAGCGCCATGGGGTATTGCTAAAAAACGAAGAGCGACAAGTGAAAAGGGTGATTTCAGAGTTCAGGACGCCAACAGGATATATGCGATGTCTCAAGACAGCATTCACCCATGACGATCCACTCTCAAGATTGAAATCGCACGACTGGCATAAGTTCTTGCAATTCATTCTTCCAATTGCGATCAAGGGGTGTTTAACGCAGGAAGTGCGGACCTGCATATACAAGATTTTAGAGCTAGTGCGGTGGATCTCTTCCAAGGAGATACGGGAGGAATCTATTGCAGTCGCAAGGGCTAACTCCATTGAGGCATTTTGCATGATTGAGAAGTATCTACCCACGAGTTGCCTAACTATCCAAATGCACTTGCTCGTTCATGTAGTAGACGAGGTTGCAGTGGTGGCAGGTACAGTACACAGCCGTTGGATGTTCTTTCTAGAGTGGTTCATGAAAACACTTAAGGGTTTTGTTCGCCAAAAAGCGCGTCCAGAGGGGAGCATGGCAGAAGGATGGCTGGTGCAAGAGTCTCTTGTATTGACGACCGAATTTCTATCCGTTTCTGACCCAGAAATGCCTCAACTGTGGAGCGATGAGGAGGATGCAAGACTGGTGGGAGAGGAGCCGCGAGGGCAAGGGGTGCCGAAGAAAATGAACCTGGCCATGCGAGAAAAGATCATGAAGTTCTGTATACTAAATTCAGCGCCGATGCAAAAATGGCTTGAAAGGTACGAAGAAGAGAAAGAGAGACGCAATAGGGAGCGACAGGATTTCAGGCGAAGTCAAACGACTCGAGGCTTACCCTTGCCAGACTATCTCGCTCCTCTACCTAAATTCCCTAGAATGGCATGGTTGGACAAGACAGTGAGCAGCTCGACAGATCGGAGAACCCATATCTCTAGAAGAGGAAGAGCTGGCTATTGGATGTGGCTGGAAGTATCATACATACATGGCACTGTGGTCGCATGGAAAGCATTTCAGAACACAAAAAATTGACAGCAGAAGAAACACGTTTGACAGTGGGGTAATGGTTAGTTTCATGCAAAAGAGCAGGGCTAGTGCTAGAGACACGAATGGAAGCACTAGCAACCTGGATTACTGTGGTCTGGTGTCAGATATCCTGAAATAAGCTTCAGGCGGTTTGAGATGTTTTTGTTGGATGTGAAGTGGTTCAAGGTGATTACTTCTGGTCACAATGCAATGGTACACAGAGATGGAAACAAACTTGTGCAAATAGATTCTACAAAGATTTGGACAGATGCAAGCGACACATTTTCTCTCCCCGAACATTGCGAGCAAGTGGTCTTTGTACCGGACCCTCGAGAGCGACAATGGTGGTTTGTGGTTCAGGTTGCTCCAAGAAATAAACAAGTATTTGAAGGGCAAGATCTCTTGGAGGAAAGTCAGTCAGACGACGTCCATACTACTGTGACATTAGATGAGATGGACGAAGGCATGGCAGAGGAAGCTGACAGATATACGAGGGATGAAGACAATCTGCCAGAACGAGTTGGGGCAGAGTTATGTTTGCAATTAGAGATAGACGATCATACGGTGCAAGATCTTATCGATGATGCCTCACTTGTCGAGGCCTAGGACTGTAAGTGTTTGTGTGAAGACGTTGATTTAAAATTAAGCTTAAAGTTAATTTAAACAATTGTGTTCTATCGCTTTATTTTAATTTCTTTGTGCAGGACTTTAGTATGCCAGACCAGATTCCAGATCCCGCTTCCATGAGTGCACATGCATTCATGGGCTTCCTTACACGAATGACGCTTGCTCAGATGGAAGAGGCTTCTCACTACTGGGTAGCCAGAGGCACGGGTACTACGCCTCCGGGCTTCACACCGGAGGGTCCGACGCCTAAGGGGGGGACGCATAGGGGGGGAGGACGCCTATGGGTACGACGCCTGCTTCTCCCATCACGGCCGCTTCGACACCTAGGGGTGGGACAGAGGCGGGTACGTCCTCATCTCCGCAGCACAAGCGCACTTGTCGATCTCGGCGATCGTCAGGTGGAGATGGTGGTTGCTGTGGAGGAGGGTCCACAGATGCTTCGACCCCTCCTCGCTCACGACCCCCGTCCTACCCAGGCACACCTCTCGACACACCTCTTGGCACACCTCAGACACCTTGGGGGGCACACGATCCTAGTGCCTCCAAGCTCTAGATTGTACAGGCAGATGGTTCTGTTGACATGAATAGAGTTGGGACTGAGATGCGACAGTGGATTCGCCATCTCGCGGAGCTGTAGTTTTCGACCAGCCTTCTAACGTCTTGGGGTGATCAGGATGGGGACAAAGTCAATTACATAGTGGAGACCATCCTGAGAGAGTACCAGCCTGCTCCGGGTTCTTCCGTTGTTCCGAGGAGGTGGATCAAGGGTGTTGCATGGGACACCGTGAAACATCAACGAGATGCAGCTCGGAAGGCTTTCAGGACCGTCTCACCGAAGCCTTTGGGCATCCCACACGAGACGTGGCTGCAGATCAGGGAGGATGAGCGGACAACGGACACGCGGTTCAGACAGCAGCGTGAGGCCGCACAGGTACGACAGATGACCAGGGGGACATCTCATCTTGGCAGCGGAGGCTTCGACACCTTTTTCTATGAGTTTGTGAGTTTCTAATCCAATCTTAACTATGGCGTTTTTTAAAACGCGATGAATCATGTATTCTTATTACTTTGACTTTTGTATAAATGCAGAATCTTGCGATGCATCGAGCTCCTACACGCCAGGAGGAGTCAGATGGATATCGCAGAGTTATCTATGAAGTATTGAATGATCTTGAAGCTTCAGGAGAGCCTGTAGACTGGGAGGCCTTACAGTCTCGCTGATCCCTTGAGGTGAGACGTTAATATGTGTGAGTTGATTTAATTAAGTAAGTATATGTGAAGTAATATCAATACTAATTTTGTGAGTTGTCCTATGTGCAGGTTGCGACGCTTAGTCATTAGTGGACCGGATTTCATATATATGCTTTGTGAGACACAGACACGCTTCTGTGTCTCTTTTTTGTACAAACAGTTATTGTTTCCCTTATGGTTATGATTATTGTCATTGTCATTGTATAGACATGGTTATTTCTCCTATTCTTGTATAGACATAGTTATGGTTCAGGTTTTGTTAATTGTTATGTTTAACTTTCTGGTTATGCTTATGGTTATTGTTAATTTTGTTTATGGTTATGGTTATCTGCATTATGGTTATGCTTTTAAGTTATGGTTATGGCTCGTTATAGTTATGCTTTTCAGTTGGTACGGTACTTGTCTTTCATTGGTCTTAAATCTCATGTGAGATCCTACATGGATAGCATGTAGGAGGCGTATACATGATATGGTTTTTTTTGAAAAGTTTATGTAAAAACAAAGGGAACTCTGCCGAAATTTCTGCGCGCAGGAGCATGGTTGATTTTGGTGCTGCTCGCTTTCTTGGGCAGAGGGCAGGAAGTCTGGCTGTGGTTGTGTCCATCTTTTAACTGGGCACAGGCCAAGCTATCTGCCCTCTGCCCAAGAAATTTTTTTTATGTTATGGTCGTCGCTATCTGTGTCGTTATCTACGTCTATATCTGCGTCACAACTAGTGACAGGTTCACAGGGACGCGGATATCGACGCACATAGCGACGCAGTGCGTTGACCAAAATTAAAACTCTTGTGTACAGGTATATTCAGCAAACAGAGCAAGAAGTTGTGGAGAATTTGACCCTTTGACAGGTGAGTGGTTGGATTTGTGATAAATTGCATTGATAAGTTTGATGAATTTAAGATCAGGAAGATACATTGTTAGAGACCAGAAGGTGGCAGGTGACCAAGGTAGCTTAGTGTCCACCGAAGAGAGTGTAACTCAGGCAAGGCTAGATCTGCTAGCACCGATTATTGAGGAAGGTAGTGATACTGACACTTCATCAGACAAAAGGCATAGATTATGAAGAGACTTTTGCTCCCACTTGTCGTATGACTACTGTGCGTTTTCTATGTGCATTGGCAACTCATTTTGGTTGGGATGTACATCAATCAGACATTGTTACTGCTTTCTTGAATGGTGACATATTTGAGGAAGTTTATGTAACGCAGCCTCGCGGTTTTGTCATAAAAGGACAAGAGAACAAAGTGTGCAAATGTAACAAGGCTTTGTATGCGTTGAAGCAATCTCCTCGTGCTTGGTATGAGAAAGCTGACACTCATTTGGTCAAACAAGGCTTTCGTAATAGTCCAACAGAAAGCACATTGTATGTAAAGCGTGAGGGTGATGTACTTCTCATCGTGGTTCTTTATGTTGATGATTTGCTGATCACTGGACCAAATGAGAGACATATTGCTGAATTTAAGGCTGATTTGAATGCTACTTTCAAGATGAAAGATGTGGGGCTGCTGCATCATTACTTGGGTATACAGTTTAAGCAGTGTGATGGTGGTATTGCCTTGTGTCAGAAAAGTTACATAGAGACATTTCTATGTAAGTTTGGACTTGAAGATTGCAAACCTATTGCCACTCCCATGGAAACAGGTTTGAAGTTGAGTCTACATGACGCTGGTGATCCTGCTGATGTCACTCTTTACCAAACTGTTGTTGGCTGCCTCATTTATGTATGCAACACGAGGCCAGATATTCAGTTTGCAGTCTCACAGGTCAGCAAATTTATGCATAGCCCAGGGTCTAAGCATTGGTAGGCTATCAAGAGGATTTTCCGCTACCTTAGTGGCACTTTACATTTTTGCTTGTTTTATCCCAAGGGGGGATCATTGCCGCCAGACTTACATGCTTTTTCGGACTCAGATTGGGCTGGTTGTTTTGATACGCGAGTGTCCACAAGTGGTTTTTGTTTCATGCTTGGCAGTTCATGTATATCATGGTTGAGCAAGAAGCAACCTACTGTGGCCACTTCGAGTTGTGAGGCTGAGTACAGGGGAGTCTTCACAGCTACGGTTGAGTGTGTATGGCTCAGACGCCTTATGGATGATTTGGGTGTTGGACAGGACACTCCCAACACTATCTACACTGACAGTCAGAGCGCATTGGCAGTTGCGAGGAACCCAGTTTTTCATGCTCGCACAAAGCACATTGAGGTGCATTACCACTATGTCAGGGAGAGGCTCTCAGCAGGAGAGATCAGCTTGTCTTATGTGCCAACACAGGACAACCTTGCAGATCTTTTCACAAAGGCATTGTCTCGTGAGAAGCTTGAAGCTTTCCGCAAAGCTTTGGGCTTACTCCCCTTTGTGGACTGATCCTGTCCTCAGGGCATGGCACTTCCCTTTACTCATGTGCCAGCTCTTGTTCACCGCATCACTCGAGGGGGGATTTGTTACCATATACATGTGGTAGTGATGTGTGTGAACACACTAGGACCGCCGAGGCATTTTTTCCCTCTTTAGGAGGTTTTTCCCCCGTGCATTGTATATACGCCCATCACCCTAGGGCTATCTATCTTTCCATTGCACACTAAGTAACACACTCTCTATTGTGTGCCTTGAGCTTCCTTCGTCTTCTCCAAGCTGTGTGTGTTTCTCTGCAACCCTAATTCCAACACTATACGCCAAGAACGCTATAGGAGGAAACGAGCAAGAAATAAAGCAAGAGAGAACCTGATGCCCAAGATAAAAGGTAAAAGTCACTATTTGATGCTTGTAAAAGCAGAGGATTGTGTAAAAGATCAAATATTAGGAAGATTCTCAAAAGATCGAAAAGAAAGAATGCGAGAGGAAATACAACAGGTACGAAAAGCTAAAACCGACACAAAATCACAAAAATCTCAAAAATCAAAAAAGAAACTACAAAAGACCAAGAGTGGACCAAACTGGAGCGTAAACAGAAATACCAAGAACTGAAACGGTCTTTGAGAGAGATATAGACTACTGAAGAAGATAGTGATGGTAAAGGGGAGTCAGAAAAGGGGAACATGAACGTACCATCACACTATCGGAAATTTACTATCCAGGACAGAAAAATCATGATGACACCACCAGTCAGGGAAATAACCAACCAAGAATCTTACGATGGGCCTAAAAATGCAAAAAAGATAGACCTCGCAAAACCAGGTGAAAAGCCTCAGCCGGTCTATATAGCTAACGATTTAGAGCCTGAGGAGGAAGAACAACTAACACAACTTCTCAAGAAGTATAAAGATGTGTTCGCGTGGTCCTATAAAGACCTCAAAGGAGTTGATCCATTGATATGCCAACATACAATTCCTTTGAAATTGGATGCAAAACCTAGCAAACAACGTCCTTATACATATAATGACACATTTGCTAAACGAATCAAAGAAGAGATTGATAAATTGATGGAAGCTGAATTCATCTATGAAATCGAACATACAGATTGGGTGTCACCCATTGTGGTAGTTCCTAAAAAGAATGGAAAATTGCGAGTATGTGTAAACCTCAAGAAGGTGAATGCAGCAACCATAAGGGATAATTATCCCTTGCCAATCATAGAACATGTACTTGAGCGAGTGGCCGGGAAACGGGCTTATTCCTTTCTGGATGGGTTTTCAGGATACAACCAACTGGCAATAGCAAGGGAGGATCAACACAAAACAGCGTTTGCCATAGAATGGGGGATTTATGTGTATCGAGTTATTCCATTTGACTTAACTAATGCACTAGCCACTTTCCAAAGGTTAATGACTCACGCCTTCAAGGAATACCTAAGAATATTCTTAGGAATTTACACGGATGAACTGTGTGTACACTCTCTTCTACGAGAGGAACATATTGACCATTTGCAAAAGGTCTTTGAAAAGTGAGAATCTGTCTTAACCCGAAAAAGTTTGTATTCATGGTTAAGCAAGGCCGAATCTTAGGACACATTGTCTCAAGAAATGGCATAACCACAGACCTAGACAAAGTCAAAGTCATTGTAGACCTACCCACGCCTACTAATGCGAAACAAGTACAATCCTTCATGGGACACTGCGGATATTATCAAAGTTTCATATAAATGTATGCGGTTATCGCACAACCTCTGTATCGTTTGCTAGTCAATTTCGAGTGGACCGAGGAGTGTGAAACTTCATTCCAAAAGCTGAAGGAAAACCTTATATCAGGACCTGTACTAAAGGCACCAGATTGGGAAAAGATATTCCATGTGCACATTGATGCTTCAGCATATGTCATTGGCAGTATTCTAGCTCAACCTTGAGACGGAACAATGGATTTTCTAGTTTGCTATGCAAGCCGACAGTTAAACAGTGCGGAAAAGAACTACACAACCACCGAGTGGGAAGGGTTAGGAATGATTTATGCTGTAAAGAAATTTCGACATTATTTTCTTGCAAACAAATTTGTGTTCTTCACAGATCATCAAGCTCTTTTGTACCTGGTAAATAAACCTTACAATACAGGGAGAATCGTACGCTGGTTTATTATATTGCTAGAATTTGACTTCACAGTGGTGGTCAAAAAGGGTAAAACCCATCTACGAGCGGATCATCTTTCAAGGATACACAACGGGGAAGCTTCTGAAGGAGTAGATGATGACATACCAGATGCTTATCTTTTCAACATTGAAATGGTACCCAAATGGTCTCAGGAAATTATTAGTTTTCTTTCCTTTGGAAGTGGGTTTGATAATACGGAATGCAGATCCAAACATCAAACAATTTGACAAACAAAAAACTTCCAGTTGATAGCAGGACGGCTATATCATCTTGGATCGGACCTAATCCTACGATTATGTATAAATCCAGAAGAATTCAAGTGCTACCTTGAAGAGGCACATGTCCAGGGTTGTGCATTTCATTGTTCAACAGTGAAGACACACCAGAGACTGAAATAGTTAGGGGTTTATTGGCCAACTATGTATACGGACACACATTCTTATGCTACCAATTGTACTATATGTAGTGCCAAACGACCAGTGGATCACGCAACTTTGTTTCAGGTAAACATAGCACCTGCATGGAGTCGATATATCATTGACTTCGGAACCACCAGGATGTTCCCTGAGAACTTCACAAGAGCACGGAAAAAAGATATAGAGCTGGAAGCTCGTGACTTTCAGTTAATTGGGAACCAACTCTATAAGCGAGGTAAGGACAATCAACTTAGAATCTGTGCCAGTGAAAGCGAATACCTACTGATTCTAGAACATGCACATAGCGGAATAAGTGGAGGCCATTTTTCGGGCGATAAAACGACAAAAATTGTCTTAACCGCAGGAATTTGGTGGCCTACATTGCACATGGATGCTGAAGAGTTTATAAAGCGTTGTGACGCATGTCAACGCACCAAGGTGCCAATAAAAAGAGATAAGATGCCATTACGGCCAATGATGGGAGCAAGAGCATTTGCAAAATGGGGCATTGATTTTGTGGGACCTATATCACCCCCTGCATATCGCACCCACACCCAATATATCATAGTGGCTACGGACTATCTCACAAAATGGGTCGAAGCCAAAGCAACACAAAAAGCTGATGCACGCACCACTGCACAATTTTTGTATGAGAATGTTTTTGTACGTTACGGGTTACCAATAGAAATTGTCAGTGACCGTGGAACACATTTTCTCAATGAAGTCGTTGAATATCTGCTAGAGGAGTTCATGGTCATACATAGGAAATTTGCACCATACCATCCACGGGCCAATGGGCAAGCTGAGGCCACAAATAAAACACTATGCACGGTTCTCACTAAAATAGTGTCAGAATCAAGAAAAGATTGGGATCAACAGCTACACTCAACACTATGGGCATACAAGGTAGCTTACAAAACATCAATAGGAACAACAACATACAACATGGTGTTTGGCCTAAATGCTATACTACCCATAGAGTTAATTACAACCCTACGAGTAGCAAAAAGCTTAGAATGGGCAGGGCATGAGCTCTCTTCAAGAATTGATGATCTTGAAAAGCTAGATGAACTCTGATTACGAGCTGTTGCTTCAATCTATGCTAAGAAGAGAAGACAAAAAGAATTGTTTGACAAACATGTGCGTACTAAAGAGTTCAAAACAGGTGATTACATACTTGTTTATACCTTGAAGCAACATGCCAAGAAACTTAAAAAGCAAGGGATGGGACCATTTGTGAGTAGTGATCTATCACAAAGTGGAGCGGTCAAGCTTGCTACATTAGCAGGTGAAGAAATGCCAAACTGGATTAGTGGATGTCGATTGAGGAGGTATCATCTACCACTCACACAGGAGATGCTCCAACAAATTCATCAAGGAAAACAAAGAATGAAGGAAAAACAGAGAGTACGAGAAGAAGCTCAAGCCGGAAGCACAAGAACGCATTGCAAAAAGACGGCTTCTGCAACAACAACAACAAAGTGGACCACCATTGCAAATCAATGCCATTCGACTTACAAAGTTGGAGGAAGGAACAGTGGAGCCAATAATTGAGGTCAAAGTGGGCAGCAATCAAGTTGAATCAACAGCCTTGCTTGATTCGAGAGCTCAAGCAAATTTGATCTCTTACGGATTATACCAATAGCTCAAAGTCACAGGTCAACTTCATCCTACTCCTCAAGTGCTGGAAAGTAGCACATCACACCCGTTGAAAACATTGGGATGGACTATATTGCATGTACAGATACATCAATATCTTTATCCACACAAATTCTATGTGGTGACAGATGAAAGCACACAACACCCAATGATGCTGGGGCAACCTTGGCAAAAAGAGTACAATGTGCAGATAGATTGGAAAGCAAAGGCAGTCAAAATTCAGCATGCACATGAACAACAGGTGATAGACTTTGCTCAGCAATACTAGCATGATCAACTGCAAGCCATGCAATCACTGGAAACAAAGCCAAAAGCACAAATGCCATTAAAGAACAACATGATACCCAAGACCAACAATCAGGTAAAAGCCAAACATGCTAATTACAGGCATATGAATTCATCGGCCGCAATGCAAAGATCTCGGTTACCAACACAAGGAAAACAAGTATGGATGCGGAAGGATAGAAATGCCATGGCGGACAAACAACAATGCAAAAACAAAATTCCAACAAAGCAGATGGTTCAACCACAAACCAAGGGCATAAAACAGATATGGATCCCAAAGAAAATGCTTCGCCATAACCCAAATGTCACTCACATTTGGATACCAAAGCAAAAGCAAAAGGAACTCCCTTCAGTACAAGCAACAACGGAAGGCAGACAACTGCATTTCAAAAAGGAACACCGACATATGTGGATGCCAATAAAAAACAAACCAGTGGCAAACAAGAAAGTGCCAAACCATCTACAAAAACCGGCAGTAACAAAATACCAATGGAAAGCAATGGCAATACGGCCCATAACCATTCCAGCCCAGCCAATTCTATCCTTAGAAACAGCTACGACTCCATCAACAGTGTCGGCAAAGCAATTGCCGTTTGCAAAAAATACAATTAAACAGAGTGCAGTAGAGTTACAGCTGTTACTTGCAAAGAAAGCACGAAACCTCGAGGATGAATGCCAATAAGAATCTTGCTTGTTCCCTTCTCTTGCACAGCATTAATTTTTCCATGCATTGACCGAGTATGCATAAAGTAGGGCCACATTAATCGGCCAGACATTAGCACAACTTTTTCAACCTATGCACGACACATACTCCGACGCGATACCTTGTCGTCCGGGACGACTCCGGCTAGGAGGGGGGGAGGCATTCTAGAGACACCTACAAATGCGGAACCAATAACAGAAACAGCAAAAAAGGGCATGATTTTCGACTATTTTAAGGGTTGTTGTTTGATTGCGAAATTTTCTGGAGTAACCCAAGTACATATGCCCTTATACAGCATGAATCTACAGGTATATGGGTCCAAACGCCAAATCAAGCCCCTAGGTGTGTGTATATAAGTAGAAATAACCATTTTTCAGGCAAAATATTGGTAAAACGGAGAAATCCAGCCATAAAAATTGCATGCAAGTGTATATAATGATTGGTGGTGATGTTTGTGATTTATTATGATTTGTGGGGATTTTTGGGGTTTGATTTGCCATTTTCCTTTTAATTTTGCTAATTTTCGACAGTAAAACTTCAAAATTATAAAAAGCAAGTGAAAAACAGTCGTAATGAAAAACAAAAAATATGGGGATGATCAGTGACTATAGGAAAACCTATGGTACAGTGGGGGTGCAATTATGAGACTGGAGCGGAAAGCGTGTTTTGGCTAGATTTTGACCGAAATGCCAAATTTCTGGTAAACAGAGCAAATGGAGTCCAAATCAAGAAATTTTTGAGCCTAAACCGCATCTCGCAAGAAGATAGGAGCACATGTCAAATTTCATGAAAAGTGGTTCGGGGACCTCCATTATAAGAAATTTTCACCCCATTTTTAGCTCATTCTCACTATTGACTTTGTGGAGAGAGCTTCTGCCACCTAGAGCGGATCAACCTTCCAGCAGCTTCTACGATGTGCATAACTACCCGACGAGCTCCAGACATGAGAGGTAGGCTCACCACCTTGAGCTTTTCGCGCATGTTTGTCATTATGTCGCGAAAACTAGCACAGGGGTCACACACAAAGCGGGCGATAGAGACCTACAAGTAGAGACGGCGGCTTAACGGCTAACCCAAAAGCAACAAGACTTCATCGGCAGCTTACCCTAGTCTAGGAGACCAGTCCTGGATGGCCAAAGGCAGTAGGAAACCATCGGAAAAAACCCTAATTCCCAGAAATCCGCAAGAGGCCACCAAATGGGAAATCGGCGAAACGGCGACCAAATGCTACCAAAATTCATGGGTAAGAGCATCTCGACATGCTCGACAAGTCTATATGACGTGCACGACCAAAAAGTGACCCGAAGCGACACTAAACTTCAGAAACGGCATCAGACACACAAAGCGTCAAATTGCACTTGCGGCCAAACCGCAAGCCCGTTTGCCACCAAACTTCACGAGCGGCTTTCCTACACCATCAACAACCAAGTACTATGGTGGTAGACCACCACAAATCATCAAAGGTATGTAAACGCAACCACGGGTGCTTCTAGAGCAACAAATTGCCAATGGAGCTCCGGTGAAGCCAAAGTCGACAAAAACCATACGGCAAGGATTCCCAAGGGATCGGGAAGCTATGGAGACCAACATCAAGAAATTTCATCGCCAAAAAGCACTCCAAAAGTCAGAAAATGGCTCGGAGGCTCCACACAGGGAGTTATTCTCTATCCATTTGACTTTTTTGTTGAAATTAGGCTCAAAAGGGACTTAGGGGGGCAAAGGGCAAGCACTGGGAGCACCAGCAATGGAAAAATCACCAGGAGACATCCTATGCGTAGGATGTCTCAAGGACACTTTTTGGCACAAACTCCAACATTTTTTATCATGCACATGTTCTGAATGACATTTACAAGCTATCCACCAAGTTTCATCACCTTTGGACCAAGTTTGACCTCATATGCATGGAAAAACGCAAAGTTAGGGCATAGAGGCAATAAGGGGCCATAGACCTACCAAATCTTGTCCAAATCCAATGAAACTTGCAGAACACATCAACAAACAATCTGTGTGGTCAGAAGCAAAAAACGATTAAATAGACATCCTACGCGTAGGATGTCTATTTGACCTTTTTGACATGCAAGGGATGATTTATCATTCCAGATCCAATCACCTCATCAGGAGCCCATATATCAAGTTTAAAGCCATTCTAATCACTTTTGACCCCCAACACCTTCAAGATACACTTTTTGAGCCCAAAAACACCACACAGAGCCTTACAAGCATCAAATCTTGTCCAAATACAAATCCAAGAACATGGCCATGTTCTTGGATTTGTAACATGGCCTATGGAACATGGCCATGTTCCATAGGCCAAGGAAAACCCACAGAACAAGTTTCATGTCATTTTGATGAAAAAGACATCCTACGCGTAGGATGTCTCCAGCATAAATTTAGCCTTCTGTGCAAAGAATGACATCATGGGAGCCAATACCATGGTGCAATAAGCCCATATACCAATTTTCAACCCATTTGGACATCAATTGCTACCTATGATGGACATTCTACCCAAATTGTGACCTAAAGCTTGAATCAGCCCCAAAAATCCACTTTTTGATATCCAAATTCAAATGCAAGAATATAGCCATGTTCCATGAGCCTTACACTACCTGCATGTCAAGTATGAACCAATTCTGATGAAAAAGACATCCTACGCGTAGAATGTCTAGGTGGAAATTTTTGGCCAGATTTGCACTGTGAGCACATTCACAGCTTCACAAGTTCCTTTTAAGCTTTATTTTCAATTTTCAAGTCATTTGGATAAGTAAAACTCAGTTTCGCAGCTAATATGGAAAAAACGCTAACTTCGGACTACTGAGTGCAACAGGATCTATGGCAGCCTCGAAGTCACCGGCAAAGAGGAACAGAATGACCACCAAGGATTATCTGGAAGAATTGGAACCCTTTGTCATTCCAGAAGGAACACTAAAGCCCACCAGCACCTAGATACAAGAGGATCTGTTAGAGTCCAACGACCTAAAGATCTACCAGGTAGTGTTCAAAGACACTGAAGGCAATGTTATAGAGCTACCAATGCTGCTGAGAGAACTCAATGAGTTCGTACAAAGCAAGATGGCCGGCTACTTGGAGAAGATTGATCTCCACAACTACTTCGAAGCAATACCGGCAGGGGTGGACATCAAAAGAGTCTGGGAGTTTTTAACAAGCATCAAAGAGGATGGAGTGGCCAAGGTAATAGATTTACAAGGCAGACTAGAAACGGAGATAATAATCACTTAGCGGGTTGTAGCCGATGCACTAGACCTCTCCAACGAGGGGGACAGTGTAACAAAAAGAAGGGATGAGGTCAAGGTGTACAAAGAGAAAAAGTCAAATTACACCTTTGAAGACATTGCCAACCCAAAAGTGGCAATCATGAGCCAGTTATACAACCAGTACTTCCACATGTGCACAAAGAGGCCACAAAAGTACAGGATTCGGCCAGGTGCAATTGCCACAACGTTCACTTGGGCAATGACAAAAGGCACCCCAAAGATAATCAACTATGCGGCATATATACATGACAGCCTAGTAAAGATGGGCAACAAGAAGCCAACCTATATAGTGCCAGGAGAACTGATCACCAAGGTGATTTATGGGGCACTACACGCAAAAGGAAGGTGGCCCGACCCCCCATCTCAGAATGATTGGCTGAGAGTAAAAGAAGACAAGGAAGATGAGCCGCAAAGGGCACCAAAGGCGGCAACAAGATTGAAAAGACGGCTAGAGCCAGTTCAAGAGGAGCAGCCCGAGCAGAAGAAAGGGAAGAAGGAGTTTGCTCAAGTGCCGGCCAAAGAAACAAGGTCACAGAAAGCGGCAAGACTAAAGAGGCTGATGGAGAGTTTTCGAGCGGAGAGAACCCTCAAGGGTGATTTAAGAGAACTCTAGAAGCCATCTCTAGAGTCTATGTCGGGATCGTCCAGAAGAGTGCAAAGGGTCCGATTTGAAGATTATATCAAGAATTTTGAGATTCTTGATGCTGCAGCAGAGAACATTCCCCATGTCCCGTTCACAGAGGAGGAAGTACATCAAATAAGGCACAAACTGCTAGATGAACAAGAGAGCCAAGAAAGAGAAAGAAAAACAACAGCAGATAGGGACTTAAAGGGCAAACCTACATCTTTACCAGCCAGCCCTAAACCGAGCCCACAGCCCTCACCACCTCCTAGCAGCTCCCCACAAGAAGATAAGGAAGCCGAGGACCACCTCCTAGCAGCCCCCCACAAGAAGATAAGGAGACTGAGGACAAACAAGAAGAAAGGCAAGCAGAAGATCACGAGCAAAGACAAGAACCTGAGCCAAAAGAAGAGGCCAAGCCTGAAACTAAGCAAAAAGAATTAGATGATTCTTACTATGCATTTTTGGACTTGCTAGCTGCAGGCTATACGAAGGAAGAAGCCGCCACAGTCGCATTCAACTTGGCGAGGACAGGGCCTAAAGAACAGATGCAAGGCATCAGGCTAGTGGAGTTAAAAGAAATTGCTACAGACATAGTAGACCTACACCCGCCCTCCAATGACTGGGACGTGGTGATGACAAAGCTAGCCGGATTGAGGGCACAATCCATGGATTCAGAGAAAGAGATGAAAACTCTCAAGGCCACTGAAGAAAAGATCAAAATGGAAGTAGATTCTCTGCAGGCACAAAGCCAAAGGCAAAAGGAGAGAGAAGCTGACCTACAGGCCAGCTTGGCAAGGGCTCTACAAAATTGCCAAGCAATGGAAGAAGCAAATAAGGAAGCAGCAAAAAGAATACAAGCAGCTGAAGAAGAGTGTCCTCTACCAAGGATTAGGACGTGGAAGGCGCAGGAAATTTTGCAAAGAAGCCAACCCACTTGGCTGAACTACCCCAAGTTGCCGGGCTTGAAGGCAGGTGAGAGAATAAGTGTCCAATACATGGTGAAAACCCTAACGGGCGCCGTAAAGTTGTTCAATGGATCACCTGACCTCACATGCATTATGATGAGGAAAATCTGCAGAACCAAATCCTACTGAAGTAGGTCGATCCTTGTAGCTTATCAAATAGGTCTTCTACCTGTGGAACGGGAAACCTATTCTTGATAGTGATCCTATTTAGTTCTCTATAGTCGACACACATATGATATGTGCCGTCTTTCTTTTGCACTAATAGCACAGGTGAGAAAAATGGAGATGAGCTAGGCCTAACCATGACCTTCTCAACTAACTCATGCACTTGCCGCATAATCTCCTCTTGTTGAGCTTGAGAAACTCTCTAAGGAGGTTTGTTAAGCGGTGAACTTCCTGGAAGAAGTTCAATTGCATGGTCATCATTACCTCGTTTAGGAGGTATCTCGCGAGGGATGTCTTCAATAAAAGCATCTTTAAACCCCTTGAGAAAATTGGATAACTCTAATTCCTTTTGGTTGCTTTTATTTTCTTTTGCTAAAGCATTAGGTTCATTTTTAGAATCTTTAACAAAAATCATGTACACGGAAATAGAGCTCTTTATTGACTTGTTGAAAGCTGGTGTATGTACAATGGGGATGGTGTTACCCATTTCCTTAGCATCTATATACATGTCTTTTTCCCTAAACTTAAAGGAGATTCTCCTTTCAGGAAATTTAACATCGACAACCAGGCGGTCAAACCATGGTGCCCCTAGGATTACATCCTCATGCTTGAGAGGAGAGATAAAGAATTCCTCTTTGTCCACATAGCCTTGGACATGAAGCCTCAATTTCCCAGTTATTGGAGTGACTGAAGCTTCTTGCCCCTTGAAGGCACTGTCTGCGGGTAGGACATCTCCCATCTCATAGGATTGTATGCCTAGCTTGGTGGCTAACTCCATAGATATAAAATTATGAGTAGAACCAGGTTCAAAGAGAATAAAAGCATCATGTTCTCTTACCTTTCCCCAAGCATGGCATAGAGGAGATCCTTTGTGGTGAGTTTGGTGAGTCTCCTCCTCTTGGATTTCAACCAAGGAAGCTCTAGGAGGATCTTGGCGGTTGTTATTTTGGGAACAAGCGCGGTACGCATGCCCTTGTTCGCCGCACTTGAAACACCGGTTATCCTTACGATAACGCTCAAGCTCTTCAGGAGAGAGTTTATTCTTACCTTTGTAAACTCCCTTCTCTTTAGGTTTGTTGGAGTTTCCCT
Source organism: Adiantum capillus-veneris (assembly GCF_014529385.1). Lineage (NCBI taxonomy): Eukaryota > Viridiplantae > Streptophyta > Polypodiopsida > Polypodiales > Pteridaceae > Adiantum > Adiantum capillus-veneris. Next base: position 39,380,796 of record NC_140951.1, on the reverse strand, counting down.
TAAGAGACTTTTGGACATTGTCCTTCCCCTTAGGCTCATTGGAACCCTTGTTTTCCGGGGGCTTATTATTTCTTTTAACCCCCGTTTGGAAATTGATTTGAGAGGCCACCATAGTATGGTGTATTACCACCGATATGGTACGTGGCCCTTGGGAGTTGACATACTCCGCCATTTCTTCGGTTAAGCCCGCACAAAACTGTTGCTTTTGCTCTCCAAAATCCAACTTTTTGAAGACAGTGGCTTTGAGTTGTAAGTCCCAAAACTTGTCTACATATTTGTGGATGGATTCATTAGGAGAGAGATTTAAGGCTTCGCCATTCGGTGAGTACTTTGTCTTTGGCATCGGTGGCCAAAAACTGCTTCATAATGGAAGCTCTTAAAGCCTTCCATGTTCGTGGAGCTTCACCGTTGGCTCGTAGGCTAGACCACCATTGTCTCGCGGACTTTTGAAAGTGCATAGCTATATGGCATAGCTTAGAGGACTCCGTGAAGCCCTCACCTCCAAACGCCGCATCGAATTGCTGGATAAAGGCCAAGACTTTGTCCGTAGCACCAAAGGTGCCATCATAGGTAAGGAAAGAGATGCTCTTCCCTCCCTCTTTGAATTTCTTCAGCTTGGACGACCTCTTCCATGCTCATAGGACTTCCTATGGCCTCTTCTTTTTGATGGTTCAAAAGTTGCACCATCACTTTCTTCAGAAGGTGAAGAATTTGAAGAAGGTGGAGAAGAGGGTGACCTCTTTCTCGCCTTTTTCTTGTCTTGATCTTTGTTGTCTTCACCATAGCTTTCATAAGAGGAAGAGGATGAAGAAGATGGAGAAGAGGGTGTCCTCTTTCTCACCTTTTTCTTCTCTTTCTTTTTATCATCGCTCTTTGAATTATGGCGTGGAGAAGAGTATGATGGTCTTCTCCCCTTTGGTGGTGATGGAGAGCGTTTAGCCCGCCATCTTCATGGAGCCATCTCCACCGAGGTGGCGGGAGACTCACTTCTTTCTCGTTCCTTCAGTGGAGGCTCTTGAGTTCTCCTTTGGGAAGGAGATGCATCATCAAGAAGTAAATTCTTGAGCCCTTCATAAGGATTCTCTTCTTCTTCCCGAATCGGAGAGAGACCTCTTTTGGTAGTCTCACAAGGAGGCTTCCTAGGTGTTCTCTCATCATGGTGATGAGCTTGGAGAATCCCATGAGCACGGGGCTGCCGTTGCACTTCACTTTGGAGAGATGGATTGCCCATGGCTTGTTGAATCCTAGAAACAAGATAGTTAACAAGCATTGAAGCATCATTAGTAGCTTGCTTATGAGCAAAATCAAAGTTATCAACATTAATTTCACTCTCTTTACTATTGTCAGCCATTCTAACAACTTTTAGGTGTACTTTGGCACTTCAAGCCCTAGTTGCTACTCCTCTTTACCCCTTTAGAAAAAGCACTCAAGCTACTGTACCCGCGGCTTGAATACCATTAATTGCAAGGAATAGAAGAGAGGGTCTTTCGACACCAAAACAGCACCGGCTCCTGTCAAGCTTCTAATAGCTCAATAGTGGTTAAGCCATAGGCAAGCCCCATAGGACTCCACTATTAAGACCATAGCTCTCAACGGTGATGCCCCGTTAACTGCACAAAGGCAGGCGCACTGCAAGGCTGAAAAATCCCTATTCTACTTACTCACAGGCAATTAATAATACCAACCATTTGTAGCTAGCTTGAGGACCTCCCTTCTTGAGCAAGAAAAGAGAAACCTTGAGCTCTGATACCAATGTAACATTTAATGGCCTAATAACTTGTGTGTAGCGGAAATGAGCATGAACATAGTGGGCATTTCATTAGAATAGATTCCTAATGAGAATTACAAGAGTGCTTGGGGGGAGAGAGCAACAAAAATCATAACACCTAGTTAGATAGCATCGACAATACTTTCAAAAGAGAGAGAAATTAAGCTAATGACAACAGTTGAGGACCGGATTTGCATGGAGCCGGTCCCCCCTCCAAAAGGCTTTGTATTATGGTTTCTCCCATCAAGAGAGACATTGTACAATACAATTCTTTGTGTTCCTTCAAGACTAGCTAGTGCAATGAAGATGAAAGCTTCATGCACTAACCAAAACACTTAGCAAACATAACTTGAATTATCCCCGTTCTCAGACCCAAGACCTCACACACCTTCGAAGATGGTGAGAGCTAGCAGGGTATGAGAGTAGATTGAGAGGAAGAAGGAGTATCTTACGAGAAAGATGTACATCTCCTCACATAATCACTCATATTAGCTTGGTAATTAGCTTGGTAGAGGAGATGATCATGCATTGAAGCTTGGCTCTTGGTTGAATTTGCATCCACATTCCAAGAGAGTGTTGATGTAGGCTTCTATCTCACAAGCTTGGAGTAGGTGATGAGCTCTCCATATAAGCTTGGGAACAGATAGTCTTCTTTTCTTCACACATGAGATTGTGTGAGTGTGTGTGTGTTAATGCCTTGCAAAAATCAGCCCCCTCTCTCTCTTGGGCGAGCCCCCTTACTATTTGCTCTTCCTGCAGCCTCATTGGCCCTCCCCAAGTCAAGCCAATCACAATTAAGCAGCATAAGTGATAGCCTTCTGACATGTGTCCCCCTTTCCCCTTTTGTGAGAGCTTTAGGTAATTAAATAATTAAACTAAACTCTCATTGGACCCCTTTGCCTCCTTGCCAATAGGAATCAGGCAAGCCATGGGGCTCCTGAATGCTCATTGGACCCTTTGGGAGACTGCCCAATAGTCTTCTAGGAGACTTAATTCTTATTGGTTTCTTTTATTAAATGTTTTTAAATTAATTAAACTAGATTTACTCTAGCTTAATTCTCATTGGTCCACTTCAAGGGTCATTTAATAGGAATTGGGCACACCTTGTGGGCGTCTGGGCTAGGGAGCTGACACGTGTCCCTAATTCCCTTTGTGTAAAGGGGCTTGTGTGTGTGTGTGTGTGTGTGTGTGTGTGTGTGTGTGTGTGTGTGTGTGTGGCTTTCTCTCTCATCCCCTAGAAGAAGGGCTCGCCCCCTCCCATGTAGGGATGTGCATTGACTTTGGAGAGCACACAAAGCATCCAATTCCCCCTAAGCTTTAACTCTTTGGGCACAACCTTTGAATTTTGGAACCTTAGCATTTTGGAAGTCTTAATGGGCTGAACCTTAGGGTATTTTTAGCCCATTGTTGCACATGGCTCTTTTGCAGATGGACCCCCTTTTAGATCCATATTTTCCCTCCTTTGGATCCCTACTGTGGCCGGTCTGCTAGCTTAACCAATATTCTAGCTTTTTCTCCCCTGGCACTTCCCCACATTAAATGATCAGTTTAATATGAGAAAATCATTTAGGAGAATTAGATATTGATTATTATGACATGGTGATAGCCACTTTTAAGGTCAATCCTACTGAAGTAGGTAGAGCCTTGTAGCTGTTCAAATAGATCTTCTACCTGAGGCATGAGAAATCTGTTTTTGATAGTGATATGGTTTAGTGCTCGATAGTCCACACACATACGGTATGTACCATCTTTCTTTTGCAGTAAAAGTACTGGAGAACAAAAGGGAGAGGACCTAGGCCTCACCATCCCTTTGTCTACCAATTTGTGTACTTGCCTCATGATCTCCTCTTGTTGAGCTTGCGAGACTCCATAAGGAGGCTTGTTAGGAGGTGAGCTTCCTGGAAGGAGCCCAATGCGATGGTCATCTCCCCTTGTTTTAGAGGTAAGTCCATAGGGATATCATCGATGAACTCATCTTGGAATCCTTTTAGAAAATTAGACAAGTCTAACTCTTCTTGATTACTACCATTTACATTTGATGAAACATTAGGATCTTTTAGAGACTCTTTGACAAAAATCATGTACGCAGAAACTGAGCTCTTCATTGACTTATCAAAAGCAAGAGGATTTACAAGTGGAATAGTGCGACCACGCTCACTAGCATCTATACATGTTCTTTCCCCTGTAGGTGGAGTAGATTCTTCTTTTAGGGAACTTCATATTGGTGGCCATGCGATCAAACCATGGTGCCCCTAGGACAGCATCCTCATGTTGGAGAGAAGAGATGAAAAATTCTTCTTTGTCAACATAGCTTTGGAAATGAAGCATCAACTTCCCAATCAAGGGAGTAACGGAGGCTTGTTGTCCCTTGAAAGTTGTGTCAGCCGCTACCATATCTCCCATCTCAAAAGCTTGAATGCCCAACTTGGTGTCCAACTCCATTGATATGAAGTTTTGAGTAGAGCCAGGGTCAAACAAAGTGAAGGCATCATGCTCTCTTACCTTTCCCCAAGCATAGGAAAGTGATGATCCTTTGCAATCGTCATCCTCTTTTGGAGCTTCGATAGTGGAAGCCCTAGGAGTCTCATTGCGAGCATTCTTCTTGGGGAAAGAACGATAGCATTGTCCTTGCTCCCCACACTTGAAACACTTATGGTCCTTGCGAAAAGCTTCAAGCTCTTCAGGAGAGATTTTGGTTTTGCCTTTGTAAACTCCCTTCTCCTTGGACCGATTGTTGTTGTTGTTGTTGTTGTTGTTGGAAGTGCCTTGGGAAGAATTTTGAGCATTGGTTTTCCCCTTTGCATCATTTTTGTCTTTGGTTTCCATGTGCTTGACATTCCGTCTAGCCCCTTGATGGAAATTGATGCATGAAGAAACCATGCTATGATGGATTACTTTGCTAATAGTACCAGGCCATTGAGAGTTTATGTATTCGGCCATTTCTTCAGGTAATGCCGTAGAGAATTGCTACCTTTTCTTGGTAAAGTCTATCTTTTGAAAGACATTAGCTTTGAGATGTAAATCCCAAAACTTGTCTACATACTTGTGGATAGACTCATGAGAGAGAAGCTTCAAGCTGCAGCATTTGGTAAGCACTTTGTCCTTTGCATCGCTTGCAAGGAATTGCTTCATGATGGAAACTCGTAGAGTTTTCCATGTCTTTGGGGCTTCACCGTTGCCATGAAGGCTAGCCCACCATTGACGAGATGATTTTTGAAGGTGCATAGCTACATGGCGTAGCTTGGAGGACTCCGTAAATCCCTTGTCTCCAAAGGCCGCATCAAATTGTTGGATGAAGGCCAACACTTTGTCAGTAGCACCAAAGGTGCCATCATAGGTAATAAAAGAGATACTCTTTCTTCACTCCTTGAACTTCTTTATATTTTTTGACCTTTGCCATGCTAGGAATGATTTGCGATGTCCTCCCCTCTTGTATTCTCTATGAGAATAGCCATAGCTTTCGTCGGAAGAGGAGGAAGGTGAAGAAGAAGGAGAAGAGGGTGACCTCTTTCTATCCCTTTTCTTCCTTTGTTTCCTCTCTTCCCTTTTAGAATGACGAGGAGAAGGACTGTGTGTGATCTTTTCCTCTTGGGAAGAGTGGGCAATCTTCTAGACCGCCGTTGTCGTGGAGCCACATCTTCAGAGGAACTTAAAGTTTCATTTCTTTCTTGCTCTTTGGATTCATTTTCTCGAATGGGAGAGAGTCTTCTTTTGGGAGTCTCTTCAAGAGGCCTCCCAAGATCTCTCTCCTCTTGGACAGGAAGGGAAATTCCATAAGCACGAAGTTGTTAATTTTGGCTTTCAAAGTAGGGTTGCCCATAGCTTGCTGCAACCTAGTGACAAGATAATTCACAAACATGGGGGCATCATCATTAGCACCTTCATGTGAAAAATCAATGCTATCAATGTTCATTCTACTCTCTTGATTATTGTCATCGATGTTAAGAGAATTTATGTATGTACCTAGTGTATGCTTTGGCAATTCAAAACTTTAGTTGCCACTCCTCTTAGCCTTTAAAATTGTCTCTTCAATATCTACACCCACGGCTCGAAGTGGTTAATTATAGAGAGTAGTGGATTAGGTCTACCATAGTAGAGTTGCATAGGGCTATCTCCTTTTGGACTTCTTATGGCTCAATAATGGTAAAGCCATAGGCAAGTCTAGAAACACTCCATTATTAAGTCCAAAGCTTCCAAGGTGTGCACCATATCCCACATAGTGGGCTCAACAACACCGATAATAGATCCCAGTTGCACTGACCCTAATATAGTAAACAACATCACCCATTTATAGGCTACTTAAGGACCTCTCTTCTTAAGCAAGAAAAGAGAAACCAAATGCTCTGATACCAATGTAATGGAATTGATCTATTTAACTTGAGAGTAGAGGAAACTAATGAGAGTACTTTTGAGAAATTATTTTGTGAGCATAGCAGGTGAGCATAATTGAAGATAGCAACATGATCATAGAAATTAGTTAACTTGGCATGAACAATACTTTTGCAAGAGAGAGAATTTAGAGAACATGACAACTGTTGAGGACCGGATTTATGTGGAGCCGGTCCCCCCTCCAATAGGCATCTGTATTATGATTTCTCCCATTAAGAGAGACTTGTTACAATATAATCTTTGTGCTCCTTGTGACCTAGGTGATGCAATGAATATGGAAAGCTTCATGCATCAGAATCATAACATAAACTTTGAAGAAGCAAGCCTCAGTCCCAAGACCTCAAACATATTCGAAGGTGGAGAGAGCTAGCAGGGAATGAGGGCAGGGAAGAGGAAGAAGAAACATTTCATAGGAGAAAGAATTAGTTACTCACTTATCATAACTCTTCTTGCTAGCATACATAATAGCATAGTAATGAAGATGGATAAGATGGCAAGCTCAAGCATTGAAGCATGTCTCTTGGTTGGATTTGCACTCCATAGCCAAGAGTGTTGGTGTAGGCTCTCAAACTCTACTTGCTTGGAGAAGGAGAGGGAGCTCTTGCACTTTGCACTTTGCATAATGAGAGTGTGTGTGAGTGTGTGTGGGAGAGTATACCCCTAAGAAATCCCCTAGCTTGCTTTGGTCGACCCCCCCCCCCCCCTTGTAGATCATGCTTGAAGCTCATTGGACCCCTCCAAGCCTAGCCAATCACAAGCACGAGGCAGTACAAGCCACAAGGGTAGCCTTGGGACAAGTGTCCCCCTTTCCCCTTTGAGAGAGAGGACTTGATAAAGTCAAAGACAATTAAATAAATCTCCTAAATTATCATTGGACCCCCTCGATGGCCAACCAATAGGCTTCATGCACACCATGAGGGCAACATGAGGAGGAACTTGACAAGTGTTCCCTTTGCTTTCTTTGTATCAAGTAGGCCTTGTGTTAGTGTGTGGGTGTTCTCTCGCATACCCACTCATGTAGGGTTTGCCCCCTCCTTGTACGGATCAAATCTTTGACTTTTAACACCTCAAGCCCCTCAAGATTAGGCCCAGTTCCCACCACGAGCTTGGCCCTTATGCACTTCAAGCTTGCGTTGGGTTCTCACCTCAAGTACAACCCTAGCATCTTAAGCATGTCAAGCACCTCAATCATCTCAATCATCAAGAACCTCAAGCATATCAAGCACCTCAAAGCACCTTAGTCATCAAGCACGACAAGCACCTCAAGCACCTTAAGCACCTTAAGCTTGGGCCGGGTTCCCACCTCAAGCATAGCCCTAGCTTACCTAAGGTCAAAGGAATTTTACACTCATTATTGGAGGTTTTCAATGAAGCTAACCGTAAGTTCTTATGCTCCATTGGTTAGCCTTGCTCTTTGATAGACGATCTCTCATTTGGGACCCTTTAGCATTGGCTCCATGTTGATATAGATCTATAAGCACTTGTCTATATCTTAATCGCTGTTCTCGTTTATTCTCCCACATTAAGTGATCAGTTCAATATGAGAAAATCATTCGGGTTGGTTAGATATTAGATTTTATGACATATTCTTGTTTACTTTAGAGCACTTTCTTGAAAGAAATGAAGAGGTTCTTGAGGAGATTGGCTCGGCTTCCAAGAAAGTTACCTCTTCAAAAAGAGTAGACACTAGTACAATCTCCTCTATAAAGAAGCAATTGGAATTTGTTAAATCCAAGAAGCCCAGTAAGTCCCCCAAAAAGAACAAAAAAGGAGCTGAAGGTTCCACAGGTAAACTTGCTTGTTAAGATATCTAGTTGTCACTTTCTGTCTACTCAACAAGTCTTGATGAAATATTTCATTGTCAAATTATGCAGTGCCCTCCATAGACTATGATGTGACCAACTAATATTTACAAAATTTCTCTCGATGATGAGAAATGGTGAATACATGTGAGAAGAAGGATTGACTATGTGGTGTGTGTTGTGAATGTTTGAAATACATGTGTTTGATTTTTTGTAGGTCTTTGATTTTCTACATTCGGCCAATGTTAATGGAGAAAAGAGCAATGAATTGGCCTCTCTTTTGTTTGCAGATTTTCCAACAAATTTTAAAGTTGAGAAATTTTTGGAGAACGAGGCATGCATTCTTCACAAGATCAATGGGCATGGCTCTTATTTATTTTTCACCTCTATTCTACGACAATTTTGTAACTTTAAACAAATTTACAATGCATAATATGTAGGTCCCTCCATGGAATCAATTCTCTCAAAAAGTGAGTAAGAAAGTGGCCATAATAGCTTCTAAGTATGTGGCAAAACAATGGGTGGTACATCACCCTAAGCTCCACTGATCACTTTGGCATTGTTTCCGGCCATGCCAATGAGATGGGATTCAAAATGATGCACACCATCCTTATTTTGATCCTCGATGGTTATGTCCATAATACCATTGAGATTGAGAGAGTAAGTAAAATTGTTTGATGATTGAAAAAGTATGGTCATAGTTTTCTTGAAGCTTCTTCAATTAGATCACACTCTAATTGTAATTTGAAAATTGAAACACTATTCTTAGGATTTTTTTATTGCAAGGGTCAATGTCCTATCTACGATCAACGGAATGGAAAGAGTGTGGAGACGACAACTCTTTTGATGCCACTTTCGGGATACTAGTGGAGTGTGGTGATGGAGAGTACACTGGAGGATATGCTCTTAGAGGTGCCGCCGAGTATAGCCTTGACTTCTTTTAGTAAGAATATAGGCATGCTATAATGTCTTGTTAAACTATCTTATGCAAAGTAAATATGCGCATGTTTTTTTTCTTTTTAGCTGGCTCGTATGGACATTTACTATAGAGCACACCTTTGTCATTGATATCTTTTTTGGATGTGGTGGCTTGGGCTATGTCTGCACTGAGTTGTCTAGACACTACCTCTGCATGGGTAGTGATTTCCAGGTCTTTTAGCATCATCTTGCACGCTACAAGGATCAATGTGTAAGTGTTATTCCAACATTTGATGCAGATAGTGAAGAGGAGACCGACTGGCAACAATATGAGCCCATATCATATTGCCCTTGATTGAAATCTACATTGGTGTTTTCTAGACTATGATATGTATGGGACCACATATGACTATGGTGTTTGGCTGCCACTTTTTTTGTTTGATTGAGGACATGTTTTTGGTGTTGAGCATGTTTTTCAATGCAATCATAATTTTATGTTTATTATGCTAGACAGAGGTTGGGTGAGATCTTGGATTTACCAAAGTGATATACCAACATGTATTTTCTTGTGTATGTATTTTCTCTTCCCATGAGCCTTGGGCTTTTGCACAGAAGCAAGTATGGAATGTGGATATATTTTTTTGGTTTGCATTTTCACACCATTGTGCTGCCTAAATTTTGATAGCTTGTCAATGTAATCATGTTTTTTGGTGTTGATCATGTTTGGAAATGTATTCATGGTTTCATGTATACAATGCTAAACAAAAGCTAGGTGAGCTTTGAATTGGTGTGCATGTTGATATACCAAGACATATTCTTCTTGTGTATATGTTTTCTTCTTCTCGTGAGCATGCGTTGTTGCACAAAAGAAAGTAAGGAATGGGGATTTTTTTTTTTTAATCCATTTTCACTCACAATGATATACAACTCTAGAATTTTACTTTCTCTCTCTTAAGATTTTAGAAAAGAAGTCACTCTCTCTCTCTCTCTCTCTCTCTCTCTCTCTAAGGTTTATAATCTCTTCTTCCAATGGTAACACACATAGATATTATCTCTCTAGATTTTAGACTTTCTCTCTCCATCAACTACACATAAGGAGTCTTATGATGATTGAAAGTTACATTAAATAGATACTTTATGCTATGACACAAGTTTGGTAAAGAAAACTCAAAAATTTGACGAAATTGTCGAAATAACTTGAAATGAAAAACTCTCAAATGTTAACACCACTTTTAATATTAGTCTATGTGGTTTTGTTATTGCAGTTTTAAATGTTGTTAAAGGTCAAATTGGATTATTATGGACTATTAACCGTTGAAATTGACTTGTTGTGAACATGTTCTGTGCATTTAGCATTGTCCGGTTGATGGCTAATCTTGTTGCGCAGTGTATATTATGATGTTTGAAAAGAGTGTGTGTGCTCTGATCTGGGTATATTTTTTGTGTTTGTATACAAGTGTTGCATGTGTATGAGTGCACACAAGTGTGACGTAATAGAAGGACACTTATCACGTTGGTGGTTAAGCTTGTTGCCCAACATAAATAACAACATTTGAGAAGACTACTTGTGCAATGATTTGAGTGCATTTATGTGCTTGTATGAGTGTACATGAGAGAGGCAGAAGAGAGAAAAATATTTTTAAATGATGAATGTTTGTTTGTGGTGTGTTTGTCAATGACTAACTGTGTGTGTGTGTGTGTGTGTGTGTGTGTGTGAGAGAGAGAGAGAGAGAGAGAGAGAGAGAGAGAGAGAGAGAGAGCAGATGAAGAAGAAGAAGAATAAGGTTGATCAAAGGTTATTCAAGATGAAAATGGCATAACCAATCTACCAATCTTGGGTGACAGAAAGGTTGTACCATTTTTCTCTCTTTGTTAACACGCATACAACCACTGGCAAAGCACACACACACCTGAGAGAGAGAGAGAGAGAGAGAGAGAGAGGAAATATTTTTGGAATTTGGTCATTGTATTCCAAAAAAGAGCTCGCCAAAAAATTACGTCCCAAACTCATTATGCACATTGTGCCTTTGACACTAACAGGTGGTACAGTCTCACGAAGACTGCACTTTATTGAAGACCCACGAGTGTTAGAGCTTGGGTGGTACATCAAGCCTAGCATACATTGTTGGAACCACTTTGTGTTCCATGCACATGCCAGCAATGAGAGGTGGAGGGAGATTTTCCATTTTCCATACAACCTGCTCACAAATATTGTTGAGCTAGTTTTCGAAGATATTATTCAAAAACAAATTCCAGTGCAATTCAAAAATATTCCAAGACATATTTACTCTCCCTATGGGATGCTCCATTATCTGAAAATTTCTACATTGATATGTTACTACATTGATAAAGAATGTTGGATCATTGGCTAGCTAGCCCTAGACCGTAGGAGTTGCTAGAGGTCAAAGAAGGTTTTTGCACACTACATGATCTCCCCAATCATGGTGGTGCGATAGATGCTACACATGTGAATATGTATCTCTAAAAGAATGAGACCAATGAGGATTGGTATAATAAGTATGGTAATTATAGTATGAGCATTCAAGGAATTGTATATGAGAAAGTGAAGTTCTTGGATGTCAACATTGGTTCGACATGTTCTTGCAATTGTGGATTCTACAGGTTATGTTAGGATAAACAACCCTTGGTAAATTAACCATTCCTTCATGAAGACATCAATATTCAAGAATATATTGTTGGTGATAGGGAATACGTTCTATTTCCATGGAAACTCATTCCATATCCTCGCACAATTTTGGATTGTACCACCCACCACAGACACAATTTTCATCACTCTTTGACAAGGATCATGGTGGAGCTTTTTTTGGCTCTCTTATAGGAGACCTAGAACTTTTTCAGTGTCATAGTTTGGTCTTCTAATCCAGTAAAATGTCTTGTTACAATTTAAGCATGTCGCATCTTGCACAACACGCTGATGGATGTAGGATTTGAGAAAGACTAAGAGGGATGCCGAATAGATGTGAATGACCCCTTGCTTGAAAACCCATTTTCACTAGATGCTAGAGGTGAGCTTGAAGATATGCCAAAAGGTCATCATTTCTAAGAGAACATGGAAGAGTTCTTGGATGAGCAAGGGTTAGCATATTAATTGCCTCATTAGTGTATATCTAGAACCAGTAAGACACTTCTACTTCTACTTCTTGGAAGAGTACGCTCGATAGTCATGAGAGATACCATGGATGAAAAACAATTTGTGCTCTTCATGTGAACCAATCACAACAATAGATAAAGAAACTATGAAATTAAACAAGCAACTTGATATTTGAGAAATGTATCTTTACAAGAAAGAATATGCTTCACACACATGGTAGACATCTCCAAATTCAACATAAGCATCACATTGATTATCATGCCATTAGCACACCCATCTTCACAAGCAAAAGAAAAAAAATCTACATGCTAGTTAATACAATCACAGTAGCCATGGTAGCTTAAATTTACACCGCAAATGTTTCCAACTCTATTATAAGGTTAACATTTGAGAGCAGTTATATAACTAGTTAATATATTACAAGTGAAGTAAATTTGACCTGTAAGTCCTTATGTCTACTATCATATATTTTGGTGCTATGAACATAATGGACAGTACTAGCTTTTGAATGAGAATGTAGAAGTATTGATAGAGAATTCTTGTAGTTGCACTCCTTTAGATTCATACGTAAAAATCAAATTCCAAGAGTTGGAGGTCTTTTATGATACATTTTGATGCCATGAATATCGTGGTATTACTAGCTTTTGAATGAGAATGTAGCATGATTTTCTGTTATAATTACACTCCTTTAGCTTCACGAATGAAAACCACATTTCAAGGATTCTATAACTCATAACCATTGGACCACCCCACTACCTATGTGAAGCTCCAACCAACCTTGATGTTAGACTTCACCTCAACATTAGCTACCAATAGAATTCCCAAATCATATTTTCATGAAAAAACATTACCAGACACCTAAGAATCTTAGCTACCAAAATAATTATGAAAGAACAACACATCATTGTAGCATCAAACTTCCAAAGTAGCATCAAGTTCTCATAGAAAGCCAAAATGTTACCTGTGAAGGGGATCGGGGAGCACCACAGACGGAGAGTGAGAGAGAGAGAGAAGGAGACAAACACGATGTGGGTGGGGAGACTCAAAAAGTGAGCAGCCCCCTATACACTTACGCTATGTATAAGGTATACAAGTCAGTGGGCGCCCAGACTCTGGGCGGCCGGGCAAGGCACAGACGCCTATACCCCAACAACCTCCCACTTAAAGGCGATTGTGCCTTTAAGCAAGAGAACCTAGTCTAAAGACTACAAAAGGCGAGAGAAATCCGCTCTCAACCGATGCCCACTGGCTGGCTGTGATCGTGTGCATCCGGCTGTCCTGCTCCCGTGTAAGTCCATACACCACCAGACGTACTGCACACGTACTGCAAGTATTCACGCAATACCTGCATATCTCCCTCGTGCACTATGCCATCATCAGTCAACAAACGACTGACAACCTCAACTGCAAATGCTCCCACTGCAGCTGCGATATCCGGTCTCAAGATCAACATCTCATACATGAGACCATCGAATGCCGATGCAATGCTAGCGGGCCCTGCTAGCTCTACGGAGCATGCATCAACAGATATATCCCTCGCAATAGGCATCTCTGACTGACAAGGCGTGTCAGCCACATGCATCAACCTGTCGTGCAACCTCAGAGTAAACCAGCTGCTCTAGGTGTCTACTGGAAGACATATCCTGCACAACTATATCCCCATGCTCACTGTCGAGCATAGAAAGGAATGATTGCATAATCGCTGACGTCTCAGCCTCCTCTGCAATCATCCACTACAAACATGACCACTCAATCTGCTGTGACTCACTGGAGCTCTCATGCTCTAACTCCGTATGCATAGACTCTTGCACAACGTCCTCCTATCGTGACTCACTAGAGCAAGACCGCTCTACCTGTCTATCCTGCATAGAAGTATCTCGCACAACTGACTCTCTTCTTTGCTCAGTCACTAGCAAAGCATGCATGTCTGACTCTGTCACCTCTTTGTGTGACTGCTCAAGTCGTGCCCCAACTGTGTGCACAACGAGCTCACTACTCTGCACTCCATGCAAAGCATCCTGCAACCCACAAGCAAAAGAGACTCGCCTGCTCTCTCGCTCTCTACCTGGCTGCGTGATCACAGAGACAACACCGTCTCTCGCGTGATCCACATGCAATGGGTAACCTGTACCACTCCTGGCACCTCTCGCAATTACTAGCGAACCCAAATGCATCACAAAATCTCGCTCTCGTAGCGAAATCTGACATCCACAATCTCTAAGCTGACCAATCGAGATCAAATTCACTGTCAAATCTGGTACATAGCGCACATGTCGTAACAAGTAAGATGCACCACTCGGTAATGACAGTCTCACATCTCCTGCACCTGCTATCGCATGCACCGATCCATCGGTCAAACGTACACTGCCAAGCATCCCGCTAGAATAGCTACAAAACCATTCACGATGCGGCGTGACATGAAACATAGCATCTGCGTCTAGCAACCACTGCAAAGGGAGTGCACTATCCACATGTATAGCATCTCGTGCATAGCTCAAGGTAAAAGTGACATCCCCGTCACTAGTATACTCCGACACTACATCTACCTCAACTGTCAAAGCAACTGAGTCCATGGCATCACTACATACATCTCTGAGACTGCCATGTCTCCTACGATGTCGCATACGACGAAAACAGCGCCGTCTAACGTGTCCAGAATGACCACAATACCAACATGTCACCTGTCGGCGTGCTCATGAATGTACATGTCTCACACGAGTTCGTGATGACTCAGATCTATCATACATATCATGTAATCTGCGCCAAAGTGCTCTCGAAGTAGTCTCATACATAACAAGAGCATATACAGATTCCACAAGGTGCAAAGAGAGTGTAGATAGTGCCATCTCCTCTAGCTCCTGCCACTGATCGTCAGACATGTTTGAAGGTCTACCTACATCACCACTCAATGGTCGATGCAACCCTCGTTGTGTCAATGCATCAAGCATACACTCTCTCCATGCCGCAAAGTCTGACCCATCAAACACGCGCATCTGTGAGAGGTCACAATCTGATCGATCACCTGTCTCTGCCATGAGCACAAGTAGCAAGCTAGATAGCAAAACCACTTCACCAACAACACCTGGAAACTGTCTACAAATATGGCCAGAAACACAATGTAAAACCTGTGAGACACACTCCAAAATAGAGCTCCCGCAATGTCAATACAAGCCTCGCATGCTCTAGTATCACACTGCAATCTGTGAGCTAATCACCAAACCCACACTGTGCGGTATCGATGCATACATACGCACAAATCTCCCACCTGCAGAGAACACCGCACACAAATGCTGAGTGCAACCCGCAATCTCTACCTAGATCGCATAAATGATACACATAAAACTCCTGGGAAAATTTCGCCAGAGTTTCGACGCACAATGGCTATCAACACAAAATAACCATTGTCCTGCAAGCTCAATACAATGAGAAAACAATGCGCATCAAACTACACTCAACATACATGCATAAGCTCTGCAAAACTATGGCAAACAATGCTCGAGATCACAAGACTCTCCCACCCGAGAGCAAACCACTGTCTCAAGCAAAGAAAGATACACAACTCCTCACTCTTGCGAGAGTGGATACAAAAAACACAAAACTGTGTCCAAATTGACAAAACCTATCAAACTGAGAGTAAACACTCGATCACAAACTATAGCGAGAATCTAGGAAAAATCCGACAGAATTTCCCCTGAAAACTGAGCAAAAAACTCAAGTACAATCTCTACCATAAACCATAACACTACTCAATGCCAATGAGTAGAAATGCCAAAATGGCTCCACATTTTCACATACAATGGCAATCCGCACTCAGCGTACATCAACGGAGTGACCGTGCATAAGCAAGCGCCAAAAGATTTGCAATCCGGAAACTTATTCAATGCAAAAACAATGCTCTCAAGAGAGCTCACCGGCACTTGAAAGTGCTCGCCAAAATGCATGTATGATGGGCATCAACCATGCGCCATAACCATATGCAAACCATTTGCAAAGACCATGAATCCAAGCACAAAATCACTACCAAAGTATCCTGTTAAAACCAGTGAAAGAAGCTCCACCGGTGTGCTCCAAAAACCTGCGTCTCTCAAGAGACCACTTCGGTGGTGTGTAAACGCCTCCGTACTTCGTTGCCCAAGTCTACCAAAAAACCCTCAAACCACAAGCTTAACACAAGCTGCAATTGAATCTTCAGCTCAGAATTTATGCACTCAACTTCAAGCATCTCCCGTGCTTCCAAAAGTGCATCAAACTCGCACACAATGCGACAACAGAAAATCTGGAATTTCTGTATATAGTCAGTCTGAGCTGAATATCAGCAAAACGGTGAGGAATTTGCAAAAAGTTTCTTCTGCAAAGTTGTAGACCACGTCGAAACGGATGGAAGGAAGGACAGAATTATCAGATCTGCATTCTACAAGGAGAAAAACGAATCTGAAAACAGTGCTGCTGTGCACACAGTTTTAGGGCAGCACCTTCACTTACACACAATCTTCCACACTCCTTTCTGAGCTTCCACAAGAGCATACATCACTCTCAACTGAGCTCACAAGCTCCCATTGCATTCTCACAAAGCTTCCAAGCTTTCTTAATCTCTCTACCGTCGAGAGCGAGCGAGCTATCGCCTCAAAGCTCTCAAAGCCGTCGTGCTCTCCGCGGTCACCATAGCTCTGATACCAATTGAAGGGGATCGGGGAGCACCACAGACGGAGAGTGAGAGAGAGAGAGAAGGAGACAGACACGATGTGGGTGGGGAGACTCAAAAAGTGAGCAGCCCCCTATACACTTATGCTATGTATAAGGTATACAAGTCAGTGGGCGCCCAGACTCTAGGCAGCCAGGCAAGGCACAGACGCCTATACCCCAACAACCTGCAATCATCAATTTGTAAGATCCCCAATTCTAAAAATTAAAAAAATAGCTTTCAATATCTATTTTGCCAAATTTTGACTTAAGATGCTTGATTGACAATATTGGAAGGGTCTAAAGTAAAAATCAAGGTTGCTTCCATGTCCCAGTAGGTTAGACGGACGTTTGGTTCAGTTTTGGAAAAATCCACTATTTTTAGCTTTTCCATGTTTTTTATGCTTTTAAGTGCTTTTTTGCAAAAAGCAAGGTCGGATCCTTAATCTACGCGTTCCAGGGAAACTATGGTTCAATTTTGTAAAAATCTACTTTTTGAGTGCTTTTCACTCTATTTTTACCTTTTTATGAATTTTAGTGCTTTTTAGTGAAAAGCGAGTCTGCTTTGTTATTCAAATGGACGAGAGAAATTCGTGGTTTAATTTTAGAAATTTTTGCTTTTCACACTATTTTTAGTTTTTCGTACTTTTTGGCGCTTTTGAAAAGCAATGTGCTTTTTATGATGACCTAAACCTAGAAATATTAATTTTAATCTCCGTCTGATTTAAAAATGATCACCCGGAGCAAAAACGAGACTAGATGGGATTTTTTTGGGAATTATTTTTATAAAATACGATACCGTAAATACATAGGAACAGTATGGGAAAGTCATAATTATGTCGGGATATTACGCTGCGGCATAGTCTAACTATGGTTTCCATTAGTTGGCCAGATATTGCTCAGATGGCCAATTTTGCTGTAAAAACTGAATGGTAAGTGGAAGAGTTGACCACCAAAAGCTGTGCCATGTTTTTAGAAAATACTGGAGTCTTTTTCCAAAAGCAGGTTGCTATTCCAGGCTGAAAACTAGCGCTACCTCTAGCTTGGACATCACTCTAACCACCTCTGTAAAACTTATAAATTGGCATATAGTGCTGAGTTTTCAATGACATCTGTTGCGTCTACTACGGCAAGACTATACATATCTATTATATGGAGTAGTGCAAGCTCTTCATCACCATCTCGATAAGCCCTTCTCTCTCGAAAAGAAGAAGAAGAAGAAGAAGAAGGATATTCTCTCTCTACTTGCTTATTATCCTCTCTCTTGTTTCATGGTGTACGCGCTCTTCGAAAGCTTTCGTGGTGGATATCTCTACGTAGCTCTCATCACTGCTCTCTTGCGGCAAAGCAAGAAGCCTTTCGACAGCCCCTAGTCGATCCTAAAGCACGGTGAGAAGCTCTAAGCTCCATAGCCATCATCTCTCTCTCTCTCTCTCTCTCTCTCTCTCTCTCTCTCTCTCTCTCTCTCTCTCTCTCTCTATGTCGTTTTTCTGAGTAGTCACCCTCTTCGTGATTTTTTTTCGCATACGAGTGCATGTATGGACCAACCGAGTACTTACAAAGTTTCCCCAAGATTATTTCATCATGTTTAACACACGGATTTATGCACATGATGCGTTTATGGTCACACGTGTGCATAAAAAGCACTTTTTGTTTCACGTCATAGAGGCGGTAGGAACACTATTTTGGTCATAAGTCACAAACAGTTATGAATCATCCCAAACCCTTTACTCCAGAGATGAATCACAAAACTTTATGAATCAGTCTGAACCCTTCATACCAAAGATAAAATACATCATTTATAACATTTTCACTCTTAGGTGTCATATGAAAAACATGCACGAGCTCAGAGATATGGTCAAAAAACAACTTGCTACCGACTAAATCAAATTTTTTGACTCCTGTCTCCTTGAAGAACCACTATATAGATTCACCGAATGGGCAAACCCACTTAACCAATTGAAAATCTTGGTGGAACTTAATGATTAATGTATTTAGGTCTCCGTTATCACCTCGAGAATGCGAGTTATTAATCGTTCCATAACCGGTTTTACCTACACGCGTAGGGTTGCTACCCAAGGGGGTTTACCATATGACGTCGTGAGTTAACCAAGCTATTTATGTATGATTGATGGGTTGTTTTGATAATTTGATTCAACTATTAGATGGCCATAAACTTATATGAGAGTATATGGTTAAACATCCCGAACCGCATAGGCAAATATGATTAAAGTGGCTTTCTTTTTGGATTACCGTTTGTTGTGTGAGTACCATATGGGTGAAGTGATGTGATAGAGTGCTAGTCTATATTATGTAACTAAGCTAGATGCATTGGTTTGAAGTCAAATACTTTCATTTGCATGTTATGCACGCTCCCAAAAATGCCAGAAACTTGTTTTTTGTGTATGTTTGAAGTTATGGTGTATGGTTGACCTTAAGGTCGGAGTTGCTTTGCATCATGTTTATGGTGATGGAATGTTATCATATGATGTATGGAAACTTATGGATTGATGTGCATGCCTCATATGCATGGTTATGATTTCTTTCTACCTCTCTAGGTCAAAACTAGCTCCATGTGCTGGGAAGGTGAAGTGCAGATGTGATGCATCAACTTTGCATAGTTGGATGTTGTAAAAAATGAATTCTTATATCATGATTATTTTTTGGTTTAACTCTTTCTATCCATGAAAGAATCATGTTTTGAGAGTCACATGCATATGGACTTCGATTAATTGCACGGTTTATGTCAAACTCCAAGTGTGGGAGCTGGTTGGGTGTGATTATGATTGGTGGTTAAGGGCTGAGATTCCCTCATGGATTATGGTTGTGATTTTATAGTGAAAGCTAGTGTGGCTCATGGTTTTTTTTTGGATATGATTATGCTGTGGAAATTTTGGTTATGCAGGATTGGTTGTACCTCACCCAAGTTGGGTGGAGTGCTTGCCATTGTGATGTGATTGGTTTATGGTTTATGGTTTTGGGATTGGATCATGAAGTGATCTAGATGGTTTATGGTAGACATGTGAGGGTAGAGACCATGTACAGTCTAACTACTTGGAAAAGATTATTTGTGCATATGGGAAGTGCTATTGTGATGACACTCATGTGTTATGCTTCTCATGGCAAAGTTTCTACAAGACTATGATCACCTACATCACCCTTAAACTAAAGGGTCATTGACCTGGGGCTTTGCTGGATCGTGGGTGTTGCGTAGGTCTTCTTCTTTTTGTTAGGCTCATCTACACGGTTAGTGTATTGGGGGTTGAATGACCTACACAGCTATCGTGTTGGGGATTTTACCTTAACTTTGCCTAAACACCCGATACTAGGCATCAAAGGGACATGGCACCTAAACTGGTATGGTTGGTGTTGATACCCTATCATCTAATGGTATTTGGGATCCTTTCAGAGCTCGAGTTCATGAAGGGAGTCAAAGCTTCTCAATCTATGTCTCATTGAGGTAGGTTGGAGGTGTTCTCGCTCGGTCGCGGCAAAGTGAAATTCTCTTTGTCCGTAGTAGAGAGGATGTGGATGGGTGGACCGATCGATCCCTACACAGGGTCTGGTGCTCTGCTAGTTGTTTTATCATAAACTTTTTGATGTTATGTTATACCCAGATTTTGTCATTGCATTAATACATGGTTGTCTATTTCATTTAGATGGGCATTTAAAGATTCTCTGGTTTCATTTTCTCATGTCTCTGTGCACTCTATTTCACCCTCCACTATATTCTCTCTCTCTCTCTCTCTCTCTCTCTCTCTCTCTCTCTCTTCCCGCAATGCGGTGTACACATATATTCACCCTCCATAATGTTATACTTTTTCTTGTGTACGCTTTCATCCATAACACCCATTCAGGGGTAGCACTAGTCGTAAGGTTCCTTTGGATGTAGTCCGGCTCATGGCCTAAACTCCATGCTTGGTCCGACACCGATAACTCCTCCCCTATGAAAATGATTCTGTAACTCTGATATATATTGAAAATTGTATAAAAGTGTAAATTGTATATTTTGTGCATAGACCCCCCAAGGAGGGCTATCTCTGACCCAGTATCAGAACCAATGCTAAAGCCTAAAGCCTCATACCAAGCGGGTTAGTTATGCATCATGCACGCATTCATGCAGGCTGTTTGAGAAAGTATATTGTATTCATGATGTATCTATAAGTGATATTGTTTGGTCGTACTTGTTTGACTTGTCTTCTTGAGTGGAAGTGTTTGGTTTGAGTTATGGTGAAGTGGTTGAAGTGTTCAAACAACGGCGTTGTAATTTCTTTGAATGTTTGTTTTGTAGTAATAACAAATGGCTCCCAGAGTGATGTCTGAATGCTTTAGCTAGGGGAATGAGTTTTTGGCCATAGTGTTCAACGATATGGAGACGCAGTTGTCAAGGGATGAACGGACTTTTTTTAGTTAGAAATCGGGACCAAAGCTTTTGGCA
This sequence comes from Adiantum capillus-veneris, assembly GCF_014529385.1. Taxonomy (NCBI): domain Eukaryota; kingdom Viridiplantae; phylum Streptophyta; class Polypodiopsida; order Polypodiales; family Pteridaceae; genus Adiantum; species Adiantum capillus-veneris. The sequence continues at coordinate 39,359,689 of NC_140951.1, read as the reverse complement.
TGCCAGGAAGCACAACTTGTTAAAAGAGTGTTGACCACAGCTACCTTATCTTTCACCAAGAACCCTTCATCCATTCTTTATCCATATTGACGACAGTCCAAGGGATTGGTTTACCAACCTCAGACTACTTCAGCTCAAAATATGATTAGGCCTAGAACACATGTTCTACTACTTGGCAATGCAGTCCCAAATGTTACGGATTGCCTAAGTTGCTAAGAAGTTTGAAGCTCTTGTAGTTGTGATAGGAAAGGAGAAGCTAGAGGATAACTACAGACCACGTTGTCACGTGGGAGGTCTGAGAGAATACTCTGTTATGAGAGTTAAAAGAATATTTAGAGAATTAGCTTCAAGACACCCACAACATTGTGATAAAACCATAAAGATCAATTTTGATGAATAAAAGAAGCGTAGACTCAATTTTGGCACACTTGTGTACTAAGTTTTTCTCCTTGTCTTGTTTTTAGATGGATCTTCTTAATTGTGTAGATGAACTTCCGCGTGACTTTGCACAAAGAGTATTTTTCAATTACGCGGTTGGATTCAATCTCCATTGGTGAATTGAAGTGGTTCGAGTTTCAAAGGGGACTAGAGACTACCTTGTACCAAACACTTACGTAGCATGGGAATTATATGTTGAAGCTCAGCCTAAACATCAGACACAAGTGCCTGATAGATTTATGACTAGCCCACAACTTTGAGTAAAGGAAAAGATCCAAGAAGGCAATGTTAAAGTGCAAGGATATGTTCTTTACCTTAACTTATGTTCTCTTTTGAACATACCGAGTCAAGAACTCATACTTAGTAAGAAGGCAGGTTATGATAAACCAAAGATATGGCTTTTGTGAGAAGGTCATAATTAGAGTATGGAAGAAGTCAAATGGCAGCAACCAATTCTATCATGTACACTAGGATTGGTTCAATAGAGTCTATGGACCTATTCTCAAATGCAACCCTCTCACAATGTTACAGTTACCTTTGATGACTACGAGAAACCAAGGTGCATTAGTGACTTTGCCCAAGCACAATCAATGGCAGTGAACTCGAGTAGATATTTTTATAGAGGTGATGTAAATAAGCGGCATGCTCACGTAAACTGGTTTAATGGATTACCACCCACGGATGTATCACAAGGAGAGGGATGGTATGAAAAGGAAGACGTGAATTTCAATGCACAATTTGAAGTGCTAAACTTTGACAGCCATGATGTGAACAAATATAGGGGTAGGACCTTAGTTGTAGGAGCCAAGAATTGGTTCATAGGACCCTTTCGTATTTATGTATCTCCCTAGAAACACTATGTACTTTTTGATTCAAGGAATGTTTTGATGATATAATATTTGAGTTTGAATCTTGGTTTTATCATTCTAACTAACTTGAGTGATGGGGTGTGTGTGTGTAGATGACTGACATCTTACCTCGAGGGATATGGGTGGATACTCTCTCACCTTATGGTGGAAGAGCATTTCCAAACTGGAGTGGAAGTGCAAAGGCTTGTCACTACCACACATAATGGGGAAGAGAAGAAAAGGTTGATGTCTACGGATTTCATTGTACCTAGTACCTTCCGAGCTTGGTATCATTATGTGGTAGGGAACCCCGAGTTTAGACCACCTAAGCATAAAGCCTTGCTTGTTGGAAGTATTGAGTGGATACAATCCAAGTTGGGAACGGAGATTGTTGTCACTAATCAAATATTGTACATAAATTCTTATGAACTTACCCTAAGACTGACAAAGGAAACATTGATGTCCAGAAACATACTTCCTTTAGTAATGGCTATAGGATGATTCAACATTGTTATGTTTAATGTATGGGGTTGGCAATGCAAAAACAACGACCGACATTCTTTTAGCCCGGTACCTTGGAAGTTGTTTTTTGACTTGTTTGGAAAGTCACTAATCTACAATCCTTGCAATGTAAAGTTTTTATAGCCTACAACATACCTCCTTGACTTGCAGATTGTGCAAATATACACAACTCAGTTGGATGGGACACTCGAACTTGTTTCCAAAATAATCTGTCTACTTCGATGATTACTTTGGGTACAAGAGGACAATTTTCCACACCAAAATGGGGGTACCTATAACAAAAAAATCTCTTACTCAAGAATGGTATGACTCACACGCCAACAAAGAGATGTTCCAGCCAAAGATCACAAAGGATTATTGGAATCACCCATCCGATATACTCAAGGAATGGGACAACTATGTTCCTTTGGTGGAAACATGTCACAATGGATATTATCAAGTGCATTATGTCAGATCCATTAGGATTTATTAGAAACTTTCGAGACACTTGTAGACTTCTCAAAAACCCAAAGTTTTGTGATACAGAAATTGGATTAATTTATACGTTACTATTTCTCCTATTTCTCTCTCATCTTACCTTCAACTGTCTATTCTATTTAATTTAAGGACTTTGAGCGGACTAGAATATTTTACTAAGTGTGACCTTGGTTGATATGGTGCAGTAAGTTACCATGCCTCCTAGAGGGAATGTGGTTGCTCCTAACGCAAATGTGCCTATTGTTCCTCAACACACCATCATCGATAGAGACATTGATGCTATGCTTCGCAAGTCTCGACCTTGGAATTTTAGCAGGGAAGGCAAAGATCTAGGGAAAGTTATTGAAGATTGGATTGAGCGCATGGATAAATACTTTGATTTAGCCCATTCATCAGCAGTAAACAAAGCTATCATCGTTAAGTTCAAACTAGAGGGACTAGCCAAGTGTTGATGGAGAGACCATTGCACAGAAAACAATGTTGATCCTAATGCTGCAACTTGGGATTACCTTAAAACCCAGCTCAAGAAAACTATCATAACAAAGTGTATCATTCAGATTGTATGAATGAGTTTCTTGACTGTACTCAAGGAACCAGAGATCTAGAATCATACTGTCAACATTTCTTAACCCTTGTCAAGTACCCTCTAACAGGGATGCCTCAAGAGGTCAAAGTATCTTGATTCGTGTCAGGGTTACATAATCCTATGAAGGCTAGACTCCAAAGTCTTCGTCTTACCAATTTTGCGAATGTCCTTGATATTATCTACTACTAAAAAGAGGAAAGCAGAACCTTTTCCTGTTCCTGAAATCAAAAAGCCTCTCCTGAGGAGGAACAGAGGTCTTGAAATCCACAACAAAGAAAAGAGAACTTATTACGTATGAAAACTAGACATGATCATTTGTGCTACACTTGTCCTGATCCTGGATCAATCCAAGGATTGTCCATTTAACAATTCAAGCTTCACAGGATTGGTGGACAATTATGAACATAGAAACTTCAATCCAAATCGGGACTTCGGAAACTTTAGACCCAGACCACTGGCAATTCAAAGAAACCAAGGGAATTCTAGACTAGGCAATCCACCTTTTTTTGGGAATGGACCTCTTGTCAACAATAACAACAATGGGAATGTTAATCATCAACCTTGTCCAGGAGAAGGAGGAAATCAAAGACCTCAAGGAAGAACTCAAGTTAATAGAGCTCAAGGGGCTAGAGGTGAAGGAAATCAGGCAAACGTGTATGTTTGTGCTGCAATTGAACATTAGGGAGTGAATGAACAATTTTCAGCGATTCAAATGCCAACGGAGTATCAAGCTAATACCTTATTGATTGATTTAGAGAGTACACATTCTTTCATATCTCCTATGTGCATCAAAAACCTCATTTTGCATGAACACCCTGATACAGACCTTACAATTGAATTAGCTATGGGTAAGAAGTTAAATCTTCTACTTCAGTGGGTAACTTGAATTTTGTTTTGGATGGTCATAATACTTCTGCAAACTTCAGAATCTTACCCATAGGAATCTACGATGGAATTCTAAGAATGGATTGGCTTAAAGCCAATGATACTCATATACATTGTAAAGACACTTCATTGAATTTTGAAAATGATCGAAACTCTAGAATTACAATTACTGGGAAACGGGGAAATCCTAAGCTCAAACTAGTGAACTTTACCAAACTCATTAAGAGTCATAGGAAAAATAGAAGAATTTAAGCAGTAAAGCTTAACCCTAAGAAGAAGAAGATAGATTCACCTGAACCCGAATGGATAACAAAATTTGATGATGTATTTTCCAAAGAAATTTCACAGTTACCACCCAAGCGTGATGTTGATCATGCAATAGAGCTTACTTGAGGAGCTCAACCAGTTACCCGTAGACCTTACAAAATGTCTGTACCTGAATCTGCGGAACTCAAGGAGCAATTAGCCCAACTTCTTGAACAAGGCTTCATTCGATCCAACATTTCTCCATGGATTACTTATGTTCTCTTTAATCGGAAGAAGGATGGTACTCTACGTCTTTGTATTGTTTATCGTGGATTGAACCGGGTAACAGTCAAGAATCAGTATGCAATACCAAGGATTGATGAACTGCTTGACCGATTACATGGAGCTTCTATCTTAAGTCAGGGTATTACCAAATCCAAATCAAGGAGTAGGACATACCAAGACAGTATTTAATACTCATTTTGGACATTATAAATTTACATTTATGCCTTTTGAACTTACTAATGCTCCTACAACTTTTAATTGTCTTATAACAGATGTCTTTCGAGAGCATCTTGATGATTTTGTTCTTATCTTCTTTGATGATATCCTGGTTAACTCAAAAAATAGAGAAGAACATGAACAACATGTATGACAAGTACTTGAACTTCTCTGTCAAAATCAACTTTATGCCAAATGTAGCAAATGCACGTTCTTCACTGACAAGGTGGAATATTTGGGATTTATTGTATCCAAGGATGGTGTTTCTATTGATCCAAATAAGATCAAAGTTGTTATAGCTTGGCCTACACAAAAATCAATACAAGAAGTACGTGGCTTTCTTGGTTTGACAGGATGGTATCGTACATTTATAAGGTTATGCTAAGATTTCATCTCCATTGACCAATACGCTTAAGAAGGCTAAAGTGTTTACTTGGAATGAACGTGCTCGAGCTAGTTCTGAGAACTCAAAGAATATTTGGTGAATGCTCCAATACTATAGCTTCTAGACTTCTCAAAGACATTCACTTTGCTCACTGATGCAAGTTGACAAGCTATCGGTGGCGTTCTGTCTCAAGAAGGAAAACCAGTAGCTTATGAGTCTCGTAATTTACATATACATGAGTTAAATTATCCTACACATGACTTGGAATTATTGGCATTGTGCATGCTCTTAAAGTATGGCGACATTATTTTCTTGGAAGGAGATTTGAACTACATACCGATCATAAAAGCCTAAAGTGGATCTACACCCAACCTGACCTTAATATGCAGCAACAAAGATGGATGGAGATGTTATGCAAATATAACGTTGGAATTGAATATAAACCTAGGAAGGAAAATCTTGTGGCCGATGCCTTAAGCAGGAAGAGTACTGTAGCAGCTGTCAAAACATCTACTACTTCTTTAATTGAATTTATTCAAGAAGCTATGACTCAGGACCCGTATTACTTAAAAATCCAGTACTTGATGGATTTAAATAATCGCACAAAGAAGCAGGAAAGGAAAATCAAAGGCTTCCATGTTGAAGGTGATGACCTTTACATTGGTAATCGTCTTTGTATTCCAAATCAAGGTGGAATCAAACTTCAGATATTACAAGAAGCTCATGACATACCTATAGCAGGATATCCATGATACATTAAAACTTACTCTACTGTAAGAAAGATTTTCTTTTGGCCAGGACTAAAGCGTGATTTGTTGAAATTTGTTACAAGATGCTTAACATGTCCATCCGCTAATTGATGTTTCATTCTAGTTTTTCTTAGAGAAGGTTTTCCCACATGTTTCCAAATTGCTTTGGTGGCTATGGCAGTTCTTGCTCCACTATCCAACATAGCAATCATTTTTACTCCTTTGTACTCCACAAGCAAGGTCATGTTCCCTTCTTCTCCTTCGTAATAGTCTCCCACCTTATTCATGGGTACTGGCTCATGTTTAATTTGTTTCGAGGTTTGGTTATTCAGTGCTTTTGGAGAAACAATTGGTGGAAAAATTACCATCCCAATTTGCTCCGTAAAAAATTCAAACCTCTTCCCAAAGATGAGATCTTACATCCAGTAACTCAAATAGAGCTAGCGTACAACGGATAGGGGATGACATCAGCTCATGAAGAGTTTTGGTATCCATCCTTTTAGGACCAAACTTCCATTGAGATGGTACTTTCCTCACTTCTGATCTGGTTTCATGGTTGCCAATTAATGAAGGTAATGTCTTCAATGATTGAGGTTTACTGTCTTCTAACATTTATGTACCTACATCACCATACAGTGATCGGATATCATCTAGGTAGAGCTCATGTTTGAGGTGGATCTTAGTGAGACAGGAGCTGACTAAAGCGTTGTGCTTCCATCTTTCCTATTTCTGATATCCTCCCATAGATCCTATGGCCATGGTTCTTCCACTTCAAGAATTGGCATAGGTGCCTGTGAATACACCACATCTTTTGTATTCACTGTCATCCTCGTAACCAAAGGCATTTCATCTATTGAATCCTTTTGGTCTTTGTCTTTGATGCCTTGCTCCTTTAATTCTTGAATTTTTTGTGGATTAACACAACAGTCCTTGGAGCAGTTGGAACAGGTGGTTCCATAAGATCTTGAGCTACCTAGATGAGCTCCTTGCACATCTTTAACCTCTCTTTTTCATACCTTGGTTGAGGATACGTTAGCCATCTATGTTCCTGGGTTTGGTTGGGCTTTAACCTATCTTCATAAGCTTTCAAAATCGCATCCAAAGGTTCAAAGACCTTTTCCACCAAGACAAATCCTCTCAACTGTATTACTGATGGTTTTGTTACATTGCCCTTTTCTTTAAGGTCCCTTTCCATTCTCAATCGTTCTTCAATTTGCTGCAATTTGGTTTCCAAAGCTAATTTTTATTTCACTCTTTTTGCTTTCATCTTGTCCCCTTTTTCCTTCCAAGATTTCCTAGGGGTTCTAATAGATAAATTCTCTATCTCAGTTTGGCTGGCTAGGATATTCCTTGCAGCCTCTTGTGCTTGTAATCTTGCTACCACATTTATTGGAATGTTTGGTTTTGATTCTATCCTCTTGAGCTTGATACAATTCCAATTTTGCTCATGGTTACTTTCCCTTTGTTGTTAGGGTTTTTTGGACAATGTGGAATGACATTGTCATTTTTACACCCCTCACAATACCCAAAGAGTTTGATATGCTCTCCTTTGTGTGGGACAACTCCTTGCCTCGTGATCATTGCCACATTCATAGTATAGTCCTACTGGTGGTGGAGAAGCTTATGGAGCTACCATTGGTTGTCTTGTTCTAGGAGGATATCCCCTAGGTTTGTAGTTCTGGGTTGCCATGATTATAAATATTTTTTCATTCGACCAAGTAATGGTTTTTTGTTAGTTGTGCTATGTATGATGACTTTAACATTTCTTCAAAAACTATCCATGGAATTTGTCCATCAGAAGCATAGGCATTTTTGTCAAACCCTCTCTCATAAGTTGTCTGAATCTTCTCAATAGGAAACTACCTGGACCATACTCTGATTAGCAGGTGCCTCTATAGGTTGTGAAATTCTATAGCAAGTGTCTGAATCTTCTCAATAGGAAACTACCTGGACCATACTCTGATTAGCAGGTGCCTCTATAGGTTGTGAAATTCTTACCATGGCCCTGTTTTCCTGGGGTAAAGGAGGATGATGTCCAAAAACAGATTGAGGTTTTTCCTACCCTTGGACTATATTATTTGGTCCTACTTGTTAGTATCTTGGAGGGGGTGGTAATTGTTGCCCTCCAAAAGGCCCATATTGTCTTTCTCTAACATAGTTTCTATTGTAGAAGCATTTGTGGGTCTCATGGTTTGTCCATTTTTGTTCAATAGCACACCACTTCATTACACGTTGTACATTTTCTCCTGGACTTGGATGTATGTTGCACCACTGAGCTGGATGATCTCCTCCACAAGTGTCACATGTTTGTGTGGGCAGTTGTCGTGTGTTTGGGTTTGTCTTGTTTCCTTGGTTCATCTAGTGGTTGAAGAGATGCTACTTGTCCCTTGTTCTATGTCCTCCGTCACCTCCCCATATGCCTTATAGCTGTCTACCAAATACAACGCCTCTTTTGTGACTTGCTCAAAAGTAACGCGTACCTTTAAGTGCAAGTCTTTTTTGAGAGTGTCATTTTGCAATCCTTCTATGAAAAGTACTGACACTCTCTCATCTTGAGGTAGTTCTCTAGTAGGGCATCTTTCTATGTATTGCTTAAATCAAAGTGAGGCTTCCTTCACCTTTTCCTTTTCCTTTTGTCGAAATGCATAGATCTGGGAGACAGTATTAGACTTAATCCCTCTCTTTGAGAACTCCTCAGCAAATTCTTAGAGAAGTTGCTGGATACTTGGAAATTCCTGTTTTTTTAATGGTTGAAACTAGATCAAGGTCGTTCCTCAATCCAAATCCTTCATATTGAGTATGGAAATTGGTTACGTGTTCGGTCCTCAACACTTGTTTGAAGATTGATACATGAGCATATGGATCTCTCGATCCACTATACTTTTTGGGTACACACTTTGCCACTTGAGATGGTCGCATGCGTCTAGACTTCACAACCATCCCTGGTCCTCTTGGTGCGGTCTCTCCAGGTTCATATTCTCCCCTTGTCACTACAATCGGTATCCTCTCCGCCATACATTCCTCAGGTTGTTCTGTTCAATCTCGAGTAGTAGTCGGAGGGATTCTAGTTGTGTAAGTCAAATCAGGTGCTACACTGCCCCTGTGTGTGTTTATAGAATCCCTAGACCCCGTTGATCCCATGGGCCCTATATTCAGGAATCGTTGGTTCCCAAATGAATCTTCCACTCTCATTCTTACTGGACTTACATACCCACTTTCTGGTCTCATTTGAGTAGTCATGGTTTTAGCTTCTTCTAAATGTACATAGTATTGGTGGAGTGGTCCACCAAAATATGATATCGTTCTAGCTCCTTATGATCCATAGCAGAGTACTTTTGGACATTCGTATCATTATGACCATTTGGATAATTCTCCCCTCCATATATGTAAAAACGTGTATTTTTTTGCGATTAGTCAGCTTTTTGATGCGGGGTTCATCACCTCTATGATAGGGTTGTCTGTATTAAGTCACTCCATCTCATTAGTGAGCCTGAGCACCGCGTTTTGTTTGTCCATTTTGGGTGGTTCATCTATCAACTCTTCATCTACCTTGTCCTTGGTGCCAGTCAATCCCCATTTTTCCACAATAAAAGGGTTGTGAACAACTAGGTATATCATCCCCTCTCGATCAAAGTATTCGTCTCCGTCATAATCTACATCTACAAGGTCCTTGAACTTGCTTAGCTTGCTTTCCAACTTAACACAATAGCGGTCCATTCCATCCTTATTGATTTTGTCTTTAAGTACATTCTCAAATCGGAATTTTAGATACAACAATTTTACGTCAGATGCAGGTTGTGATAGACCTGCCCCTATGGAAGTTCCTTCCTTAGGGTGGGCGCAATTTTTGGGCGAGAAATTTCTGGCGAGCGCTTTTTAAGAATCAGGCGAGCAGATTCCCAAAAGAAGGGATAATCTACCCATCTCTCTCTCTCTCTCTCTCTCTCTCTCTCTCTCTCTCTCTTTTCAACTTAAATTTGATTGTCAGTTCATGGCCAACTTACATTCAAACAAAACCACCATGGATGAATTTAATACACTATTAATAAGACAAACATAAGTTCCTTACACACAATTATGGTCTATTTCATATAGCAAACCCCAAATCTATGTGTTCTATTGCATCAAAAGTAAATACATATGGGGCCCCCCGGATACATCATGGGTGAGGTGGATGAAAGAATGGCGGTGGGGGTCCATATGATCTAGGAGGAAACAAAGGTCACGCCAGTGGGGAAAATGCACCAAATGGTGGGGGAACTCCTTCAACTGGCAGAGGTTACAAACTATATGTGGGGGGGGGGGGGATATGTAGGTAGTGAATGAGGCAATGGATCAACTCCGGGTATGGCCTCAGATGTGGAGGCAATGAATGCATCGGGAGATGGTCCAGTTGCATGCCATGCCAAAATTGGGGCCGTGAAAGTGGGATATGGAGCTGCTACTACCCCGCACTGACTGCTGAGTGGTGTCGGGAAAGGTGGCTCCAGTGGATGAAGCTTCTCTATCACCTGCTTCTGTTTCTCAGTTACCTGAGCTCAGTCACTCCTATGAAACATCAATTTCGAGCCTAAATCGGAAGGTAGGCACTGAGCTCGCTCTAAACAAGCATTGAAAATTGACCAATCCTTCTCACAATTGATGCTATGCATGCGTAGTAGTAAACATTGTGCTGCCAATATCCCCACTCCTGCAAAACAATCCAACACAACATCTCCCATTTCTGTGAAGGTACCTAGTAGCCATTTACAAAAAAAAAGTAATCTTTAGATTTGTTATACCTATAATTTTATAGGAACATGAAGAAAAACTTCCAAAAAAGTTTTACCACCTGGCAACCACTGGACTCCTCTACGATAAGGCCTACCCATACGATCAAGCAGCCACTCTGTGGAATCTTAATCTGGTAGCTTCTCCCACAACATGTTGTCATCTACAGAGAAGCCACGTACATTTGCTGCAATCTCTCCATCCACTCGATCATACCTTGGAAGCCGATACACACCAGTTCTAGGGGGTGAAAAAATGACCGGCAACAAAGTACCAACCTACGAATAATAGTAAAACATTGTTATTTTGAAATGCAAACATTGAAGTTACTATCAATATCAAAACAAAAAATAACATACCCCCTCTACATAGTCCTGAACAGTCGTGCAACTAGACTCCGGCAGCCATGTGTACAATATCCTCAACAACTGGAAACGAGCTCCCTCTGCCTTTGAAGTGACAATGGATAGATGTTCTGCATGACATGTCACCACAACCATGCCATCAACCAAAATAAACTCAGTTTCCAGAAGGAATGCAGCATCCACAAGCTCGCTATCCCATTGGTTCCATAAAGGAACCCCACCTGTGCTAGCTACATGTGGCCTAGTGTGTAAGGGAAAGGCCATGTACATCAAACGTACACCATCCAATCTAAAGCTAGGGTTCATCTGACCTTTCTTGATAGAGAGCCCAAGAATCTATGTAGTGACTGCATAGAACTGCATGCAATCTTTGTTAGAACTAAATTTGTGGACATAACTTTGATTGTAAATTAGCGAGGCTTACTTGTCATTGCACAACACATCTGGAGTAGCTTTTGCCAAGCACTTGACACTAGCATGCACTGCAAGGTGGCGTGGCTCTACATGCATATCTATATGTAGCAACATAAGATCAAATATATCTTTCAAGCAATGCTAAAGAGAAAGACAACATTAACCATTTTCACGTACCTGGAGGGTTTACTCCCACAACTCTGGCCATGTCTAATAGGTCCTCTGCAGCCCTGCCATGTGATGGTGAACATGGAGGGGACTCATAGATGCCACCTACTGGTCTTGGAGTGAAGGAAAGTGTCAGTACACTATGGCTCATAGCACCAAGGCTATGAGCACTATCGCTGACTTCTACAGAATACTCCTCAACCACATGCTCCCTCTCACTGTCACTGGAAACAATAGCCCTCTTCTTTCTCTTTCGACGTTGATGGTCAGCCAATGGTGCTTGCGGGTCTTTCTTTGAGGCCACTTTCTTTGATGTGTTTGGAGAAAGAGGATCCTCTATCACAACAGCTTTCTTTCGTGATGCAGTATGCTCCGCTCTTAATTAAAAAAGAATAGTTATTGAGCCCATGTTGTATTGCTGCATGCCAAAGTTAAAAACTATATAGTATGATACTTATGTATAGTGCTTCTTCTTTGGGTGGGTACTCCTTGTTCGGGTAGTCTAGCCACCAAGGACACTTGAGCCACGCTCCCTTTGGTCGCAAGTTGTCTATCCACTCATCATGATATAAGCCTGTCTCCTCTCTCCGACATGCACCATGCATCACTGGGGTGCTCGGGAATGGGGAAGACAAGAGCATCTCTCCACCATCTACAAGACAGACCACAATGTTTTGAGCCACCGAGAACAAGATTAATGTATCCTACTACATTCTTAATCTGTCAATTAAAGATGTCAAACCTATACAACAAGCGTCGTGCCGTGCAAGCAAAGTGGGGTTGCTCTTTGGGATCCTGTGTGGACTTGATCAGAGCACTCCACTTCTTGAGGGGTGTCAGGTTTTCGGATCAGATTGGCAAACCATCAAAAAGTAAAATGCTTGGGTGTTGTAAAGAGCTTAGAAGTGGAGGCATATGATGCAAAGGCAGTGGTTGATTTTCATGTGATGCCAGCAGGGTTGGGAGCATATCCTATTATACTGGGCAGACCATGGTTACGTGCAGTGGGAGTTGTTCAAGATTGGCGACATGGTACGATTAGCCTCTATGGAAAGACACGTACCAAGAAGCTTTATAATATGGACACAAGGAAACGATTAGAGGAGCTTTATGAAGATGATGATGAGTCTAGTGATGAAGACTCTTTCACGGTGACAGATGAGGACAGTGATAGCACTACCAGCAGTGATGAGGATGCTGATGTTGCATTTCTTTTGATGGACAAAGAAATCCAGGAGTTTGGTTTAGTTGCATTTGCGAATGAAGTTGAAGATGAAAGTGAAGGGCCTTATGAAGTGATTGAAGGGCTGATGCAAACCAAAGTTGAGTTGTCAAAGAAGCAAGAATTGATGACACAAATGATCAGCAGAGACCTCTCAGCTATGGAGAAGGAGATATATTTGCACATGCTGGCTAGTTTTCCTGATTTGTTCATTACTTCATATGAAGAGATCAGAGGGTTCAAGGGTGAAGAGATGCATATAGAGCTGAAAGAAGGTGCTAAACCAGTGCGGCAAAGGCTAAGAAGGATGGGTCAAGAGCAAATGGAAGCCTTGCGAGAAGAGGTGGACAAGTTGTTGAAGGCAGGGTTCATAGTCCCTGTGGAGACCACAGAATGGGTGAGTCCAGTTGTAGTCAGTCCAAAGAAGGATGGGAAGTGGAGAATTTGTGTAGATTTTAAACCCTTAAACGCAGCCACTAAGAAGAACCCATATCCTCTTCCATTCATCGATCAGATCTTGGATTCAGTGGCAGGTTCTGAGAGGTACAGTGTGTGTGATGGTTTTTCAGGCTATTTTCAATTGAAGATTGCTCTTAAAGACCGCACAAAGACCACTTTTATTACGCTATGGGGTTGCTATTGCTATACAGTATTGCCATTTGGGTTGTCAAATGGACCTTCCTTCTATCAAGAGAGAGCAAATTGGGTGTTGGAACCATTCATTGGTAGTTGTGTTAAAGATTTTATGGATGACTTCTCTGTTTATAGCAATAGGGTTGAACACCATGAGAAGCTGCAGATGGTATGGGCTCGATATGATGAATGTGGAGGAAAACTAAATCCAAAGAAATGTCATCTGATGCATTGTTTGTAAGCTAAATGCATTGATTTGGAGGTTAAAATGGCTGTCTTTTGATGTTTTGACCATGGGTAAGTGTTTCTATGCTTAAGGAGGACCTTTTCGAGTACTTCTACTTCAGTTTTTTACACATTTTTTGTGATGGATCATGATTTATGTACCTTCCTAGATGGTGATAGAACTTGGTAGGATTAAGCCCTTAAGTGTTGTGATACCTCTCCTTAAGTTTCGTTGCATTCCGGATCTGTTTGGATGCCAAAAAGGCATGATGACCTAGAGCGGTGAGATTGGACACATATTGATTATCTGACTAGGAAGTGGTTAATTTGCTTTTGTCGTAGAATGAGTATCTCTCTGAGTTTGCTTTGGTGAGATCGACACTCTCATTAAGTCTCCGTGCCCCATCCCGAGTCGCTTTCTTGCATATTGACATTATGTTAGTACAAAAGAGCTATGATGCCGACATCCGTTGCGGCGACCCGCTAACATTGATGTCGTTGCCGGGGAAAATCGAACGTTAGGTGGTGAGTGGCTCGATGTACAAAAACAAAAATCTCCCTTCAAAGCTTTTGACACCCATTTCACTGACATAGAGACAATGAAGCAGCTAGACGTAGGTTTAGTGCTTGGTAGAGACTAGAGTCCAAGAATAGCCAGTGCTATTCCTTAAGAGCAAAGAAAGCTGTGAGTGAAGTACAAGATAGTATTTTGTTCTTTGATTTTCACATGCTTGGAAAGGGCTGTTCCACCACACACTTTGTTGTTATTTTTGTACTATTAAGTTCATTTATATTTGTAGATTCATTTCAAATTATAGGAGTAGGTTAGGAAACAAATTACACCATCATTTGGGGCCAAAAGGATCGAGGGAAAAACTGTCAAAAATGTTATTTTGGTGTTGAAGACCGTATTCTGAAAAGTTGAAGAAGTGATGGTCAAAGCTTCAAAACTAGACCAAACCCAGAAAAACCTTCAAGAAGGGGATAAAAACACTTGCTGAAAAAGACTGTGCAAAAAACGTTCAAATTGCCTGTCTAACATGGATCGGGATCCATGTACATTTTTGGCAAAATGTGCTAAAACTATTTCCTTTGCTTAGAACAGGCTCTCAGGCATCAGAATCTTGAGTTTGGTCAAAAATAGAGTGCTAGAAGATCATAAAAATTAAAAGATTGGGGTGAGCAGGGCAAAACCTTGAAAAAGGGGAAAAACAGGGAAAAACTTAACTTTTACTTGTCCAAATTCAAAAAGGGATGACAATTGGGATCAACTAGAAGCAGGGAATCAACAGAACCAAATTTTATGTCCAGATGCTTTCCAACATGGATCGCGATCCATGGTCTAGGTAGACATTTGAAAGTAAGAGTTGATCAGTGTACTCCTGATTACTAGTTGAAAAACTTTTCCAAAAGGAGCCATAGACAAAACGTGAAAAAATCTGACAAAAATACCAGAAAAGGATTTGTTTGCAAAACACCGCAAAACAGACACAAAATCTTGCTTTTCACTTGGAAAAAACTGATCAAGTCCAAAAAGACTTGGGAAATAGCATCACCATACCTTGTGTGATCAGCTCACAAGGTGTCATTCCAAAATCTTTGTCAAACATGGATCGCGATCCATGTACCTTTTTGGAATTTTGAGCTGCTAATAGGCATGCAAGAAGTGATAACAATTGGAACACTTTCTCCCAAAGGACCCTTATCAAAAAAGCTCAAAAAGAGGACAAAAGGGGACAAAATTTAGATCAAGGGGCAAACCACTGAAACAAACCCTAAAACTGACTTTTATCTGTCCTAAAAAGCTTTAAAACATTCAAAAACCATATAGCCAACATCACTAGGCCAAGGACTAGCTGTGGGACAAATTTTAGTGCATTTTGGCACAAAGAAACATGGATCGTGATCCATGTTCACATTTTGACAACAAACTGGCACCATAGCTAGAGGGCATCACAGAGAGCCTAGTGGTCCTTCCAGAGTTGAATTTGGGTGCAAAAAACCATCCTAAAAGCCCAGAATTGACAGAAGCTCAGGCAAAGTGACAGAATCAACTTAGCATCCAATCCAGAGGTTCATTTCTAAAAAAATTGATACCATAAGACCTTTAATCATGTTAAACCTGATGGTAGCAACAAAAGTTCAATTGGCTTCCCAACATGGATCGTGATCCATGTACCTCTAAGTCAGAACAAAGACAAAAATTTACCACACAAAGAGCTAGTCCACAATAACCTGGTGGTTCTTTCAAAATTGAAATTGGACCTAAATTGTTGAGGTTGTGTAAGGAATTGTGTGCTATTGAAAAACCTAGCTAAGTTTTGTCGATTAAAAGCAAGAAGTAGCAAGAACGGCTATAAGCTCACAGCTATCAAGCAAATTCTTGACAGGTTGTAGGTACTAGAGGATACTACCAAGCAAGCAAGATCAAACAATAGATTCAAACTATTTAATGAGGTAACTCGGTTTGGATTTTGTATTACCAATTCTTCATGAATTTGCAATCAGGAATATTGTACCAGAGTAGGAATCCTAGCGTCTTTGATCAGGGGAGTAATCACTCGACGGAAGAAAGTGTGAATCAGAGACCACTGCCACCGTTTGAACCCATTTTAGAGGAGATCTTCTCTGACACTTCGTCAGAGAGATCATACAGCCTCATGACTGAAGATTCTAACAAGTCAAACCCTAAGGGAAGAGCTTCAATGGGTGTAGGTCCTTCTCAGCCTGAATTTGATGTAAAATTTTTGTATTTGAAGTTTCAATTTGAAAATGTACTTAAGGCCAAAATCTATAAGGATGAATGGACCGCTACTGTGTTAAGTTGGAAAATAAGCCGAGTGAGTTCAGAGACCTTGTAGATATTGATTATGATGGGGATAGATATTTTGACTGAGAGGGAATAATGTACCTGGTGGTTCATAACCCTTTTATTGTGGATAAATGGGGAATGACTGGCACCAAGGACAATGTAGATAATGAGCTGGCCGATGAACCGCCCAAACTGGAGAAACAAAACGTGGTACTTAGACGCACCAATGAGACAGAGTGCCTTAACACAGACAACACGTATGTGGGGCTTTATAAGTTCAATAATGGAGAACAAACACTCTATTATATATGTGAAGATCTCCACATCAAGGAATTGACGGACCAAAAAGACTTGTATGTTTACACGTACACGGAGGGGAGAAGTATTCAGGTGGTCATAATAGACAAGTATGGCCGAAAGTACTCTCCAATGGATCGTAAGGAATTAGAGAGATATACATATTTTGGAGGACCACTCCACCAATACTATATAGATTCGGAAGAGGTAAAAACCACGACTGCTCACACCAGACCTGAAACTGTACCTGTGGGCCCCTTGAGAACCACGGTGGAGGATTCTTATGGACATGAACGAGTCCCAAAAACAGGACCTTTAGGATCGATGGCGTCTAGGGATTCCATGAACAGACATAGGGGTAGTATTGTTCCTGACATCACTTACACCACTAGAATCCCTCCGCCGACTATTACACAAGATCGACTTCATGAACGCATAGTGGATAGGATACCACTGGTAGTACCAAGAGGAGATTATGAACCTAGAGAAGTCACACCAGGCGGACCAGGTATTGTTAGAATAATTGCAGAGGCCAAACGTATGCCACCATCTTAGGTGGAAAAATGCATACCCAAAAAGTATAATGCATCTGGAGATCCATATGCCCATGTGTCAATCTTCAAACAAGTGTTGAGAGCAGAACAGGTAACTGGTTTCCACACTCAATATGAAGGTTTTGGGTTAACATTAGAGTACTGCCTTGACTTGGTTCCAACCATTAAATAGCTTGGAGTTCCCAAGTATTGAGCAAATTCTCCAAAAATTAGCTAAGGAATTCTCAAAAAGGGGGATCAAGCATAACACTGTCTCCCAGATCTATGCATTTAGGCAAAAGCAAAAAGAGAAATTGAAGGAAGCATCACTTCGTTTCAAACAGTACATAGAAATATTCCCTGCTTGGGAACTACCTCAGGGTGAAATACTTTCAGTCCTTTTCATAGAAGGATTGTGAAATGACACACTCAAAAAGGACTTGCACTTGAACGCATGTGTAACTTTTGAGCAAGTCACAAAAGAGGCGTTGTATCTGGTAGATAAATGTAAGGCATATGGGGAGGTGACTGAAGACACAATCAGGGGACGAGTAGCACCTCTTCAACCACTAGTGAGTCCATGATAAAATTGGGAGGGCAAAACCCAACTGTGCCGGACGTTGATTAAATGATCAAGGAAGTGATCATGAGGATAAACCATGGAAACATGACGAACCCAAACACACAAAAACCGCCCACCCAAAAAGGCGACACAGACCATCCAACCCAGTGGTGCAACCTTCAACAAAGGCCAAGAGTAAATGCACAGTGAATACTGAAGTGGTGTGCTACCAAACAAAAATGGACAGACCATGAAACTCACGTGAATGTTTCTATAAGCAGAACTATGTTAGAGAGAGGCAATACGGACCACATGGAGGACAACAACTTCCGCCCCCTCCAAGGTACCAAGTAGTACCAAATCACACAATCTTGGGGCAGAAAAAATCTCAACATGTGTTGGGACATCAACCTCCCTTACCCTAGGAAAATAGGGCTATGGTAATGATTTCTCAACACATAGAACCACCTTTTGATCAGAGTATGGTCCAAGTAGTCGCATACCGGGAAGATTCAGACAATACTTATGAGAGGGGATTTGAGGGGAATGCATATGTTCCAAAGGGACATAATCCATGGATAATTTCTAAAGAGATGTCCAAACCCTCATACATAGCACAACCAACTAAAAACCATTACTTGGTCAATGAGAATATGCTCATGTTCATGGCAAATCAGGGCTACAAACCTAGGGGCGACCCTCCTAGAGCATGACAACCGATGGGGGCTCCACAAGCTTCTCCACCACATGTAGGATCATGCTATGAATGTGGCAATGATCATTGGGCGAGGGTTTGTCCAAACAAAGGAGAATGGGTGAAACTTTTTGGATTCTGTGATGGTTGCACGACCGACCATCTCATTTCACACTGTCCAAAAAACCCTGAAAACAAAGGAAAAGAAACCATGAATAAAATGGGGATTGTGCCAAGCTCAAGTGGATCACAAACAAAACCAAACATTCCGATAAATGCGGTCACTAGAGCTCAAGCACATGAGACAGCAAGGAACGTCCCAGCCAGCCAAACGGAGATAGAAAACTTGTCTATCCAAACCCCTAGGAAATCCTGGAGGGAAAAACGAGACAAGATGGAAGCCAAAAGAGAAAAGGAGAAAACGGCATTGGCAAATTACTGAAAACAGAGGAACAACTTCAAAGGAAAAGAGACCTTAAGGGAAACAACGAGATAAAAAAAACATCGGATCTACCATTAGGAGGGTCGGTCTTGGTAGACAAGGTGTTCGAACCTTTAAATGCAATTTTAAAAGCTTATGAGGCAAGGCTAAATCCTAACCAAACCCAAGAGGATAGGTGTTTAACGTACCCTCATCTAAGCTATGAGAAAGAGAGGCTAAAGATCTGCAAGGAGCTCATCCAAGCCGCTCAAGCGCTTATGGAACCAACACTCCTACGGCTCCAAAAATTGAGGTACTAATCTGAGAAAAGATTTAGGAGTTAGAGGGGCGGGGAATTAAAAAGAATAACCGACCAGATCCTGTAGACAAAATACCATTGGATACGAGGGTGGTAGCCAATACAATAGATGGAACGTATTCTCAAGTACCACTGCCAATTCTGAAAGTAGAAGAACAATGGCCTCAAGAGCTATGGGAACAGATCAGGAATAGAAAAGATGGAAGTGCCACACTTGTGTCAGCTCCCATCCCAAAAATCCACCTGGAGCATGAGCTCTATCCAAATGACATTAGATCATGGCGATGCAGGTACAACGATATTGGAAGACAGTAAACCGCAGTTGTTGAAGACTTTACCTTCATTTATTGGTAACCATGAAACTCGATTGGAAAGGAAAGTACCATCTCAATGGAATACCAATCCTAGGATAATGGATACTACAGCTCTTCACGAGCTGATGTCATCCCCTATCCGTTGTACACTGACTGTGAGAGTTATTGCATATCAAACCACATCTTTGGGATGAGGTCGGGAAAAATTTGGAAAAAATAGGGCTGGTAATTCCTTCACCCGAGGAGGCTTCTCCAAACACACTAAAGACACAACCCTCGAAACAAACTAAACATGAGCCAGTACCAGTAAACAAGGTTGCGGATTATTGTGAAGGTGAAGAAGGAAATACTACCCTGCTGATGGAGTACAAAGAGGTCAAGTCAATAGCAATATTGGATGGTGGTACTGGAATAGCCATAGCTACCAAAGCAATGTGGAAAAAATGGAGAAAACCTGCTCTCTAAAAGATGAGAATGAAACTTCAATTGGCAAATGGGTATCTGGAAAGACCCATAGGCATCTTGGAGAAAATTGTGGTAACCTCTTGTGGAAGTGCATATGAACACATATTTGCTATCATGAATTTCAATGAGAGTAGTAATTTTGACATCATAATGGACAGACCATTCATGTGTCAGCTCAAAATGGTGCAAGATTGGGGTTACGACTATATCTATCTAAGGAACAAGGATGTCACTACGAAAATTAGTGTCACAGCTCATAGCTATAGGGACGTAGAAAGAACCCCAGGAGAAGACTTGCATTCCACAACTGACCAGGAAGGAGGAATACCGGCTTGTCTACATAACAAAGCTCACTAGTGGGCAGGAGAAGCTTCAGAATGTGTAAGTCTAAAAAGGAAAAATTGCATTCTTGATAGAAGTGCACAAGACGAGGCATATATACCAGAGCCTTTTTCAGAAGAGACGTTCGAACCTTTTGGATGGCAAAAAATACTGGCCACTCTTGATGTTTGTGTAAACGAGGTGACCCCTCACAAAATTTGATGATGAGGAAGGGTATGATATCACTTCATTCCAGATGATGGGTGTCTGCCTAACTCCGAAGTCAGAGGGGGAAGTCCCTGACAAGGACGGGGCTGCCGAGTGCCGACGCATAGTGGATGAAATCTCTATAAGAGACCTTGACCAAACAGATGAAGAGATTTCCAAGACTCGATTGATAAGATGCTAGAGGATAACGTAGATGAAAATTTTTCTAGTAGCTCAAGTCAGAGCATCAAACGGAAGGATCGACCGGTGATCTACTATGATTTTCCAAACCAAAATCCTCAAAGACAATGCAGATATCAAGATAAATGCAGAAACAACTGAGACAAGCACAACGAGAACTCAGTACCTCTGTCAACTGACAAAACGTAGTACTTAAGATTAGTAGAAGCGATAGACTACCTCAAGGATAGGATATCAAAGAGATACATGAAACCTGACTCAACCAAAACAAAATCGAAGAAAGGCAAACACACAAAACCGGAAAAAGAGAGCAATACCAAAAAATCGATTAAGTTCTCCAAAATGGAGCGTAAAATCAAATACAATGAGCTGAAGCGAGCCTTGAAGGAAGTTTGGACAACAGAAATGGAAACTGATGAGAAATCAAATGATGATAAATTTGATGCACCTTCCCACTATAAGAAGTATACCATTCAAGATAGGAAAATCGTGGTGCAAAAACCCAAACAAGATCCCAAGGAGCCAGGAACTTCATATGATGTGCCTGAAAACGCCAAATGCATCAACTTAGCAGAACCAAGCGAGGAGCCTAAACCGGCATACATTGCCATGGACCTTACTGACGAGGAAGAGAAACTTCTAATCAATACGGTCAGACGATACAAAGATGTCTTTGCATGGTCATACAAAGATCTAAAGGTGATAGATCCTGAGATCTGTCAACACACGATTTCCATTAAGAGTGATGTTGACCATGCAGACAACGTCCTTACATGTACAATGAAACTTTTTCCAAGAAAATTAAGAAGGAGATAGACAAACTGAAGGATGCTGAGTTTATCTATGATATTGAACACCCCCGATTGGGTGTTCCCGATTGTGGTGGTACCCAAAAAAAATGGCAAACTACATGTCTGTGTAAACCTCAAATAGGTAAATGCAGCCACCATCATGGATAACTATCCACTGCCAATAACAGATCATGTTATTGAGAGGGTAGCAAGGAAAGAGGCCTATAGTTTCTTGGATGGATTCTCACGCTACAACCAGTTGATGATTAAAGCGGAAGGTCAATATAAGATAGATTTTGCGACAGAGTGGGGTGTATTTGCCTATAGGGTAATGCCTTTCGGACTGACCAATGCCCCAGCTACATTTCAAAGACTAATGAGCCACGCATTCAAAGGATATCTCAGACAATTTTTGGAGATCTACATGGATGATCTTTGTGCTCATTCTCATCGACGAAGTGATCACATCACTCATATGGAAAAAGTCTTAGAGAAATGTGTATCGTATCTGCTTAAACCCGGAAAATACGTCTTCATGCTAGGACGAGGTAAAAATTTGGCCACATTGTGTCCAAAAAGGGAAGTTCAACTGATCAAGAAGAGGTACAAATAATTGTTGCACTACCAAGACCAATGAAGATGAAAGCAGTGCAAGCATTTATGGGGCATTGCGGGTACTATAGGTGTTTCATATATATGTATGTTGTAATAGCTAAGTCGTTGTACGCCCTCATTGCTAAGTTCAAATGGATAGAGGAATGTGAGCAGGCTTTCCAAAAACTGAAGTAGCAATTAATTTTGGCTCCAATTTTGCAAGACCCTGACTGGAGAAAAATATTTCATGTCCATGTGGATACATCAGCCTATGCCATCGGGTGCATATTAGCCCAGTCAGGAGAGAAGAAAATGGATTTTCCCATTTGCTACTCTAGTTGGCAACTAAACAACACAAAGAGAAATTATACCACTACGGAAAGAGAAGGTCTGGGAATGATCTATGCTATCAAGAAATTTAGACACTACCTTCTAGCAAACAAGTTTGTCTTCTTCGTGGATCACCAAGATGTCTTCTTCGTGGATCACCAAGCACTACTATATTTTGTTAGGAAATATGACATAGCTAAATAGCTATTTGAGTAGATTACTTAATGGAGAGAGATAGATTTCACACACAAGAGATTATAGAGTAGAGAGAGAGAGAGAGAGAGAGTACACACGATATACGTGGTTCACCCAATGTGGGCTACGTCCACAGGAAAGTAGCCACTCAATGGCTTTAGTACTTCAAAACAAGAAGTAGTTTACAAAGGGATTATACCCTTAATGGAGCTCCCGCCTTGCTTCACTCTCACCACCTCACCCTCACCTTGTTGCATCAACCTCACACCATGAAATGTGTGTGTAAGTGGCCTCCTTTTATAGGCCAAAGGGGATGCCCTCTCTCATGAGAGGCAGCCATGTGTAGCCGTCCTTGTGTAGAGAAGTCCAAATCGGACCCTTCAATCCGCCCATGTATGGCCGCCCTTGAGAAGACAAGTCCGCTTTTGAATTCGGCCAACGGCCATTGACTTCCGACCACCGGCCACCGGCCAACCACCCGGTTGTTTTCCGACCACTTTCCGGCCGCCATCCGGCCATAATATTCCGGCAAAAAGGAATATTCCGGCAAGGGGGAAAAAATGTCTCAAGGGCTTCCGCCCCCGAGGCCCCTAAAGTTGCCCCTGATTTTTTGGCCGTGAAATTTTTCGTTTCTAGCGAGTGATTTTCCTTCACGCACGATGTCTTCTCCTCATAGTGGGGACCTTACAAATGTGCGCTTTAACCACAGAAAATTACAAGGGTAAATCAGGCTCCATACTTAACAATCTCCCACTTGGAGACTAATCTCCAAACCAAACCTGTTGACTGCTTTCCATCCTGGCTTCTTATCCTTGAATGCCGATTGAAGATGAGCAAAAGCTCAACTTCTCCTTGTTGACAAGCTTTGTAAACATGTCTGCAGGAGTTTCACTTGTATGCACCTTTCCTAGATTTAACTGTCCCTCTTCCAAAAGAGTGCGTATGAAGTGATATCTCACCTCAACGTGCTTTGTCCTTGAATGAAAGGTTGAGTTCTTTTCAAGATGGATAGCGCTTTGGCTATCACTGTACAAGACACAATTGTCTTGTTTGAACCCAACCTCTTCTAAGAATCTGTGAAGCCACATAATTTCTTTGCTTGCCTCCGTCATTGCTACATACTCTGCTTCTGTGGTAGAAAGTGAAACCACTTTCTGCAGCTTTGAAGCCCAGCTTACTATTGTGCCTCCAATCGTGAACACATAGCCAGTAGTGCTCCTTCGAGTATCTTTGTCACCTGCCATATCTGCATCAGCATACCCTTCTAGAAAAATATTAGTTCCTCCAAAATACAAAGCATTTGTTGTTTTCCCTTTTAGATACCTAAGTATCCACTTCACAGCTTGCCAATGCTCTTTACCTGGGTTGTCCATGAACCTACTCACAACTCCCACTGCATGTGCAATGTCTGGCCTTGTCCAGACCATAGCATACATTAGAGAACGTACCACTACAGCATATGGAACTTTAGACATATAGGCTATCTCCTCTTGTGTCTTTGGACACATATCCTTTGTTAGTTTAAAGTGACCAGCCAAAGGTGTAGAAACTGGTTTTGCATTTTGCATTGCAAACCTTTCTAGTACCTTCTTGATGTAATCTTCTTGAGATAGCTTTATTGTCTTCTTTGTCCTGTCCCTTGATATTTTCATACCAAGTATCCTCTTTGCAGCACCTAAATCTTTCATTGAAAAAGATTTAGATAGCTTCTCTTTTAGGTCTTTGATGTCCTGCATGTTAGCACTTGCAATCAACATGTCATCAACATACAACATTAGGATGATGAATTTCCCATCTCCCAAATTCTTCGTGTAGACGCAATGATCCGAGTTGCATCTTGTGAATCCATGATCCAACATCCATCGATCAAACTTCAAGTACCATTGTCTTGATTCTTGCTTTAAACCATACAAGCTCTTCTTTAATCTGCAAACATTTTCTCCTTACCTTTTACTTCATACCCCTTTGGTTGAAGCATGTAGATTTCCTCCTCTAAGTCACCGTGAGGGAATGCCGTATTTAGATCCATTTGCTTGCGATTTAGATCATGAGCAGCCACAAGGCTTAAGACAATCCTAATTGAGTTCATTTTTACAACAGGAGAAAATATCCTTGAAGTCAATACCTTTCTTTTGAGAAAAACCTTTTACCACAAGCCTAGACTTGTACCTTTTTCTTCCTTCACCTTGTACACCCATTTGTTTTGAAGTGCCCACTTACCTTTAGGCAACTCAACCAACTCCCATGTTTGGTTGCGATGTAGTGAGTCCATCTCCACTTGCATGCTCTTCGTCCATTCTTCTTTGGATTCATGTTGCATAGCTTCTTCGTATGATTCTGGCTCTCTAGAATCTGAGATCAAGAGATGGTTGAAGGAAGGAACAAACCTTTCTAGAGGTCTACTTGCTCTTGTAGATCTTCGGGGAATAGGTTGAGGCTCCTTCATTTGGTTGATGTTGTTGCACATTGTCACCGTTTGCAGTCCTTGAGTCTTCACCGTCCTCAAGCTCCATGTACTCATCACCTGTTTCTTTTGTTTGTTTTCTTTCCAAGTAATCTTTGTACATACTTTGTTCGTTAAAAATTACATCCCTACTCCTTAAGATTTTAACATCTTCAGGATTCCATGGGCAATACCCAAAGTCACCTTCTCCATAGCCAATGAAGAAACACTTTTTGGACTTTGCATCTAGCTTTGATCTTAAGCTTCTATCTATGTGCATGAAAGCCTCACACCCAAACACTTTGAGAAATGCATAATTCACCACTTTACCTGTCCATGCCTCTTCTGGAACTCCCCCATCCAATGCCGTTGAGGGTGACCGATTGATTAAGTACACAGACGTACTTACAGCTTTCGCCCAAAGCTCAAGCTGTAGGCCTACATGTAGCCACATGCTTCGTGCTTGCTCCATGATTGTCCTGTTCATCCTTTCCGAAATACCATTTTGTTGAGGTGTCCTTGGGGTTGTCCTTTGCCTCCGAATGCCATTGCTAGAACAAAAGCTTTCAAAAGCTTGGCTGCAATATTCACCTTCGTTGTCGGATCTGAGGCATTTAACCTTGGTAATTGTTTCATTCTCCACAAAGGCTTTCCACCTTTGAAATATGGAAAATACATCGGATTTATTCTTCATGACATAAACCCATGTTTTTCTAGTCGCATCGTCTATGAATGTCACATAGTACAATGAGCCACGAAGTGATGGTGTACTTGCAGGACCCCAAACATCAGAATGAACCAACTCAAGTTTTTTATTTTTTTCTTTCATTTCCTGATTTTTGAAATTTTACCCTCTTTTGTTTACCATAAACACAATCTTCACAAAACTCCAAGTCCACTTCTTTCAAACCTGGTAGAAGCTTCTTTGTTTGAAGGATTTGCATTCCTTTGGCACTCATATGCCTAAGTCGGTAGTGCCACACCGCACTGTCAACTTCTGTAGTTGCTGCACAAGCTGAAGGTTGCGTGCTAACAGTACACAAGTAAAGTGTACCGACCTTTTCTCCCTTGCCAACCACCAAATATCCCTTTGAGATCTTCCACCGTTTGTTTCCGAATGCAATGTTGTGACCTTCATCGTCCAATGTCCTGTAGAGATCAAATTTTTTCGAAGAGAAGGAACATGTCTAACATCTTTAAGCTTCCATTCATTTCCATTAGCAGTTTTGACAGAAACTGTACCTTTGCCGACAATCTCACAAGCTTCATCATCTCCCAAGTATACATACCCAAAATTACCTTTGGTGTAGTCTTGGATGTTGCTTGTGTGGTATCGCATGGAATGAAGCTCCGGAATCTACTATCCAGGAATTAGACACATTGTCTAATGAGAGAATTAGAGCATCTTGCTCTACTTTACCTGCCACATTGGCTTCCGATGTTGGCTTGTTGTCTTGAGACTTTGTCTCCTTCTTCTTCTTGGACCACCAATCCTTCTTCACGTGGCCCTTCTTGTCGCAGTTCTAACATTCAAGAACTGACTTTGTGCGTGACTTGCTCCGCCTTGAGCGATCACGACCCTTTTGGTTTTTGAGCCTCTCCTTAGGCCTTCCTCTTGTTTCCACTGATAGTGCAGCACTTGATGATTCTCATGTGCTTCTCCTTCGCATTTCCTTGCTTAGGAGAACACCCACAACATCATCAAACTTAAGAGTATTTGTGCCAGAAATAGAATTACTTACAGCCATCACAAGGCTGTCCCAACTATCCGGTAGAAATGATAGTATAAGGAGAGCTCGCACTTCGTCATTGAAATTGATTTTCACCAATCGAAGTTGACTTATGTTTGTGCTAAAGTCATTTAGGTGTTCTGCAACTGAACCATTCTCTGCCATTTTTAGATTGAACAAGCGCTTCATAAGAAATACCTTATTGGATGCCGATGGTTTCTTGTAGAAGTCGTCAAGTGACTTCATCAAGTACTCCGTGGTCTTCATATCCGAAACATTAAAGGCCACCGTTGACGCCAAGCTTAACCGGATTGTTCCCAGTGCCTTTCGATCAAGGACAATCCATGCTTCATCTGCCATCGTTGCGGGCTTCTTTGCAAGACCGCCTAGTGGCAGATAGAGGTCCTTCTGGTAAAGATAGTCTTCAATCTACATCTTCCAATGTTGGTAGTTTTTTCCGTTGAGCTTCTCAATCTTGAGCTTCCCTTTCTCCGCCATAACTCCCACTCAATTCAAGGAATCCTTTCCTTGAGATAACTTAGCTACGAGCAAACCTTGCTCTGATACCAGTTGTTAGGAAATATGACGTAGCTAAATAGCTATTTGAGTAGATTACTTAATGGAGAGAGATAGATTTCACACACAAGAGATTATAGAGTAGAGAGAGAGAGAGAGAGAGAGAGAGAGAGAGAGAGTACATGTAATATTTACTGGCCTAATAACTTATGTGTAGCGGAAATTAGCATGAACATAGTGGGCATTTCATTAGAATAGATTCCTAATGAGAATTACAACAGTGCTTGGGTGGAGAGAGCAACAAAAAGCATAACACCTAGTTAGATAGCATCGACAATACTTTCAAAAGAGAGAGAAATTAAGCTAATGACAACAGTTGAGGACCGGATTTGCATGGAGCCGGTCCCCCCTCCAAAAGGCTTTGTATTATGGTTTCTCCCATCAAGAGAGACATTGTACAATACAATTCTTTGTGTTCCTTCAAGACTAGCTAGTGCAATGAAGATGAAAGCTTCATGCACTAAGCAAAACACTTAGCAAACACAACTTGAATTATCCCCGTTCTCAGACCCAAGACCTCACACACCTTCGAAGATGATGAGAGCTAGCAGGGTATGAGAGTAGATTGAGAGGAAGAAGGAGTATCTTACGAGAAAGATGTACATCTCCTCACATAATCACTCATATTAGCATATCTTAGCTTAGTAATTAGCTTGGTAGAGGAGATGAGCATGCATTGAAGCTTGGCTCTTGGTTGGATTTGCATCCACATGCCAAGAGAGTGTTGATTTACGCTTCTATCTCACAAGCTTGGAGTAGGTGATGAGCTCTCCATTAAAGCTTGGGAAGAGATAGTCTTCTTTGCTTCACACATAGACTGTGTGTGAGCGTGTGTGTGATAATGCCTTGCAAAAATCAGCCCCCTCTCTCTCTTGGACGAGCCCTCTTGCTATTTTCTCTTGCTGAGCCCTCATTGGCTCTCCCCAAGTCAAGCCAATGACCATTAAGTAGCATAAGTGATAGCCTTTTGACATGTGTCCCCCTTTCCCCTTTTGTGAGAGCTTTAGGTAATTAAATAATTAAACTAAACTCTCATTGGACCCCTTTGCCTCCTGGCCAATAGGAATCAGGCAAGCCATTGGGCTCCTGAATGCTCATTGGACCCCTTGGAAGACTGCCCAATAGTCTTCTAGGAGACTTAATTCTCATTGGTTTCTTTTATTAAATGTTTTTAAATTAATTAAACTAGATCTACTCTAGCTTAATTCTCATTGGTCCACTTCAAGGGTCATCCAATAGAAACTGGGCACACCTTGTGGGCATCTGACCTAGGGAGTTGACATGTGTCCCTCATTCCCTTTGTGTAAAGGGAGCCTGTGTGTGTGTGTGTGTGTGTGATATGCAAAGACTTTTTTTACACACACAAAGCATCCAATTTCCCCTAGGTTTGACCTTTGGACACAACCTTTGAATTTTGGAACCTTAGCATTTTGGAAGTCTTAATGGGCTGAACCTTAGGGTCTTTTTAGCCCATTGTTGCACATGGCTCTTTTGCAGATGGCCCCCCCCTTTGGATCCCTATTTTCCCTCCTTTGGATCCCTACTGTGGCCGGTCTGCTAGCTTCACCAATATTCTAACCTTTTCTCCCCTGGCACTTCCCCACATTAAATGATCAGTTTAATATGAGAAAGTCATTTAGGAGAATTAGATATTGATTATTATGACATTACCTCTCTCTTGAAATCATAGTCGTCCTCGACTATGGTGTAGAGAAGATAAAGCATGTTCATGAGTCCTTTTCTTAGAGGGTAGAGGATCCCTATGTTACCCTACGACATCATTCCACAATGGATGACTAGTCCATTTGGCGCTTGAGAGCCTGAGGCTACCGCAAGCATGTCTGCACATTAGTCCTATCAGTCTTCCATAGTAGAGTGACAAGCTCTACTTGGTGTTTGGGAGACGTCGTCTCCGCAAACTTGATCTAAGCATGCATACTACTTCATTTTTGTGCACAAATAAAGAAAAAGAGAGTCTTATAAGACAAAAACTTTGTTCATTTTTAACATTTTGTACATTTGCTTACTCTTGGGAAGCATTGTAAGCATTGACAAGGTTTAGGTTATCCTTTAATTGTATGCCTTGCATCCATCTAGCATCTTCAAAAGGATAATTCTTAAACTTAATAAGATATCGTCGGATTGTCTTACCGCCTCTTAATACCTTGTCTTCATGTCGGAGAATGGACTCGGGCTGCAGCACCTCCTCTTGGTCCTCGATCTTCGGTGGGTCTTCAATAGTTGGTTCTTGAGGTGGCTCTCCTTTGTAAGGCTTTAATAGGCTCACATGGAAAGCATTGTGTATGAGCCAATGATTGGGCAACTTGAGTTGATAGGCCATCTCATTGATTGGCCTAAGAATCTGGAAGGGACCATAGTATCTTTTTGCTAGTTTAGCATAGTACTTTTGGTGGCCCGTAGGATTCTTGCCCGTCGTGTGCCTTAATCAAGCCTTGGGAAACTTTAACAAGACCCAATCGTTTTCTTTAAAGGCTTGGGCTCTTTTGTGCTTGTCAGCAGCAGCCTTTTGCCTTTGCTGTGAGATAGAGATAGCATCCTTAATCTTTTGAAAAGATTCTTGTAGGTCTCGGCTATACTCATCTGCAGCAAAGATCTTCCCATGTACTTTAAGTAGCAAAGGACTTTTTGATCTTCCCTCAATTACCTCAAAAGGTGCTTTTCCCGTGGAAGTATGTACAGTGTTATTGTAAGCATACTCCACTAAGGTTAAGTACTTCTCCCATTGGGATCTTTGATGTACTTCCGTTACATAGGCTTTTAGTAGATCAAGAATGGTTAGGTTATCTATTTCACTTTGGCCATCCATTTGTGGATGATAGACCGAAGAGAAGTTTAGCCTTGTCCCTAAATTCTCAAAGAGACCCTTCCAGAAATTACTGGTCATTCTAGGATCTCTATCCGACACTATGGACATTGGCAAGCCATGGTACTTGAAGATTTGTGAAATGAAGAGGGTTGCCATTTGATGGGCTTTGATAGTCTTTTTGACAGGTATAAAATGAGCTTGTTTACTGAACCTGTCTACTATCGTCCATATTCCTGTATTCCCATGGATAGACTTAGGCAATCCAAAGATAAAGTCCATGGATATGATCTCCCATGGTGAATTAGGGATTGGCAAGGGTTGAAGCAATCCAAGTTGCTTCCCTCTATCAAATTTTGTCTTTTGGCATACCACACATTTAGAAACATACTCTTGTATGTTCACTTTCATGGTAGGCCAATAGAAATATGTTTCAATTCCCTTTAAGGTAGACTGAATCCCTCTATGCCCCGCATAAAGTGGAGCATGAGATTCATACATTACTTTCTCACGTAGTGAGTTAGTAACGCATAGTCTATTGCCATAGAGAAGATAACCATCTTGTAAAGTAAATGGTTCTCCTTTCTTCCCTAATGCAAGGGCTGAAATCACATCTTTAAAATTGGGATCAATAGCATACTCATCTATCATTCAAGATAGATCATTGTGAGTTGCTATGGAAACCACATTCACTCTCGGCCGTCTTGAGAGTGCATCAGCTACTTGATTATTCTTGCCAGCAATGTGAGCAATATGAAAATGAAATTGCGAAAGGAAATTTGCCCACCTCATTTGTTTGTCGGAGAGCTTGGTCTACGTCATGAAGTACTTAAGACTTTGATGATCCGTTCGCAGAATGAAAGGAGTCCCCAATAAATAGTGCTTCCATGAGTCTAAGGCATGCAGAACTGCAAGGATTTCCTTTTTCATATATGCCTAGAGCTTGCTCAACAGGGTCGAGCCTTCGACTCTCATAGCCTATGGCATGCCCTTCTTGGAGTCAAACAGCTCCAAGGCAATCACCACAAGCATCACATTGGACCTCAAATGGTTTTGAGAGATCCGGTAGTGTAAGCACAGGTTGAGAGATAAGCTTTTCGAAAGCATTGTTCTCCTTAGCAGACCATGTATACCTAACGCTTTTCTTTGTTAGGTCATGTAATGGTACCGCAATTTGTGAGAACTTTTCTATGAAGCGTCTATAGTATTCACACATACCTATAAAGCTTCGTAGTTCATGAATATTCCTTGGTTTAGGCCATCCTTTTATTACCTCTAACTTTGATGGATCCATTTGTATGCAATCTTGAGAGATAATATGACCTAAATACTGAATCTCTTGCAAGAAAAATTCACTTTTCTTTCGATTAACATAAAGTTTATTCTCTCTCAAAACTTGAAATATTACCTGGAGGTGTTGCTTGTGTTCCTCCAATGAATTAGAGTAGATGATAATATCATCAAAGAACACTCCAGTGAAGGTTCGATGAGGCCTGAACAGCTTCTCCATCAAGCGGTTGAATGTGGCTGGTGCATTGGTCAAGCCAAAAGGCATGACAATGTATTCGTAAAGACCAAATGTGGTGCGAAATGCGGTCTTTACAATGTCTTGATCAACTATCCTTATTTGATGATAGCCACTTTTTAGGTCAATCCTACTGAAGTAGGTTGATCCTTGTAGCTTATCAAATAGGTCTTCTACCCGTGGAACGGGAAACCTATTTTTGATAGTGATCCTATTTAGTGCTCTATAGTCGACACACATACGATATGTGCCGTCTTTCTTCTGCACTAATAGCAAAGGTGAGCAAAATGGAGATGAGCTTGGCCTAACCATACCCTTCTCAACTAACTCATGCACTTGCCGCATAATCTCCTCTTGTTGAGCTTGAGAAACTCTATAAGGAGGTTTGTTAGGCGGTGAACTTCCTGGAAGAAGTTCAATTGCATGGTCATCATTACCTCGTTTAGGAGGTAGCTGACAAGGGATGTCGTCAATAAAAACATCTTGAAACCCCTTGAGAAAATTGGATAGCTCTAATTCCTTTTGGTTGCTTTTATTTTCTTTTGCTAAAGCATTAGGTTCATTTTGAGAGTCTTTAACAAAAATCATGTACACGGAAATAGAGCTCTTTATTGACTTGTTGAAAGCTGGTGTATGTACAATGGGGATAGTGTTACCCATTTCCTTAGCATCTATATACATGTCTTTTTCCCTGAACTTAAAGGAGATTCTCCTTTCAGGAAATTTAACATCGGCAGCCAGGCGGTCAAACCATGGTGCCCCTAGGATTACATCCTCATTCTTGAGAGGAGAGATAAAGAAGTCCCCTTTGTCCACATAGCCTTGGACATGAAGCCTAAATTTCCCAATTAAGGGAGTGACGGAAGCTTCTTGCCCCTTGAAGGCACTATCTGCGGGTAGGACATCTCCCATCTCGTAGGATTGTATGCCTAGCTTGGTGGCCAACTCTATAGATATAAAATTGTGAGCAGAACCAGGGTCAAAGAGAATAAAAGCATCATGTTCTCTTAGCCTTTCACCAAGCATGGCATAGAGGAGATCCTTTGTGGTGAGAATTAAAAGAGGAAAAGGCAATGGAAATGGCAGGTGGCGAGCGAGGATTAAAATTGCAAGTGGTGGATTCAGAAGTTGCCAAGTGTTTTTGAGTGCTGGAACACGGACGTGCACAATGGGAGGCAACAAAAAAGCCTAAAGTTTTTTTAATATGAAGGAGCTCCAACAATTAACAACTAGGCTATTGCAGCGGCATGGCTCAACCCAATGATTTCTCTTTAGTGGACGCAATGTCTTGTGGCTGATCGTCGTTGATGGAAAATTATTGCGTGCCTTTCAAAGTGGTGAGGTGGCTAGCCAACTTTGAATGGGATCTTGAGAGATTCCATTCATTGGATAAGTCAATAGAGAAGAGGGCTCAACAATTAAGCCCATGCCATATAAATATTTTCTCGTATTTTGGTTCGCTCGAGAAATGTCGCTCAGTGTATGGTAAGACTCAAAAGCACTGTGTCTGGAAACCTAGAGAATTTGTGTGTAAGTGGGTTCAAAAGCCCCCTATAACCTGCATGTCGGTGTTGATATGTGTTGATTTTAGTCGAATAGCTGCCAAAGGTGCTCGAGTAAAAAATGTGCCATAGAGCGTGATCGGTGCACTCGGTGGTGATGTCGGGTGTCACTCCTTTGTGATAGAGACACCTCACCTGTGCATGTCTCAAGCATAGCTGTCCGCGGGAATGCTGGTTTCGGGGTTGGATGTCGCCCACGTAAAGAGTGTTGCCAATGTCGATGTTGCAAGACTGAAACCAATGTTGCCAGCACCTGCCAATGTCGGAAAGAGCGTCTAAGTCGAGAAAATGCATGATCGGTGTGGAAACTGATACGCCGAGCCGTCAATACTCAAAGTCAAAGCCGATATCGAGATCGCTCTCGCCAATTTTGGCGTTGATGGCAAAGTTGGTAAATCCTATTCTCTCTCTCTCTCCCTCTCTCTCAAGCTCTGAGTCGGAGATGTCGATGATGTCAGAGGGTAGTTTAGGTTGTCAGAGTTTTTGGTGGTCTCGTGGGAGCGATCCCCTGCACACAAAGTTAAGTGTGTAGGCAAAGTCTTTGGCCTGCCGCAAAGGGGTGAAGCCTTAGAGATGCTTACCCTTTTTGCTAATGAAAAATAGAAGTTTTGTTTTTATTTGTCAACCCAAAACTAGATATTATGCAATTGGTGTAGATAGGGTAGAGAGAGAGACTCCGAGTAAAGGGAATGATTTATAAATATGCATGCACTCTTTTCAAAAAAAATCTGGAATCACTCGTGTGTCGAGCTTGGAAGGAAAGCTGTATCTCTTCTCTCTCTCAGCCTCACCCAAAGTTGGTCTTTAGCAGGGCTTCAAGCCATGAGTACAGAACCTCTCCATCTCTCTCTCTTTGAGCGACCTCTTGCTCTCTGCCTCGCGAGCGTGGATGCACTACGCTATCAGGTGCTCTCTCTCCCTCTCCCCCCCCCCCCCCCCCCCACCCCCCCCCCCCCCCTCTCTCTCTCTCTCTCTCTCACACACACACACACACACACACACACACACGCACCCAAGGAGAAGGCCACAGGGGATCCCTTCAACCAGCAGCATGATTCCCCTGCGTTAGGTCCGGACGATCATCATCTTGCAATGGCCAACTTTGTTCTCCCATTGATCATCATTGCGTCATGCCTACAGAAAAGACGCCTAGATTAGTGCACTGAGACCATTGTGCCAATCCATGAACTACAACTCCATAATGTACACAAAAAGTTTACTCAGGTAGGTAGCGCATGCACGTTTCCTTGCGCATGGTGATGGTAGTAGCAATGCCGCATATCAACTTTAAGCTTTCACTTGGAGCGAAAGTGAGCTCATGCATACACACTATCATGCAGTGGTCCACCCGCATCGGTCCCAGCTTCACCCCGATTGCAAAGCGTCTCTTTGAAGACAGCTGGGAGTTCCTCACTTGTGCAACAAGCTGGCCAAGGTCCATATCCTCTTCACCACGCCTTCTCTTCCTGCATGAGAGGATTGAACCAAGAGCGTGGGAGATGACATTGCCAAGCAAGCAAGGTGTATTCATACAGAGGAGCTTGAGCCTTGGATGCATGACCTAGCTAGACAATCGAGAGAAAGGCTCTGCTCTGCATGTATCCTTTGGGAGTGAGGCAATCCTGGAGGCTGGGGTAGCATAACGCAAGAGCTAGCCATGGGCTGAAGGCAAGTGAGTTCTCATGAGTGAACGGCTCAGCACTGGTGGACTGTGCTGTGCTGGAGACTACAGGCGAGAGGTCACGAGACTCTTTGGGGGACTCCATACCTCTTTCCAAACTAGTTTAACTAGTCGTAATTATTCTAAAATGTCCCTTTACATTTAAGCCTCTAGACGTGCGTTATGGCTGCCTGACCAGGTGGTTGTAAGCTTGTAGTTGTAAGCTTGTAGGTATGGAGGCACATGAAGGAGTTTACCTACAATATATGAGTCCTCTGAAATCAGCGAAATAGCTCTTGCATTCTCCTTTTTTCCTCCTCGCTTCTTGCAACATTTGTGCTCGACTCAATTGGACACTGCAATGAAAATTGCCGAAATAGGCCTTGGCTTTCATCCCCTATCTCCAATCTCCAACCATATAAGATGCAAAGAGAGATGTCAGTATGCATACTCGAGCCATTCCCAAGAATTTTTTGAAGCACCTAAAACACGCTCTGGAGCGAGATGTGTTGTTGAGGCTTTCCTCAAAACTAGATTTTTTGCAGTAGAGAATTCGCTCTATGGGAGGTAGGAAAAGACCGTGATGAGTCAGTTACAACTTGGATGGAAGGAGCAGGAGTATATGTTGGGGTATAAAGCCCAATGTGGTCGCCCAGGTAAGTGGGCGGGCCGTCAGGTATGTACACATATGCTTTTGTAAAAACCTAATAAGAACTCACTATGCTCTACACATTACAGTAGAGCGAGTTCACTATATCGTCGTGCTCTTCTTCTCGCACTCTCTCGCGTCGCACTTCCGCTCGTACTCCTTCAACTGGTATCAGAGCTCAGATCGAGGCTCGGGACAGCACTACAGGAGGTTAGAGTCACCAGTTCAGATTGGAGTGAAATTCGACAGGCGAAAATACGGTCCCAAATCTTGTGGGAAAGCCCAGAGTGTTGATTTGTGGTTGTCTACACATCGAAGGACGTCTCACAGTTCTTGGAGGCGTGTCACATACAACACGGACGCATCTACACACAGACTATAGGCGACATTCACTAGTTCATCAGGTAGCTTGTATTTGCTGCTTGATATTCTAGATTTCATCCTGACATTGCAGGTACTTCCACATGGGATGTATAGTCAGAGATGATGTATGTCTATTGAGGGTTTGTTGGCTGTGAGTCACGCAGCAAACAACCGCCGCAGCGGTTACAGCATATAGTGGGAAATTTGTGGATGTATGACTTTGTGGGAAGCCTATGTACTGTCAGATTCACTGCAGCCTTTGTTGAGGGTCGAGTGAGGTTTTATTGAGCTGGGGGATTCTCGAATGTTGAGATCCTTTCGGTGATACAGGTCTTGGAGCGATCCCTCGAGCACCCTTAGATAGGCAGCTAGGATGTATTGACTGTGAGTTAGACAGTTAGGATTGTATCTTTGCTTTACTGCCGTTGAGGCATTGTCACAGTCTATGCTTATAGGACAGTGACAGGACAGTCAGAGACAGTACAGGTGCAGGACAGGTTTACCCGCAGCTTACAGTGTCAGAGAGACAATGTTTTTGAGCTGTTTTTGGTCTGTTTTTTAGTACACCAGAGTCATTTTACAAAGGAGATTATGCCGAAATTTATGCAGAATCTGAAGCTTTCTTGGTTCATTTGACAGGTTGATATTGGTTCAGAGGTCAGTTTACAGGGGAAACTCTGCCGAATTTTTCCAAGGAAAGTAAACTACTGTGAAGCGTAGCTATGGCTGGATCACAGGACACTGCTCTTTACAATATCAAGAAGCTGGATGGAACCAATTTTCCATTGTGAAAGAAGCAGATTTGGCACGTGTTGGTACAAAAGAAGCAGATAAAACCTATAAAGCTCAAGGGGATAAAACCAGAAGATATGGACGAAGATGAATGGAGCGAAATGGATGAATTAACACTTTCTACCATTATGCTGACTTTGGCAGAAAGCGTTTACTTCAATGTAGCAGACGAGATGTCGGTTTATCAAGCATGGTTAAAGCTGAGTGATCTTTATGAGAAGCAGAGTGCAGCTTCACAGGTATACTGGCTTAAGAAACTTGTTGACTTGAAGATGAAAGAAGGGACACCTATGTCCAATCATCTGAATGAATTCAACACAATCTATAGTCAGTTGTCAGCTCAAGGTGTCAAGTTTGATGAACCTGTTAGAGCTATGTTCCTGTTGATCACATTGCCGGAAAGTTGGGACACTTTTCGCACAGCTTTGAGTAATTCTGCACCTCCAGATGGTTTGAACATAGCATGTGTAGAAGGAAGTCTGCTTACTGAAGAAACCAATAGAAAGACAATGGACAAAGGCAAAGGAACAGTCTTAGTTGTCAGGGGAAGGACCAAAGAAAAGTACAAAGGTGGAAAGAGGAATCAGTCTCGTAGCAAGTCCCGTAGTGCTAAAGGCAAGAGTGACATAGAATGCTATCATTGTGGCAAGAAGGGTCACATGAAAAGAGACTACAGAGAATGGAAAGCAGAAAAAGGCAAAGAGAAAGCTGAAGACCATGGTGAGAAGAACAAGTCCTCAGTGAAGATTTAAGAAATAAATGTGACAAACACTGTTGCAGAGGATGACAGTCTAGTGTCATGAGACATCTACTTCTTGAAGAATACAATGGACTCAGCTCTTCTTACAGCATCTGATGGAAATGCACTGAGTGACTGGATTATAGACTCAGGGGCATCACTTCATGTGTCTCCAAACAAGGAGTGGTTTACTTCTTATGTGACCACTAAAGATCATATTCGGCTAGGCAATGGGCAGACATGTGAGATCTTAGGTGTTGGAGATGTTCAATTGAAGTTTCAGAATGGCTCTTCTTTCACGTTGAAGAATATGAGACATGTTCCCGCAATTACAAAGAGCTTGATCAGCACAGGTTTACTTGATGATGTTGGCTACGTCACCACTTTTGGACAAAACATGTGGAAGATATCCAAGGGTTCTATGACAGTAGCACATGGAGTAAAGTCTGGAGGACTTTACATGATTTATGTATCAAATGTCTCTAAAAATATAATCAATGTAACCGAGCAGCCGAACGTTTCTTTGTGGCATAGCCGGTTAGGACATATGTCCAAGAAGGGAATGGAAATCTTGTCTCATTCTGGTTATTTGCCTGACTTTTCATTTAATGATTTTGAATTCTGTGAACATTGTCTGTATGGTAAGCAAACACAGCAACCACATAAGCATAGAAGCAGTAGAAGAGATACACAATTGGCACTTGTTCATAGTGATTTGTGTGGACCTATGTCTAACCTATCTCTAGGGGGAGCTTCTTACTTGATGACATTTATAGATGATTACTCAAAGAAAGTATGTGTTTACTTTCTCAAGCACAAGGATGAAGCGTTTAGTGTTTTCAAAACGTTTGTGACACTTGTGGACAATCAGAGTGGCAAGAAGCTTAAATGCTTATGCACTGACAATGGTGGAGAGTATGTTTCAAAGGCCTTTCAGGACTTTTGTGAGTCAAAAGGTATAAAACGTGAACTTACTGCTCCTTACAATCCTCCTCAAAATGGTGTTGCTGAGAGGATGGATTGGACCATACAAGAGAAAGTCAGAAGTATGTTGTCTAATGCACAGCTGCCAAATGGGTTTTGGGCTGAAGCTGTATCAACAGCTGTTCATCTTGTAAATAGATCTCCTAGCAAAGTTTTGCAGAAGGATTCAGTGCCAGAGATGGTATGGTCAGGCAAGGTGCCCTCATACAAGCATCTCAGAGTCTTTGGTTGTGAGGCATATACTCACGTTGCAAAGGAATTTATGAACAAACTTGAGCCAAAGAGTAGAAAGTGCATCTTTCTAGGCTATGGTAATTCTGGTGAGATGGGGTACAGACTTTGGGATCCCGAATCCAAAAAGGTTATCCGCAGCAATGATGTTCACTTTAATGAATCCAAATATCATTC
The DNA here is from genome assembly GCF_014529385.1 of Adiantum capillus-veneris. Lineage (NCBI taxonomy): Eukaryota > Viridiplantae > Streptophyta > Polypodiopsida > Polypodiales > Pteridaceae > Adiantum > Adiantum capillus-veneris. The sequence goes on along the minus strand of NC_140951.1, from coordinate 39,320,944 downwards.
TAAACCAGAGAGGGTTGAGGAGATTAGAAGAGTTGTCTTCCAAGAAGATGGACCTGCACGTGCAAGACAAAATGTCAGGGCTCAAGAGGAGCAAGGACATGATAGATTGGAACCACAAGTTGTGGCTGAGCCTGAGCCACCTATTGTGCGTAGATCTGGACGTGTCACGTGACCTCCTGATAGGTTTGTTCCATCTATGAACTATGTCATGTTGACTGATTGCAATGAGCCTTCATGTTACAAGGAAGCAGTGCAAATGAAGGACTCCGGGAATTGGCAATTGACCATGCAGTCAGAGATGATAGCTCTGCATAAAAACCAGACATGGAAGCTAGTTAAATTACCACGGGGCAAAAAGGCTCTACCCTGTAAATGGGTTTACAGGTATAAGATCACCGCTCATGATAGTCCGCCAAAGTACAAAGCAAGGCTTGTTGCCAAGGCCTTTAAGCAAGAACAAGGCATTGACTTTGATGAAGTCTTCTCTCCGGTGGTCAAAATGACTACATTGAGATGCTTTCTTGCATTGGTTGCCATATTAGATTTGGTGTTGCACCAAATGGATGTCAAGACAGCGTTCTTGCATGGTGATTTAGATGTGGAAATTTACATGCAACAGCCAGAAGGGTTTGTTGAGAAAGGCAAGGAAGATTGGGTATGCCAGTTGTTAAAGAGTCTTTATGGCTTAAAACAATCACCGAGGGCATGGTACCATAAATTCCACAAGTTTATGCTTTCTCAAGGCTACAAACGTAATGAGTTCGATCACTATCTATATACAAAGAAGGCTAAGGATGGTAGTTGGCTGATCCTTATTTTGTATGTGGATGACATGTTGATTGCTGGCAAGCACTTGGAAGAAATTTCAACTTTGAAGTCAAAGATGGCAAAATCGTTTGACATGAAATACATGGGTGAGGCAAGTCATATACTTGGTATGCGTATTGAGAGAGACAGATCAAAGAAGTTGATTTGGTTATCTCAAACAAAGTATATTGACAAGGTTTTGCAACGTTTCAATATGGAGAAGGGAAAGGCATTGAGTGTTCTATTGCCACCATATGTGAAACTTAGCAAACAAGATTGTCCTCTGTCTGAGGAAGAACAGGCTGAAATGGATAAGATTCCATATGCGTCTGCAGTGGGTAGTTTGATGTATGCAATGATTGCTACTCGCCCAGACATTGCATTTGCAGTGGGAGTAGTAAGTCGATACATGTCAAACCCAGGCAAGAAACATTGGGAGGCAGTGAAAGGAATATTGAGATACCTGAAAGCTACAAAGAGTATGTGTATATGCTATGGGAGTCAGGAGCTAAGTGTAAAGGGTTTTACAGACTCAGATTATGCAGGTGACTTAGACAATCGAAGGTCTACGTCAGGGTATGTCTTTACATTGGTTGGTGGAGCAGTATCATGGCGTTCTAGATTACAAGATTGTGTTACTCAGTCTACTACAGAGGCTGAATATGTTGCAGCATTAGAGGCATGCAAAGAATCAATTTGGCTTAATCGACTAGTAACAGATTTGGGAATCAAAGAAGAGATGCCTGTGTTATATTGTGATAGTCAAAGTGCTATACAATTGGCTCGCAATCCAGTTTATCACTCAAAGACAAAGCATGTGGATGTGAAGTATCATTTCATCAGGGAAATGCTCGAGGATAAGCAACTTCAGCTTGTCAAAGTTCACACCACAGAAAATCCTGCTGATCTACTTACAAAAGGACTTCCCTCAGAGAGATTTGCGCATTTTCGCAAGCAGTTAGGTGTAGGGTAGTACATCACTTCACTACATCTCTTGTATATTAGCTTGTATAGTAGCTTCTCTGACACTTAAAGTACCACATTGGACTTTAAGTGGGAGGTTGTTGGGGTATAAAGCCCAATGTGGTCGCCCAAGTAAGCGGGCCGCCAGGTATGTACACATATTCTTTCGTAAAAACCTAATAAGAACTCACTATGCTCTACACATTATAGTAGAGCGAGTTCACCATATCGTCGTGCTCTTCTTCTCGCACTCTCTCTCGCATCGCACTTTCACTCGTACTCCTTCAGTATAAACCATGGAAGCTACAACCACGGCTTCATCTGACAAGGTAAGAGTTGCAGAACACTCGTGCAAGGGATTGGAGGGCTCTAAGGGAGGCAAGCGATGCTACAGATTCTTCTTTGTAGGTTCCACTGCACAAAAATGAGAGTTCTGAGTAGCTTCTTATCCCACTCGCTCTTCCCCGAGTTGCTCAAGCTGGCCTTTTCAATTTTCCACTCCATGTTAAGGAGTATAATATCTAGCTACCGCTACTAGCTATATAAGATCTAGTGAGGCAGATCTGGATCATTCATGTTGTCATGAGCTGAATTATAGTAGCTACCGAGAGACGTGCACCATCGCTGAGAAGCGGACTCACGCGAAAGAGAGACCTTGCACACACTAGCACTAGTCACACTCGGCAAGGATGAGCACGTTGGGCCAATGTGTATATAATTATGTGAGCATTTCTCGGCTTGGTGCATTCTCTAAAATCTCTCTCTAGGCTATGATGTTGAGGTACTTTTTTTCTCTTTAGTGGAGATCTCTCTCTCTCTCTCTCTCTCTCTCTCTCTCTCTCTCGCATTATAGCTATCTACTTCGGTGCCAAGAATTTCTGTCGTAATACTGAAAAAGGTCTAAAAATGTGGAGCTCAATGTATATGCAAGAGTGGGATGGAGGCGAGGCGTAGCCTTGCTCCAACAGCTCGGACAATTTGGGAGGGGAATCACTGGAGTGAAGCAGTAGTGGAGAGGGCACCTCGAGCACCAATGGCAGGAGAGCCAAGTGGGTGGGGCACATGATTGCTGCAGACTACATGCATTTTCTAAAGCCGAAGAGTTGACAGGAGCTTTAGCGGGGTTTTGGATTTGGGGGAGAGAGAAACAAGATTAATGGGGTGGAGATGTGGGAGAGCAGGGTAGTTGAGGACATTGATGTTGCGACAGCAAGTGTGGGTGTAGAGGGGTGAGACAGTAGCCATGAGCAATAAGTCCCTCTGTGTGTGTGTGTGCGCGCGCGCGTGCACGGAGCCCTTGAGCTGCGGGGCCACTTTTCCAGTGCCCATTTTTCTCTGGCTGGCCGTCTGCTTCGACACTTATATACAGTAAAGCAAAATAGGCTCGTGATTAGAGCACTGAGATTGCATGTTTGCCGATTGTATGAGGAGCTATGACTCAAAGATATCTTGTTTGGTTTCTGATGAGAGCCTTGCAAAACCCATCTCTCTCTCTCCCTTCTTTTTAGGCAGTAGGCAGGCCTCGTGATTTTATCACTTGTTTTTTTTAAAATCAATCGTAATCTCTATCAAATGCCCACTCTATCTCACAAGCGCGCAAAAATGAACAATCCTGACAAGATGCAGAGCTAGAAAGATGTGTGTGTGACTAGATCTGCTCGGTGCCGACCTGGTGCTTCTGCCTTGCTGGCGATTCCCTATTGCAGCCCTTGCCTTGCTTGCAATTCCCTGCTGCAACCCCACTCTCAAACTTGCTCTCGCGGCTCGCGCTCTACTCATTGTCGACCTTCAAGCCCTCAATTTTCTTGGTTACCAAGCTTGAGAGGACATCATTCCCTCTTGGAATGCTCGCTTTTCTGCATTTGATTTCTCTCCCAAGCTTGGATACAATTCCTGCTCAAGCTCGTTCACCTCGGCTCTCTCTAAATAACGGACTCTCAAGGATGTGGCGTGCCCTTGAGACTCGTCCATGTGGCGTTAATGTTTACCTACTAAGCCGGTGCAGCAGGTCACTTCAGCACTTAGTTTCTTCGCAAGGCTTTTCATTTGCACAAAGGGTGATATGTTCAATCGCCAAAATTGATTAAACATATTGGTTTATTCTTGGACAGGTATTGAACTCACGTGCTCCAAAGAGAATCATGAGTCAAACCACTAGAGTATAGACCACGGTTGTCAACGGTCTGAGGTCAAACGTAAATGTTGTTTAAACACGGGGGGGGGGGGGGGGGGGGGGGGGGGGGTGTTACACTTCCGGTTACCGGTACACGTGACTCCCTGCCACGTCGACAAAGAGTCTAATATCTAGCTCACACCTTTCAGCTCTTGGATCCATTTCTAGCTGCCAATTTGCTTGAAGCTCTCGACTCTCCCTGTTGCTGCCTTCTTTTGCTTGCCTCTGCTTGGCTCTACCCACTCAATTTCAGCTCGCTACAACTCAGATCAATGGTTCTAATAACAACCTGCTGCTCCTGAGCTTAGCTGCCAGCACTCAATTTCCTTGGCCTCGATTCTCACCTCCTTCTCAATTTGCTCACGGCCCGAGTCTCTTGGTCTTGCTAAGCTACTCAATCTTCTTGAATTTCCTAATTCTTTCAAGCTCAATTCCATTCTTTCTCTCCAGCTTTTGATTTTCCTGTTGTGTAGATCTTCTAAAACTCCCTTGCTCGGGGTCGCTTCACGTGCCTAGTAGCCAGAGATGTTGGGGTTGCCTCCTAGGCTCTGATACCACTCGTAGATGCGGTGATTCGTGAGTGCAAGGGAAGGAGAAAAGGGGAAGGAGATGAGAGGAGACACAGAGGTGTTTTGGTGGATCTTGTGAGAAGAAGAATCCTCACTCTCCTTATTTTCATTATAAGCTAAAGGACTAAATGGACGGGTGCCCTGCCATGGGGCCACTAGCCTCTAACCCAACAAAAAGTGCAAAAGTGCATTGAGTTGTGTGTGCTCAAGCAGCCATTTTAGGGGTTGGCCATGTCTACATGTGAGGAGCCATTCGCAGGCCTTATGATGTGGAAAACAATTTCCCTATTGGCCCTTCCAGAGGCAGCTAAGGACTTTCTATTAGAATACTTCAACGATATGTGTCTTGTAGCTGTGCATGCACACCCATTAATTATTATAGACAAAGACTCAAAGACCTTCGAGAGAATAAGGTGAATATACATTAAACTTCTTGTCTCCAATGTATTCATTGACATCAAAATGAGTGAGATTTTGTTGATACAACTAGCACAAACACTCCTAGAAGTAAAAATTATAGAAGTTACCCATGAGGTAAGCACTAGGGCCAAATCCAAGTAGGATGCCCATCAATGGGCTTAGGATGCTAAAAACGTAAGGGAGAAGGATAAGGAATCAATTCCTATAGAAGGAGAGAAGGAAAATCAATCATTTGTTGTAGAAGCATGAAGATTTAAAGCTACACACAATCACTTCTGAAATAGATGAGAGAAATAAGACAATCTTGTACTCAATGAAAGAAGGACTGCTATCGGAGATACCAATAGCAGATGGGTCAAGGAATTTAGTAATCGAATCTATGGATATCCATATTTTACAAGATCTAGATGCACAAATAACTCATGATACAATTGTCTATGTATGCCTAATGTAAGTCCCAACATCTTTCTCTAGCTTGGTCATTAGCTTTTGGTTTTGGACAAAGGGAGAATAAATTGCATTTACTTAGTCATTAGCTTTTGGATTTGGATTGGAGACTAATAGTTTTCTAGCTTTGGATTGCAATTTAATTAAGATCCAACTTCCTCAATAAAGCTAGAGTAAATTATATATTCTAGATCTTGATCCACAAATGTTTGTGCTTCTATGAATGATAAATACCGGTGAGCAAGGATTTAATATTCACGTGATCACGTGAAATTTCTTGTGATCACAATGTTTATTATCACAATCACATAATCACAATTAATGTGATCACAAAAAAGTCGATAAGTGGTGACGTGGAAACCCACAAAACCCTACCAAAGTATGTTTTTTTTTTAATGAGCTTACTAGGAAGCTATGTTAACCCTAAACAAAGCCTACCTGCAAGAAATATAAAATCCCGAGCGGGTTTAACAAATTCGATGATTTTTATAGGTTAAGGGGAAGTCACGTGAATATTTAACGTGATCACATATCTAGAAATCTGATCTCTCAATGTTATTAACATGTTCACGTAATTTTTATCACGTTATGACATCCTTTCCCCTAAGTGTTGATTGAGAGGTGGTTCTCTCATTGCCTAATTCTCTAGGGAACAACGATTGTTTTTGCATATGAAAGCAACAAGCACTAAAGCCTAGTATGCCTTGAGCTCGAAAATCCAATGGTGTGGACTCTCAATTTTAATCAAGGAACCCATCCAGAAATAAGGTTGCGAGGTGTCCAAAAAATGACATTAGATTTTTGTCTACCTAGAGTTGCACAAAGCAATTGTAGGAGCCGACCAACCATTTTGTTTTTTTGCAGGTGCATAAAGAGATTATTGCAGGCATATCGGAGGCTATCTAGAGTCTAAACAATTTGGATTGTACAAGACATATATAAAGGATGTCATTGGGACAAATCAAGCTGATGAAAACTCATGTGGATGGAGATGTCTCCTCCATGTGGAGTAGATATTGCAAAGCCCCTTTGCATTGAATCCATTTATGTCAAAGGTGGGCATTTTTCAATGTATTATAATAACTTAGTGGTTGTATAGATAGAAGGACTAACCTAAATTTCATATAATTTTGCAAAATGCAATGGAGAGATACACCCTACAATACCTGCAAGGATATTGTGCTACGCTTATCCAACATCTACTATCCGTCTTTATTCCTCAAATTTTAGATACAAATGATAGCTTTGTAGATGGTCATGCGGTGGAGATGAAATTGATTGGTGATGGACCTAAGCTAGTGGAATCAGGAGTTCGGGACCATAAAAAGCCAATGCAAGATGAGAAGAAGGGAAAAGAGGAAAAACAAGATATTCACCATGCAGAGAAAAGGTCTAATGAGGAGGAAGGAGCCCAATAATTCTCAACAATGAATACTCCCAAGCCTCTCTAGACAAAAGATCTTGAATTCCAAACAATGGATTGTCCCAAGCCTCCAATAGAAGAGCCCAAATTCTCAACAACGGGTATTCCCAAGCCTTAGATAGAAGAGCCTATACTCTCCAAGGCTAAAATAGTGCTTTAGTTTTAAACGGATGACCATAAAGCTCAAAATGATGACACCTATGCCATGGAAACACAAGAGTCTAGTACGACGTAAGCACAATTGCCTAAGAAGGACAACCTTGAAAAAAGAGAAGACAACGTCAACATTGAACAAGAAAACTTCAACTCTAGTGAAACTCTGAGACCCAAGGGAACTACCTTAAGGATTGCTTGCCCTACCACCCTTTATATAGGCCCTTGGCCATCTTGATTTAGAATCCCTGTCCACACCTAGCAACCGTCCCTTGGCCTGGACCCGTGACCCCTCCTGAATTTTCCCTTGCCATTACATCACTGCCCCCTTGGAGAAACGTTTTCATCCTCAAAAATAAAAAGTGTCATAAGAGCACTAATGTTTTTGACAGTGGCATCCTTCATGGATCCAACTGTCCTTTTGACCAAAGCACAGTACATTAGGAGGTTCAATGAAATCAAGAAGATCATCTTGATTTTTCACATTGTTGTGCCTTTGCAACCGTCTTGTGTAACCTCCAACATAGCATGTAGACTCCATTTAGAACTCACTTGAGCATGCTAAACGAGTTATCATGAGAAAGATGTACCCCAAAAAGTACCTCTTTTCACTTTCCATGAAAGTAAGTGGCTGACGTAACTCATCAGCAAAGTATAAGTCCTTGACTTGTTATTAATTTGCATCAATAAACAACTCCACCGTAAATGTTGATCGAGGTTGACAGCCTAATGAAAACATGAAGAGACTAAACTTTAGTCTCGCAACATGCTTTACCTCGTCGTAATCAAACTCCAACTAGAAAAATAAACTTTCCAATAGGAGTGATTTTGGTGCTAACGCACGCACTTAGCATATCCTTTAGCACAAGATTAACACTTGTAATTTTTCTAACCTCTGTGGATGAGCGAAAGTACACAATTGTATTTCTCCACCATTTACAAGCAATCCCATTAGGAGAAACTTGGACTCAATTTTGGGCCCTGTAAGAAACGCCAACTCAACATAGAGAGAGGTAATTATAAAAACTGCAAAAGTTTTTTCTTGGAATTCTATTTTTCATAGTACATACGTAAAAGTTTGCTCAATCACTTAAATGCATGCTCGTACCAAATGCTTTTCGAGAGCCCAACTTAAGTGTACGCAAAAATCAATGTCTGTGAATCTTAATGAGTGATGTGATGTGCGATGAGAGAAAACGCATAAGAGTTGTTTTCAAAATACAAAAATAATACCATGGATGCATCCGGAACGTCCAAAAATCTTATGATAGCTCTTTAAAATGCTGAAATCTGACCCCTCAAGGGCCTCTATTCGCTTGGTACTGACCTCATGAGGCCCCAGGCTTAAAAATGCTATATCTTGAGCTAGAGACGTCAGATTTCAGCGTTTTAAAGAGCTATCCTAAGGTTTTTGGACGTTCTGCGTGCATCCGTGGGCTTAAAAAATGTTATATCTTAATCCTAGGGCCTCATGAGGTCAGAACCAAGCGAATAAAGGTCCCAGAGACCCCTCAAGGGTCTCCATTCGCTTGGTTCTGACTCCTTCATAGTCTTAAATAGTACCTATCAATCACTATCAAGTACGATCTGTTCGAATTTAAATTGCGAGTACTTCATAAAAAGGGGATTGATACTTGTGCAAGATGCACAAGTACAAGTACTTCACTTTATAGGATAGCAACAGTGGGTTATAAAAAGGTGTTCGGCGCTTGTGCAAGATGTCCACAGACTCATATTCTCCACATGTGAATATGTCTCAGATAAGGATGCCTGAAGAAAGAACATCCTTTAAGTAAGAGTTGTACTTGAGTGTGGAGGTAATTGTAAACACTTTGCGACATGAGTAAGAGGCACCCGCATTATGCTTACTGCATACTGAAAAAATTGGACTCCTTGATTTCCTAGACCATTTTGTATCCCATGTAACAACATGTTCCAAACAAAACCCTACATGTAGGTCCATAACTTCATAATGTAATTTGGACACTATGGCCCAAAATACTTTGCTCCTACATGATCTTAATGTCATGTCTTTGAAGAGAAAAATGGATGAAAACATAAAAGCTTATACATCATACATGGAGAAATAACCAAAATATATTTGAAAATGAAATGAAACCAAAGTAGATGCGTACCTGGAGGTTGAACATATTGTTCACTTACTAGTAGCCAAAGGCACATGACCAAATTTCCCGCTTGCAACGGCATAGGAACACTGATTGAAAGATTAGTGAAAATCAAGCAATAGTGCACTAGTAACCTTGGGTGTTGCCATTGCAATCCAAACCCCTTGGTTAGAATATACATTGTCAAACCCCTTGGTTATACTCTGCATGGAAACTACTCAAACTAGTAGCTAAAGGTGACCAACATAGTCTAGTGTGTCTAACAATGATTGAGATCAACTTTAGAGGTTGACTTCTTTTCTTGAAAGTACAACTGTGATGAGATCAAATTTTGATCCTCAATATCGATGGAGTGATTGTATATTAGCTAGGTCATACCCCTACAATTACTACTACGAGATACACAATTAATGATGCAACTAAACATAGATCAACTCACAGTTGGAATCTTATTCACAATTGAATCTAAAAATGATTCTATTTCTCCACAACATGAGAGAATGATTCCTAACACCCAATAGAAAATAGTCACACTAGATTTTCTTGTGTTTGTAATGAGAGATTACCTACTTTAAATCTCTCTTTGTCTATTTACGGTGGTCCATGAAGTATTTACGAGGTAGCAATTCCAAGCTTACTTGCTATCCACAAAAATCATCATGTGTATTTTCACGTAAATTCATTGAAAAGATGAGACAAACATAGTGTAAGTGCTCTTAGCTAACATGCACCCATATCAAAGAAGAAGAGAATAGACCTTGTCAAGTTTGCATAGAGAATCTGCCTTGCCAAATCTTACATGTTATTGAGAATCATGACATTGCCCAACATTTTAAAAGATAACCTATGAAACTTAGCTAGAAAATATCATCAAATTGTCAAAGTTTGCTTGACCGAAGCAATGTTTGCTTGTCAAGTTGGCATTGTAGAAAAATGCTATAAAAATAAGAAGTTCAAAATTTGACTTAAATTTAATATACTTATTGATTTTCTAAAATTACATCCTTGGCATTAGAATGCATAGTATCCTGGAGAATGGTTGTCAAAATTAGATTCAACTCATAGCTATGGATTTTGCCTACCCTCCGCAAGCTTTACATGCTTTTGGGGAGACCATGCACACAATACATATCTATAGATAGGGAGTTATGCCCCTAAAAGCCTTGCTTTTCCCCTCCACTTGAGAACACAAAGAGGATTAATCAACATATATATAGACAGGGAGTCGCGCCCCTAAAAGCCTTGCCACTAGGAAGAGGATAGGGTCTAGGAGGGCCTCTTTATCTGCCATGAGATTATGGAGGTGATTAACATTTTGACAAATAGATGCATGCCATGTTTGCAAGAATGGTGGGTGTGTAAGAGAGGTGTAAGAGTGGTCAAAGGATGCACTTTTCCTCCCAAAGAAGGGGGTGGAAAACTTTATGATTTTTGGCCTTCCATAACTCCTATATGGTCTCCAATTTGAGCAGAGATTATAGATCTGTAATCTACACGCCAAGCTCTTTCCGTAGATATGTTACATGATACGGCTTTGCCCGCTAGTTTTTAGTTTTGATTTTCAGGGGAAAATTTCAATCAAAGAAACTAGCCGTTTTGGTTGTTTGAATTCAAAAGATGTCCTTCGATTGCTTTCTTAATACTAAAGGTTTGACTCTTTTAAAATTCCAAATAAAGAGGCCCTCCTAGACCCCATCCTCTTCCTAATTCTTTTCCCTTCCGCTTGATAGCACAATATACTAGCTGACATAATGCACATGCCAGTTTTATGAGTATCTTTATATGGAGCCTTTCCCTTGTAATGTATCTTATGGAATTTTCATACTCGAGACATGTAAAAGAAATTTAACCCTATTGATTGTCAACCTTGTTGAGTAATATACCGGAATAAAATCTTTAAAAACACCTACATGTACTGCAGAAACAAAGTGTACCTAGGTTTCCCAATACTATTGGCATTTACCTTGAAATCCCGTTTCATATGTCTTGTCGATACTGGGTTGATCGTGATTGCATTGAGTTTGGAAAACTTGCATGGGAGCCATGCCCTTGCAAATCCCAAACTCCAACTAGAAAGAAAGATGTATGTCGGCTTCATGAATAGAAATAATTAGTCGGCCTTATCGGGGATGGGAATGGAGAGAGCTTTTGGAGGGAGCTTTTGAGTAAGCTTTTTGAAATACTTCTACTAGTGCAGTGTTGGCATTGGAAAATCTCTCAACGCAAATGCCACCTTATTAGACCGTGACGTTTGCCAAATGGAAAAACATTTCTTATTCAACATCTATCAAATTTGTTTGTGCACCATGAAATTTGATTAAAATAATTTAATTAAAACTAAATTTTTAGTTACAAGATGACAAATGAACACTTGGACACCCTATTGTACCATGACATTCATCTAACAGAACATTGCTTATTCAACATATATCATCCACCACCCATAAAGTACACCATTCACACATGGACTCATAGACGAACAGAAGTAGTCTCCTCAAACCATGAATTCCAAAAAAAGAATTACAATAGTAAGTTAGCATTTATAGTTCGTGCCTTACAAAATTGTATGCGCATCAGGCAATCCGCACAAAATTATTTTATGATAAATATCTTCTATGTCGTACGACGATAGTTGAAAACACGTAGAAAATCCTCATCTGTCAGCTTGCTCATATGGATAAACATATTGTGGTTCAAATACAAGCCAAAATAGAGAATGAAGATGTAGTAAATATTCTTGCATGCCATTTATGGTTTGCTTTGTGCCACTCGTTTGGCAAAGTCTCCACATGTACACATCGAGCTACTGAAACATGAATTTCATACCTATCTCCCCGGACTTGCAAAGAAGATGTCTCCACCATGAATTTTTCATGCTTCCCCCCCTTCACAATAGTGTGTTGAACAATTTGAGCCTCCATGGTTATGGATCATTCAATTCTCTTAGAGGCTTGAATTGCACTCTGGACCAAATAATGCACGTTGATGATTTCCTTAACTGCAATTTTCTTCATTGTGAAGCCTCCTATCTCCAATTACAATAGCTCTGAAGCATTCAAGTTTGTTCCCCTTTCCACTGGCCAAGTGTCGGGGACTCTTGCAGGCCTCTGGGTGATTGTGTTACAAATCCTCAATGTGTGATCCACACTATCATTGCAAAAACACATGAATTATGCCTTCGAACCGGTCCCTTGAACAATGTCATCCCCTCTCTCCCATGTGTGAATCCCCTAGAAGAATGGTGCAACTGCATGTGCACTAATGTTCTTTATATTTTTTCTCCATTTACTAAATCTAGAACCTAGCCATCCTTGGCATTGAACCATACTTCCCTTTGGTATACGACGGATTGCCGACATTGTTTTATGAATATCTGTCTCCTCCACCATCACCCTACCCTCGTGATCTTTGATCACATTATATGTCTGCATGGATGCTGCATGGGGACCTCTATGACCTTGCAAGATGTTCTATGTGAGATATTATGGTTGATTTGACGCATTCTCTTCCTCATAGCTATTATCACATCATGTTTTTGCTTCCTGGAAACTGTAATATTATCTCCCTCCATTTTTGGTTTACCATATAGTAGTGTGCCTCCTACCTTATCCTCAATGTCTCTAGCAATAGCTAATGGATCCAGTGCCCGGCCTTGTTGAGCTCTTTGACCCAATTTTTTAGTTGAAGGTCCAACTCCATGATATCTTCCTTCGACAAAAGCTAGCATCTTTACACTTTTTAGCAGAGCGTTAAAAGGATCATAAACGCATGCATCGTACAACCTCAGCATTGCTTTGTTTCCCTTGCCAGCTAGCCAACTTGCGTTTTTTTTTTAACAAGGTTTGTAGTCGAAATGTAAGATAGATCATTCACTTCTTGCAACATATTGTAATTAATGGATTGCATTGAAGCAGCATTGATCTCCATTAAAAGAAACCCTAGCATTCTTTTACCCCAACGAAGTGCTTTCTCTAGCGAGGATAACGCACGTGCCACCAACTGAGCCAACAATCCATTTGCGATGACAAGTTACAGTAGTCGGACACTTTTCTAGAAGCCCACCAAGTGAGAATAGTCCTATACAATCTTTTTTCCTCCTCCTTGCTCCTTGCACAATGCCATAATTCACACATACGCTGGTGGTCATCCTGAAATTTTTTATGCACGTATTGCATGGTATGAATGTGCAAGCTTTCCTCCCAATGAAACAAGCATGATTGTTCTCTTCCTTCCATAACATTGTAAGGTCCTCCATTGAACACAGTTCAGACAGGTTTCCAATTTGCACCAGTTTCATCTGCCATGAACCCTCTAAAATCAGTTGGTCAGTGTCCGCTTTCCAACAACACAAAATTCAACATTTTCCAAAACATGATTTGTGCCTTTGTGTCTTCTTTCTTCATCTTGCAAGATGAAATGGTCTTCATTTCTTGAATTTTGCAAAGTTTGAAAATTACTAAAAGCTAGAAACAAATGCAAAAAAATTAGTATGTCACGCAAGGAGGACTTACGTAGGTATGATCGTATACATGTGCTGCCATTGTTTTCCATCCCACAACTCTACGCATGTGATCGAAGCAAACCCAACTTTTTTGCAAGTCTCCACATAAAAATTGTCACATTCTATTAACAATCTTGACACCAAAACTTGGGCCATTGATTGACATTTTGAATACATGACATCGTTGCTATGATCTATGGATTGTCTCGAAAAAAGCATACTGTGGAAAAACCTATAGCCACAACTATTTTTTGGCTGTAGAAATTGAGACTTGGCACCAATACCAATTCATGAGGTAGTTGCTTCTATCGTCTAGTGTTTGAATCTGAATTTCACAATCATGTAGATCAGCCTCAACAGCGAGCCAGATCAGTTTGGCAACCAAATCAATAAATCAATACCTTTGTGTATGGATCAATGGCTTCATCTCCTCTAGTATAGAAATTAGCTCTTTGCTATTTAGCTCCTCTCCATTTTCTCAAACCACCACCCCCATTACCATCTACTTTGCTAGATTCAACCACTGGTGTACTTTCAGACACCACACAAGACACTAGTTCTCGCATCCTTTGTATTGTCAATCGCAAAAATCCCTTTTCAACGGGGTGATTATGCCTTCCAATGTGGATGAACAATCAGGTCCAGTTGTATTCAGCGAGCACGTAGTATATAGTGCAAGGACAATCTCGAAGAAAAATTGGACTATTACCACATTGGAAGCAACAAAGTGTTCCATTTTCGGAGCTCACTATTGATGTTAGCAACTTCCCTATCCATGAAGGCTCATTTGGTTGGCCATTCATTGCGTTGATCAAACTAGAGCTATTTTTCTAGATAAGGTGTCCGCCACATTTAAATCTTTTGTTCAAAGCAGGATACCTCATTCTAGAATGAACATGCTTTACTTTTGTTCCATTCCTAACATTTTTGGGATACCCTTGGGTACATCCTCCAACTCATAAACACAATCTCCATTGTACTCCTGTGGAACTTCATCAACGTGTTTCTTAATTGCACGTCTAGATATCATTTGACTCAACTTGGGTTACTTGTGGCTATATTCAGAGCAACATACTCTAGTGTAATTTGATCTTTCACCACTTGGTCTGCACCCAAAGTCTTTTTTGTGTAACCTTTTTCTTCATTCTCTAAACCGTCTGTCTTTGGTTGATGACAAGTAGAAAAATATTCTTGTTTTTTGCTGGTCAAATCCCCAACCGCAAAACCTTCATGTTCCTCAATGGAACTATTGGAAAACTCCACTATTTCCATGTTTGACTTTTGAGACATTTCCACACTTTTGTATGTGACCAACAAATACCTCCTTAACAAGGTTGAATCCAAAAAGAATTGAAATTGATGACTTATTGTCACCCACCAGCAGTACAAAGGGATAAAGTGTCCGATGAAATGCTATATTGGATAAAGAAGCAAAGTGTAATATAGTTACAGAAAAACATCCAAAGCATTCTAGAGATTACTCCATGCAAGCAAGATATCAGAGAAATCATGGGTAAGATTACAAGTCAAGAAGAAATGGTGGCTACTCTTAGCATCCAAAAGCATGAAGAGAAAGTAAAGTTTCAAATAAAGAAATTGAGAGAAATGCGTGTAGATGTCATCCTTGGACATAACTAGTTAGACCAACACAAGGCCCACAGAGAAGACATAATGCTATTACTCTCATTTCCAAGAGGTAGCAAGCAATTGTTACAGCATGTATCGTTATTGTTGCAAGTTGCAATTTTCACAAAGATCAAGGACAAATCTTGCAGACAAAGGTAAATCTAAAGTGGACCTTCCACTGACTAGCACAAGAGGTGTGGTAGGATATGCCTTTACATAAAAGAACCCTCATGGATCACCTTCTTCAAGCAAGTCAGGCTTTAGAAACTCCAAGTCAATTGCTGACCCAAACAAAACCTCTAGGGAACCACCCAGAAAAGCAAAGGTATATCAACCCAAGTACTCAAGAAAGAAAAAGAAAGTCAAGCAAGTGTTTGTTCTGAGAAGTCTAGTAAGAGTCAATGATCCAATGTAGATTGAAGAGGGAAGATCAAAATAGAAAGACAAACACATGGGATGGATAGCATCACGGTGTAGTTTTAAATAACAAAAGTACTATAGAGATAATAGACACATGTATGGGTACTAAAATCAAAGGTTTAAAGCATATGAAGTGAAATCAATACCCTCCCAAGAAAGGTCAAATAGGTATCAACCTCAACAATATCCCAGGATACCTGAGAAGCAGTTATGCAAAAGAACAACACGGAGAGGTTCTTGTTACCATATACATGTGGTAGTGATATGTGTGAACACGCTTAGGACCGTCGGGGCATTTTTGTCCTCACTAGGAGGTTTTCTCCCCCATGCATTGTAACTAATTTTTCCATTGCATACTAAGTAATACAATCTCTATTATGTGCCTTGAGCTTATTTCGTCTTCTCCAATTTGTGCATGTGTGTTTTCTTGCACCCATAATTCCAACAATTGGTATTAGAGGAAGTTGCATCCTCCCGGGCTTAGTCGCTAGCAGCTCCAGAACACGCCTGCTCACTTTCTCTGATTTTTTAAAGCTTTTGAGGGCTTCATCTGGTCGACTAATATTTTGAGAGTGCTCGTATACCTTAGTCTCCTTAGATTTTTCATTCACGCTCATTTTGGCCTCCGTTTCCACTACAGATAGTACTCCTCATACAATCATGTCATTTTGTGTAGAATTTTTGTTTAGTGTCGTTTTCTGCGTAGGTCACATACGATTTTCTACAATTTGTGCTATATAGCATGTGTTGTTTCCGCTTTTTTTCTCCTCTTCTTAGGTAGTTTTCACATCGGGTGCAACATTTGCCATGGCTGACAGCAACACAGATGTGTTCAAGATGTTTGCTACTGAGGATAGATTGGATAGAGACAATTACCCTATGTGGGCTTACATGATGCAACATTTACTTGTGTAAAAGGGAATTTGGAACATTGTGCAGGGCATTGATGCATGTTTTGGTTCTCAAGATGTAGGTGATATTGAGGATGTTGTAGGTTTTGGTGGCAGGGTTGCTGCTGCTAGTGCTGTTTTGCCTATGGCCGAGCAAGATTGTTGTTGGGATGTAAAAGTTGCACATGCTCATGCATTGATTGCATTGTTTGTAAAGAGCACTATTACTCCTCACATTCATTCAGCAAAATTTGCAAAATAGGCTTGGGATATTCTGGTTGGTCTTTATACAAGTCGCAATGAGGCTAAAATTGTGTTGCTGCATAAAGAGCTGTAGTCAAAGATTATGCATGAGTAAGATGACATGGACACTTTCCTTGCTGGTGTGAAGCATATCAATGAGCAACTTATTTTTGCAGGCGAAGTCATTTTTGATAGTTCCCTTGTGCATACTGGTCTTGATGCTTTGTCGAACATCCATGATAGAGAGAGAGAGAGAGAGAGAGAGAGAGAGAGAGAGAGAGAGAGAGAGAGAGAGAGAAAGTAGTCAGGTAATCACTTTTGCTTCTTTTTTGTGTTTTTTTCTGTGACGTTGTATTTGCTAGTGCTCTTGTTGTGGAGCTTTGCTCGTACCTCAGTGATAGTTTGCAGGTTAGTGCACTCTCTTTGGCTGTGTTGACCCATGTGTCACACTCCACAGAGAGAGAGAGAGAGAGAGAGAGAGAGAGAGAGAGAGAGAGAGAGAGAGAGAGAGAGATTTTAGACACCCGTCCTTGGCTATCTTGATCCTTGTGACCCACTGGAAGGGGGGGTTATACTTTAGACACTTCCTCCTTGACTGCTGCTGACCTTCATGTCACACTCCAGGGAGTATCTTAGCATGTGCAATTAGATTTTCCATCTCTGGTTGTTTTTGACCATCGAGTCACACTTTAAGGATGGATTATCTATCTTACATCCTTTATTCTTGGTTGCTGCTAACCACTGCATTGTACTGCAGGAAGATTGGGTTAATAGATTCTACGTCTTTCTTTGTTGCTGACCACAGTGTTGCACTGCAGGGAGGGGTTTAGGATTTTTAAATCCTTTGTTCTTGGTTGTTACTGACCATCACATCGCACCGCAAGAAGATTGGATTTAATAGATTTTTTGTCTTTGTTTGTTGTTGACCACCATGTTGCAGCGCAAGGAGGGGCTTAGGGTTTTTAAATCCTTTATTCTTGGTTGTTGCTGACCATCACGTTGCACTGCAAGAAGATTAGATTTAATAATTTCTCATCCTTGGTTTTTGTTGACCATCGTGTCGCACTGCAGGGAGGGGTTTAGGGTTTTAAAATTCTTTGTTCTTGGTGTTGTTGACCATCACATGGCACTGTAGGAAGATTGGATTTAATAGATTCTCTGCCTCTGGTTGTTATTGACCACCGTGTGGCACTGCAAGGAGGGGTTAGATATCTTATATCCTTTGCTCCTGGTTGTTTCTATCCATTGCGTTGCACTACAGGTTGATTGGATTAAATAAATTTCTTGTCCGTGACTGCTGCTAGCTACCACGTTGCACTGTAGGGAGATTGGTTTTAATAGATTTTTTATCTCTGGATGTTGCTGACCATCGTGTCTCACTGCAGGGAGGAGTTATATATTTTTAGATCTTTTGTTGTTGGTTGTTATTATTTTCTATGAAATGTTTTTGTTTTTTCTATTTACAATCATATATGTCAAATTTATATCTATTCTATATCTACTCTAATTTTTTTTGCTTCATGTATTTTCAAGCTTCACTCATGGTAGAGACAAAGTTAATACGTCAGCGTCGCAGAATCATTTGTGATGCTCTAGTTTTATCTCTCTATTGAGCCTCAAACGATCATTTGCATTGGGCATTTGATTCACTGCAGGCAAAGTTTGATGATTTCGTGATTGAACTTGTGGAGCAGTGATGGATAAAATTATGTAGTGTATTCCTTGTTTCATTTGACCCAGTTCTGTGCACTGATGGAGTAATGCACAACACAATAAAGCAATTATTGGGCCAAGTCACTTGAAGCTTTGAGAGTATGGTTCATCTAGAAATCAAAGCCAAAGCTGGAATCAAAGAGCGAATGCAGCTTGTGGCATAGGTACATTCAGAAATGAAGAGCAAGGATAAGGTCGAAGGCTCTTCTAAACATCCTAGGATAGAAAAGGATGTGCCTCCTCCTTTAGGTTTTGAGCCTTTAGCTATACACCTGGATAATACTACATGTCCACCTGTCCTACACTTACTTGGGGATCATTCTATCTTTCACCTGGAAGCACTTCAATTAGGTGAAGGACGTTTTGCAAATGT